>NC_092807.1:49203865-49544490 GCF_040954645.1 Diabrotica undecimpunctata
TTTATTTTATGCAAAATTAACCTCTGCCATATATACCGTCCAATCCAGTATTTTTTGAAAAGCAGATATGGTACTATGTTTTTGGGATCCACAATTTGGGAAGTAATCAACCAACAAGGTACACTTATACAGAAAATAAAACAAAAAAGGGATCAATCGATGTTATGTCGATGTTATTAAACTACTCAACTAATCAATAGCAATAATTTATGTAGAACTTTGGATTTGATTAGTGATGGCTGTCCGGTTTATTTACACTTGTATATGTATTAGTTCAAGTGTTAAAAATTACCTATTTCCTATATGAGGGCATTCCTATCTTCCCAAAGACCAGTTTTTTTCTTTTATCTCAGGAAAAAAAGTGAAAAACTGAACGTGTTGAAACTTCAGCAGATTGGAATAACCTCTTTTAACAAACCAGAGCTAAAACGTTTAACCAGCTCCTAACATAAAAAAGGAAGGATGTTAAACATCGAAAATACTAACAGATGCATTAGTTTTGAAGATAGATATAGTGCTCTATTGCGTTCATCACTTATAGCATCAAAAATACCAATCAAAAATAGAAAGAAATAACTTGCAGCATGCATATGTTCTACCAGTATCCACCAAGAAGATAAAACTGAATACTCTTAAAAAAGCTTCTTTCTCTTTTATATGACCACAGCAACAGAACATTTTATAAAGGCTTGATAAAAAGCCAAACGACCATAAAAAACGACCATAGGAATCTAACGGTTTTGATAATACGGTCGACACCACTGATAACAGCAGTGGCTGCGACGACTGAGTATGGTAGTAGTAAAGTTTTTAATATTTTCATGTTTGCCAGAGTTTGTTTTTTAGTTTTTAGTATTTTCAAAGCTCAAGACAGAGACAGTTTCGCCATGTTAATCGCCAACGTCAAGGGGACTTGATAGGGCACGTTAAGAAGAAGTATTTTCATTCAAAATACTTGTTCGTTTTTTTTTCAAAAACCGCACATGTGGATGTGTTTTTTTTTTCTAATTTTCTTCATTTTTTATTTAATTTTCTTCTTAAAAAAAATTTACTCTAAAATGGTAAGGCAGAAGAGTCCATTTTCCCAATTATGCTAATTTTGGACTTATGAGGTTTTTCCGAGAAACACATCAATTTGTCATTGGAAATTGTTAACAAAGCATTGGAGAAAGTAAGGGTACCAACAGATTGGCAATTAGGTCTTGTACTGCCAATACAAATTGACAACAAAGATTTTAATAATTATAAACGAATTACGTTACTTAAGGCAATAACTAAGCTGTATAAAAAAATACTGGAGAACCGATAAAAAAGTATTGTTGACACAAAAACAACACTAACACAGTTTCAAAAACGAAGGAAGTTTTCGAAAAGAAGGAAGTACAATGGATCATAATATATGCACCATAAATAAAATTAGTAGAAAGACACAAAATATAGGAAAGGATTTATACTCGGGATTTGTTGATATGGAAAAAGCCTTTGATAGAGTGCTAAGGGCCAAAATTTGGGTATACGTAGCGAATATGAATATATCGGGCAAAAAGTGTATAAAGTCTGTACAAATAAACAACAAACTGTATTAGAAGTGAGAATATGAGATCTGAACATTTCATCATCAACGAAGTAGTGAGACAAGGATTTTGTTTCGAGTCCTTTGCTATTGATAATGTTTTACAATAATCAAAAAAGTTTCGCAACTGGAAAAACCACCATAAACAGAATATTGAAATCTTGAAATTGTTGATATACATGAATGAATCTATATGTTGCCAATGATGTGGCGATAATAGTGAGCAGCAAAAAAATTTAAAATATATTCTAAATATATCAAATGATGTGATAACAGAAACAACGAAAAATAAAAAGACTAGGTAATGGTGATACCCAGAAAAAAAATTTAAAGATAACTGGAACAGATATAAAGCAAATAGAATCCTTTAAATATTTAGGAAGAGAAATAGATCAGCATTAATGAGAACAGAAATTAATAAATAACAGGATTAAAAGGCAAACGGTGTGTATTATGCAACGAACCAAATATTCGTCAAAAGGAAGGAAATTTCTCAAAAGACTAAAATATCGGTTTTTAAATGGAAGCAGCTGAAATAAAATACCTAAAAAGAGTATAAGTCGCGTCATGATTAGATAATGTGAGAAGTGAAATAATTAGAAAACATTTAAATATTTGAATCAATAATACAGTTTACAGAAAGGAGACAACTTGGCTAGTTAGAAAACTTGGATAGAATGAACAGTACCATATATGTTATCTTTAAATGGGAAGCAAGGACGACAAAAAAGGGGGGAAGAGGAGGACCTAAAGGGATTTGCGATAATATTGTAGAAAAATATTGCAGCATACGAAAAAAAACATAGCAAGAAGGAAAGGGGATAGCAAAAAACAGGAAGAACTGGAAAATATTTGTTAGTACAATTTAAAAGGAAAAATCTCAGTGGTTGGTTGTATATCACATTGGGTGTTATAAAAAACTTACTATGAAATAAAAACTTTTTGAGTCAAATGATATAAAATTTAATTATTCTGACACTAGGTCGATGATAAAGGATTGTATTTTTAAAGAAACATACAAATTGTCAACTCAAAAATGGACGTCGTCCAATGAGGGGTAACAACCAACTCAATTTGTAAATAGTGTATAGAAATAATTGTACACCCTACACCTTATGGCTCGAAAAGTGGATCAGATTTTATATATATATATATATATATATATATATATATATATATATACACATGTCAGCTGTATGCATTGTAGCGTTTTAAAATAATTTGTATATCGCTTTTAAAGATATCGTTGAGTTTTCCTTAGGCTGCCCATGCTAGGTTTATTCTTCTTCGTAGTTCGCACGTTTCGTCGTCTCTTGTGATTTTTATTTCGTGTCCAAAGTATGTATGTATGTATTTTTCCACCAGCTCTACTTTGTTGTCTCCAATATTGATATTTCCGCTAGATACTAGGTTTGTCATGAATTTTTTTTGGAGATGTTTATTTTAAGACCCACACTAGTTAGAGGAATGGTGGCACACACTAACTGAAGTTCATGTAGTATTGTACATATCTCCTTGAGGTTTTCCGAGAACAAAACTATGTCGTTTGTGAATTTCAAATTTGTTAATCCTCTACCGTCAATGTTCAGACCTTTATCTTCCCAGTTAAGTTTTACAAGCATATTCTAGTACTGCGGTAAGCAGTACTTCTATGCCGATTGGGAAGTGATCCGTGTTTTTATGTAGTTTCACCGACATAAATGCGTTCTTGTATGTATTGTAAATTAACCTTGTATATCGGTAGTCAATGAGGCATGCTTGTAGTGCTTCAAGTGCGTCTCAAAGGCTTTATGAAAATCTACAAAAGCCAGAACAAGTAGCCGATTGTATTCGATTATCTTTTCTATTAACGTTTTAATGCTCTGTAGGTGATCATTTGTTCCAAATCCGGTAATAAATCCCGCTTGCTCTATTGGCTGGTAGAAATCAAGTTTTTTCTCATTACGGTTCGTTACTATCTTTGTAAGGAGTTTGTATAAGTGGCTAAAAAGACTTGTAGGTCTGTAGTTTTTTAATTCATGGGAATCTCCGTTTTCGTACAATAGAATCACCTCAACATTGTGCCATTTGTTGGGTATATTACTAGCCAAAAGGCATATTTTAAAAATGTTTTTTATTTTTTCAAGTAGGTGAGTGCCTCTGATTTTGATAGCATCAGTAACTACACAATCTTAGATTGGAGATTTGTTATCCTTAGCTTTTCTTAGGACTAGTTTTATTTCGTCTATTGTGATTTCCGGTAGTAGTTCTGATCATTTTTTGACAATGCCTTTTTCCTTGTTAATATTTCTGGTACTAATAAGTCTTCAACTATTTTAAGGGTTTCCTCTCTGTTGGTTGCAAGATGACCATTTTGATGTTTAATCTATATTATCTGTCTTGTCTCCATTCTTATTCTTTTGCTCAATACTTTTACTTACTTTCAATTACTCCTATTGTTCTCAATAGTATGTTCGATTTATTCTTGGTTGTATTTAATTTTTGTAATCCGTCGGCTTTAGTTTTCGTCTTGATTCTCATTTCTCTTCTTTTCTTAGTTGCCTGGTATTTTGGCTAATCTTCTCTTTTTTTTAAGTTCTGGGACAGAATTTATTTTGACTTTCCAGTAAGGTATTTGTTAATTTATTATTTAAGTCGTTTATATTCTTTCTGTTTTAGGACTACTAAGTATGCCGGAAATACGATGCTAAAAATATTTACATCTGATGGTCTCATACATTGTTTTGATTTGTTCTTCTTTTTAATCATTTATAGCTCTCCTTCGTTAAGCTTATTTGACCTCGTACCATTCTATTATGGCTACTGGTAACAAATCTGTTTAGAACCGTGATGTCTTTAACAGTGAGTATTTTGTCCGTGATAATAAAATCTATTTCGTTTTGTATTTTTTCATTAATGCTTTGCCATGTCTATCTTCTCTGTGGTTTCTTAAAAAAAAACTATTTATTTGGAATAGTTTATGTAGCATGAACCTTAACAGTATTTCGCCACGTTCATTTCTACCATCCACGCCAAAGTTTCCAAGTGGTGTTTTTGTAGGGTTAGATTTTATTTCTGTTTTGGCGTTAAAATCACCATATATAAAAGTAAAACGTTCTTTATGATTTTTAAGAAAAGCTTCGATATTATCATAGACTAGATCAACTTCTTCTTCATCGTGGTCTGATGTTGGTACATAAACCTGTAATATTTTCATAATATACCTTGTATTTAATTTGAGAGTAAGACAAATCACTCTTGTGGAAAATTTGTTTAGTTATACTATACCTGATTATAAATGCTTGTGTATAATGAAGCCGGTTCCTCCCAAGGAATTATTGTCATCACCTTTGTGGTAAAAACTATGTCCTTATTTTAGTTTAATTAAGTGTACGCCACCTCGTCTGACTTCGCTGAGACCGCCTATCCTATGTCCCACTTTATATTTTCTAGTTGAGTGTGACTCGTCACTCGACACTGAGGAGTAGGCAGATTGAGACCTCAGTGCCGAGAGGAAGTTCTTGCAATATAGAACACGATACTGGTACGTCTCGAGTAAGTCAATTTTTTGCAAAATCGTGTTATGTATACCATTCGCCAGCATTTTTGATTGTGCACAATCTTGGTAAAGAGAGTTAAGTGAAAGTTTACTAATTTAAATATTATTATTGATCAAAAAGGGATAACTTGGCTATAATTTAATCGTTACGACTGTTTTAAGGATATAACTCAAGATATCTTCTGAAGAGCAAAATAGTAATTACTAGTAAAATTTTATATGTGCACATATTTTCTAACATTATGAAATTAACTGACAAACAAAACGATTTAAGTCATGTTAACTTAAGAATTATTCGAAATGTGTGCTAGTAAAAGGCATTAAATCAATATATCCCCTTTTGCCGAAATGTGATATAAGAAATATATATGAAAGTATTGCTAGGATATACAAAGTTATTCCTTTTTGCAAGAATGAGGTGTCCACACAAATCATATTCGTATCAGTTCCTTGTCAGTACTTGTCCACATTGTAAAGAGAGCACACGCAAATTTTATCAAGGAAAGTTCACTACGATGGCAACTGGAAATAACAATTATTATTCCTCCATTCGCGAAAGAACTAAAGGGCTTGTATCAAGGTGTTTAAACAACGACAATAAAGATTACAAAAAAAGTAAGCGGTCTTTTAGACCTTATTGAGTTAGTTGATGAGAGTGCAAAAGAATTTTATCGTGGACTTGCCTAAATCCCACGAAATTCACAAGATCTGGATAATACAGCTGACACAGATCCAGACATAGATAATTATTTTAGTGATGACAATTTTTAATTAAATATTCTAAAACAAATATTTGTGTAATTTATTATTTTAAAGAAACAGCTTCCGAAAAATATTTGTGTTCATCAACATTTTTTTTCTTTCTGCGAAAGCTATTCTGTTCGTATTAAATAGAAGATATGTTTTTATTTTGTGTTTAGAATGCGCCTTTGATTCTCTTTCTAAGTAGCATCTTGATCAATTTTTAATTTGTAAACGTATCATCAGATTGCTGTAAAAACCTCCATGTTTAATAAACTTTTTAAAAAAATTTACCTTTTATTTCTTGTTCTGTCAATGCTATATCCAGAACAAAATATTTTCTTTGCTTTATTGTGGTTGCCCGTTGTAAGTGGAAATAACTGCAGTTAACACTACAGTGCACATATAATGTTAGCCAAGTTACTACTGAGCATAAGGGTATAAATCTACATAACCCCCTTTACCAAGATGATTTTATGTCCATTTCAACTATAACTTGACTTATCTCCTTATGCTTTCTTGAAATAATTAAAAATAGTAAATATCCTAAAATATTTTTTTTAATTTATCAAAATATTGGACACATAGATATTAATTTAAGAGAAAAGACTTAAATATATCTAACAGAATGTAAGTCGGATCTAGGAATATACAAACGTTACTAATATTACGTCTATAAGGTAACAAAAAGACCATATGAACTAAAAATGTCTGTACTGAAAAACTTCCAAATGAGAGTTATCCTCTTTTGCCTTCTAGCCACAGATATATATATATATATATATATATATATATATATATATATATATATATATATATATATATATATATATATATATATATATATTGAAAAAGTTGTATTTTATTAATTTTATTTTTATTTATAATAAATGTTGTAATTTTTAAAATCTGTGGTTCGTTGTTTAATTTAATATATACCTCAGCTAGCTCAATTATGTGTTCTAAGCAATATGTCACTGTGTGACGTCGACTCTGTAGTCTCCTGGTAGAGTTCAAAAAGAAATTAAACCAAAATTTACTTAAGACCTTTGATAAATTAACCCAAATGAAGCACGTTATTTATTAATATTGAACAAAGTTAATATAAACAATAAAATTCGTCTGCAACTTGGGTTGCCTTTAAAAATTTACAAAAATAGGAATCGTATAAATCTTAATGTGGTTTAGAGTCGTGACAATAAAAATTTATTACAAAATGTGGAGACTCTATACAAGTACCTAAAAACTAAATAAATATTGCAACTTTATAAAGTGTTTAAATGAACTATAAAGAAAAGAAAATGAACACTTTATTCCGCTGACTTTTAACTTGCATTCAAATATAATCAAAATTTCAAATGATCCCCAAAATTATTATCCAACCTTACTTTAAAACAGTTCTGATTTATTTAAAGAAAACTAACTACTCGCAAAATAATTGGTGAAACTGGAATATCAATCCTCTCTTCGGAAGTTAAGGTACGTACTATTCTATTTTTAATTTAATGATCATTAATATTTTCAATTTTTTTAAGGCCTATCGCAATTATGTTAATTCATGAATTTTAATTTTCTCAATTTAAATGACATTTCTGTACTCCAATAATAATTTATAAGTTAAATTGTTTCTCTTACTCTCTGGAACAAATTCTGGATATCTCTGCTGTGGAAACTGTGGAAAAACTAAAATTCTCTTTAGACGAGTTAAAAAAACACTCCCGATCTATTCCACAATTTCAGGACTCTCCTTTCAAAATTTCTTGTCGGCCTCCCCCAAAATCTGTTATCCGTTGCTAACAGCAACCAACGTTCTTTTTTCTTTTCGTCTTCTAATTTTTTTTTTTAAACCATAAAACTGTCCTGTTCTGACACATTTGTCAATCCACATTAATTTCTCATAATCACTTTAATCACATCTAATTTGGGAATTTATAAAAAAAAATGTTCAGATATAAAACTTATTCTATTACAATGCTAATACAATTTATTCTTTTCATCTCCACATCATTGTAATTTCTTATTTAACAAAACCCCTATTAATTTAGCTCCCATAGACTTGCTTGACAGTTTATTTTCTGACGTTTTCAAAATTTCTATGTTTAAATATTTTTTAAAAATTCTTCTTTTTTTGTTCTTTTTAAGGTTTAGACGATTCACCTATACACTAGGCAACTATACTATTCAGAAATTATTAACACTATACCAGGTAAGTCAAAATTAATTTATTTAACAATTTACTAATCTTTTTCTCTCTTTTATTTCAGAGTCGAACCCACATTGTGATGGCTTCATGACATTCATGAACAACAAACTCATATAAAAATCCATTTAAGTTGTATCCTTTTTAACATATTGAAATCATTTCAACTTCCCCCCAATTTGGATTTTGTTCAGTGCTAACTATCAGCACTTAATAAATCTAAATTCTTACCGGTAAACTTAAATATTTTATTAATATTAACATAACAATAAACTGACTTTTATTAATAAGCATATCTCTTGAATATTTTTTTTTATAATTTACTCTATGACAAATACAGAATTCTCCAAACAAAATCTACAAATCTTTCACTAATTATATCAACTTCAGAATCAAATTTCCAAGTACTTTCCCAATTTCTTTACTTCTTTTCCTGTACTATTCATTTCTTGTACTATTTTCGTAGAAATTCTTATAATTGTTCCCCTATATACTATTTCATATACTATTTCAGTATCTTTATTCATTGCCGCATTATTATTTATTCTTTTTATATCCGCATATAATATTCATTTCATCATCTCTACATATAACTCTCTATATTTCATATTTCAATATTTCATATAATTCTATTTTTCATCTTATTTCCGCATATACTATTTATCATTATAATATTCCCTATTTCCCAATTTCTACAAAATATCGATTTGTCCATAGTACTTTGCTCATTTATTTATACTTGTAACTCCTATAAATCTACTTGAAAATAAATCAACTTTTTTTTGTTTATATAAATTCATCATTATTCTGTACATCTGTTCCTAATAAATTATTTAATTATCAAATTTATCTCAAGGTATGCTTATTTATTAATTATCCTTCTATTTACAAAACTTATATCTTATAATACCAAATTCGTGTCATAATATTGCCTACCCTTGTATGTTTATTCATAATACTTATAAATTCCCTCTATATTAAATATCCCTCTAATTTTATTAGTTTCTGGATGTCTTAGTTCATAACTGTTTACCCCATGTTCAGTACTATTGACATAAGGTCCTTCAAATGGCAAAAGTAATTTTCCACAGAGATTTTCATCCCTTTTAGGCACCTGTAGTGACCTGATAAGTACCTTCTCCCCTTTTTCAAAAATAACTCTTTTCTTTCTCTTCTTATTGATTCTATTTACATAACGATTAGCATTTCTTATTAAATTTTGGTTCACCTTCTTCATTACTTCTTGAATGTCCCCTGTATTACTGATTTCCCAGGGTCTTTCTGGATACTTTCCAGACATTAGGAAATATGGGCATTGTTTGGTGATTCCATGTGGTGTCTCATTTAAAAATCTTTCAACTTGTGGCAAATTTTCCTGCCATAAATAATGTTGTATAGCACACAAAATTCTTAAGAATTTTACCACCTCTTTGACGTATCTTTCTGCAGGATTAGATGCAAGTCTTCTGATACTAATGAAATTTAATTGGATTTTCTTTTCTTCACAAACTCTTTTTAATCTTGGACTTTCAAAATATGTGGCATGATCTAAGATAATTGTTTCTGGAGTACCTACTTCCTCTTTGTGTTTTTCTAGATAGTATTTTACGGTTTTTACATTTGTCCTTTCCCTGGGATATAACTTTACAAATTTTATATGTATGTCAATCATTATAAAAATATTTTTGCAACCCTGTTCACTTATGGCTAAATTAGTGACAAAATCGATAGCAACTAATTTTAAAGGTCTCTCTGCAACTATGGATTTTGCTACATTAACATTGTGGAAATTCTTCTCCTTTGCTAACTGACAAATGGTACAACTTTTAGTGATGTTTTTAGCCATGGATATATCTTTTCTTGTAAAATAATTTTCCCTAAACAACATCCATAATTTTCTGCTCCCTATATGACCATATTCGGCATGTAGATCTCTCATGATTTCTTCTGCTAATTCTTTGGTTACGACATAAACTTCTATGGTTTCCAACTTCTTACACCATACTCCATTGATATTGATTGCTCTCTTCTTTTTTGCTTCTTCCAATCTTCTCTAATCTTCCAAGATTCTTTCTAACGAATACAGCCCTTCTTCATTCTTCATTCTGTTGATTCCAATTTGATATTTTCTTCCTTCACTTCTTTGTTGTGCTTCTCTGCTTAGTACATCTGCTACAATGTTTGACTTGCCTGGAATATGTCTAATTTCGAAGTCATATTTTTGTAACAAAAGGCTCCATCTATGAATTCTGTTGTTGGCAAACCTGTTTTTAAACAAAGTTGTCAGAGCAGAATGATCCGTTTCCAATACAAAATGTGCTCCTAACAAAAAAAATCTTAATTTGGTAACACAGTAGATCACACTTGCCATTTCTAGTTCCGTTGCTGAATATCTTTTTTCAAAATCTTTTGTTACCCTAGATACGAAACTTATAGCAACTTCCTTTTCTTCTTGTTGTTGTAACAACACTCCAGCTAATCTCTCACATGATGCATCCGTTCTTAGTATAAACTCCTTATCATACTGCGGATGATACACTTGCAAATTAGTTGTAAAAATTTGTTTTAATTGTAAAAAAGCTGTATTTCTTTCTGGAGTCCATTCCCATTTCTGGTTCTTCTTTAACAGTTCTATTAGTGGCACTTCCATCCTACATAGGTCTGGAATTAATCGTTTAAAATAATTCAATATTCCTAAGAAACCGCTGAGTGTTTTGAGATTATGTGGTGTGGCAAATTCTTGAATCGTTTGTATCCTTTCTGGATCCATACTGACTCCTTGTGTATTGAGCACATATCCTAGATATTTGACTTCTTTTTGGTAAAAAGAGCATTTTTCCAAATTTAATTTTAAACCTGCTGTTTCTAACTCCTCCATTAATGTTTTTAGATGATTCTGATGTGACAACTCATCTTCAGAAAATACCAAGATGTCGTCTATGTAGTGGAGAATGAACCTTTCATATTTGTTCAGAATGGAATGCAAAGTTCTGACCAGTGCTGCACATGAACTCTGGAGTCCAAATGGTACCACACAGAATTGGTACACAATACCATCCACCATGAATGCTGTATAACATCTGCTTTCTTTGGCTAATGGAATAAGCCAAAAGCTATGCCGAAGGTCCAACTTTGAAAAAACTTTAGCTTTAGTGATTCTTCCAAAAATACCCTCAACATTCATTGGACTCTCATACTGTTTTCTCGTATAGCTGTTGATATTACGAGCATCCAGGCATATCCTGATTTCTCCTGATTTTTTTCTTACACATGTGATGGCACTAATATAAGAAGAATTACTTCTTTCTATTATTCCATCCCTCAGCATTTTATCCAGCTCTCGGTACACCTCATTCTTTAATTTGTACGGAATGGGATATGTCTTCATTTTATAATTCTTGATTTCTTTGTTCATTTCCAATTTATGTACATATTGTTTTGCCACACACACCTCTTGATTTAATAACCTCTGATGTTCCTTTAACAAACTTCTTATCTCCATTTCATGTTCCTTTGGCACTAAAATAATTTCTTCTGAACTGTTTACTTGACAAATCTGAAATTCTTCTTTATTCAAAATCTCTTCTTTATTTAATTTACAAAATTTAATAGATTCTTGATCAATTTGTAAAGTTTGATTGACATAGTTAATAATCATTTTATGTTTTTCCATTTCATCATTTCCCAATACTATTTCAAAATTTAAGTGATCTACCACTAACATTTGTATTTCATACATTTTATTTCCCAATTTTACATTACAGATTATAGAACTATTAGTATCATATAATTTTTTAATATTCGCCCCTATTAATGATAATTTATTTGTTTTTATCACCATAATATTGTCCTTATTTAAATTATTTACAATGTTTTTGTTGATTAGAGTTACTTCTGAACCTGTATCTAATAATAACTTGTATACTGAATCTTGTATGTACCCTTCAATAAACTTTAAAGTATTAGTGTTATTATTTTTATTTAATTCCCCAGTATCTCTAATAAACTCCCTTGGATGTTCATACTTTGATAAGTAGACAATATTATGCACATAGGAGCGGTCTAAACAAAATTTCTCCCTTCTGCATCAACACTTGCTTCCCCCCTATTCTCCTCTGTTCTAACTACATTCACCTGTCTTCTCTCCTCATTTTCCCCCCTATTATATCTTGGATTCCCTTCTCTGTAAGCTTCCCTATTTCTCGTCTCCTGTGGATAATTTCCCTGGTTCTGTCTCCAATTATTGCCTCTGTCATTTCCTTGTCTCCAGTTATTCCCTCTATCATTGTTTGGATTCCCTTGTCTACGTTCCCAGTTATATCTTCCGATATCTCTCCTGGCATTGTTCATATTCTCTCCCCTATTTGTAAAATCCCTGCTTCTATTTTGTCTCTCAAATTCTCTTTCCCTATAATTATTCCCTCGATTCACATATCCCTGTCTATTTGCTGTGTTATTCCTATATGTCCCTTGCTCTTGTCCATTTCGATTCTGCGTCCCTACACTCCTCTCAATCCTCTGAAGATATCCTGTCAGACTTTCCATCGTCTTTATATTGTGAAGAGCTATTGTTTCCGCCATGTTATGGTTATATTGCCTGGCGATGTATAGGACAATCTCCTCTTCTCGCATAGCCGGTTCTAAGTATTGTGCTGTCTGGAATAACTGCATTGCGTACAGATTGTAGTTGGTACTTTTTTCATAATTGAATTTCCCAAAATACAACCGTTCCCTGAAACTAGCCTGTTGGTTTTCTCCCCAAAAATAGTTAATAAACTTGGCCTTAAATTCCTGCACATTATTTATGGAATTTTCATTATTGCAAAACCATAATAATGGCATGCCCACTAACATGTTTCGAATATTCAATTTCATTTCTATCGGATCCCTTACATTATTTACCTTATTTTTGATGATATCTACAAATATTCTAGGATGTAAGTGATTCAGGTTTCCGTCAAATTTAATTCCCCCATCATTATAACTCGGCATCACAGTACTCACTCCCCTTGTTTGTCCTAGATTTGATTCCAAACGCTGAATCTCCTCACTTGCATTTTTAAATTTCTCTTTCAATTCCTCAACTTGTCCCTGTAATACTCTATCTCCCTTTTCCGCCTGATTTGCATGCCTACCAATTTCCAGTTCCAAATTCTGCAATCCCATCTTTATATTGTTTTTGATAATGGTAAGTTTTTCCTCATGATCCTGAGTTTGCCTTTTAACACTTTCTACCTCCCTAACAATCTCTTTATCCTGCTTATTAACTTCTTTGTTTATTTCCCTTGGTAAATTCTCTTGAATGGATGTTCCCAACTCTACAAATCTGCTCCCAATTTCCTGTCCTATTTCCGCTCTAATTATGGCCTTTTCTCTGGATATCTCCTCCTGTACATTCCTCTTAAAATCCTCACTTTCTCCTCTAACCTGTTCTACTTTCTCTTCTAAACCTTGGGTAATGTGTAGCATCTCTTCCTTGACTATCTTCACTTCTTCTTTGATTTCTTCCCTCATTTTAATTAACTCTCCCCTAAGTTCTCCTTTAATATTATTTTCCATTTTGTTCATATCCCCCCTAATATTGTTAATATTACTATCCATTTTGTGCATATCCCCCCTAATATTATGATCCATCTGTTGTAGCATCTGCATTATTTGCCTCATATCCATCTGTGTCATCCCTGACTCTCCAACATCTTCTTCCCTGCGTCTCTTCTCCTGCACTCTACTTTCATCCTCACTTTCATCACGTCTATCTCTCACTGTCTCATCCAACTCCTCTCTCAAACTATCTGTTAGACTTCCCTCTCTATCACCTTGTCCTGCTTCTTGTATGCATTGCTCTAAATATACTACAACTTCTCCTGACCTTCCTCTGCTTTCTTCATCTACCTGTATATCCTGTTCCTGTTCTAATACCTGTTCTCCTTTACTCTCTTTCGGTACGACTTCTTTTCCATTTCTTAAAGTCATTCGGTCTGCCATTTTATCCTAATATCTATTTATTCTCAAATTTAACTTTAACTGCCCCAGAATCTCTGCAACACTAATCACACCAATTTATTTTTACTCTAATCTGTGTAATATTAATAAATCTGCTTAAAAACACCCTTATTTCTGTTTTCCGAGAGGCCCCACGTTGTTAGCGTCAATTGAAAAAGTTGTATTTTATTAATTTTATTTTTATTTATAATAAATGTTGTAATTTTTAAAATCTGTGGTTCGTTGTTTAATTTAATATATACCTCAGCTAGCTCAATTATGTGTTCTAAGCAATCTGTCACTGTGTGACGTCGACTCTGTAGTCTCCTGGTAGAGTTCAAAAAGAAATTAAACCAAAATTTACTTTAGACCTTTGATAAATTAACCCAAATGAAGCACGTTATTTATTAATATTGAACAAATTTAATATAAACAATAAAATTCGTCTGCAACTTGGGTTGCCTTTAAAAATTTACAAAAATAGGAATCGTATAAATCTTAATGTGGTTTAGAGTCGTGACAATAAAAATTTATTACAAAATGTGGAGACTCTATACAAGTACCTAAAAACTAAATAAATATTTCAACTTTATAAAGTGTTTAAATGAACTATAAAGAAAAGAAAATGAACACTTTATTCCGCTGACTTTTAACTTGTATTCAAATATAATCAAAATTTCAAATGATCCCCAAAATTATTATCCAACCTTACTTTAAAACAGTTCTGATTTATTTAAAGAAAACTAACTACTCGCAAAATAATTGGTGAAACTGGAATATCAATCCTCTCTTCGGAAGTTAAGGTACGTACTATTCTATTTTTAATTTAATGATCATTAATATTTTCAATTTTTTTAAGGCCTATCGCAATTATGTTAATTCATGAATTTTAATTTTCTCAATTTAAATGACATTTCTGTACTCCAATAATAATTTATAAGTTAAATTGTTTCTCTTACTCTCTGGAACAAATTCTGGATATCTCTGCTGTGGAAACTGTGGAAAAACTAAAATTCTCTTTAGACGAGTTAAAAAAACACTCCCGATCTATTCCACAATTTCAGGACTCTCCTTTCAAAATTTCTTGTCGGCCTCCCCCAAAATCTGTTATCCGTTGCTAACAGCAACCAACGTTCTTTTTTCTTTTCGTCTTCTAATTTTTTTTTTAAACCATAAAACTGTCCTGTTCTGACACATTTGTCAATCCACATTAATTTCTCATAATCACTTTAATCACATCTAATTTGGGAATTTATAAAAAAAATGTTCAGATATAAAACTTATTCTATTACAATGCTAATACAATTTATTCTTTTCATCTCCACATCATTGTAATTTCTTATTTAACAAAACCCCTATTAATTTAGCTCCCATAGACTTGCTTGACAGTTTATTTTCTGACGTTTTCAAAATTTCTATGTTTAAATATTTTTTAAAAATTCTTCTTTTTTTGTTCTTTTTAAGGTTTAGACGATTCACCTATACACTAGGCAACTATACTATTCAGAAATTATTAACACTATACCAGGTAAGTCAAAATTAATTTATTTAACAATTTACTAATCTTTTTCTCTCTTTTATTTCAGAGTCGAATCCACATTGTGATGGCTTCATGAAATTCATGAACAACAAACTCATATAAAAATCCATTTAAGTTGTATCCTTTTTAACATATTGAAATCATTACAATATATATATATATATATATATATATATATATATATATATATATATATATATATATCTTTTGTACTTTGTACTTGTTCGCATTACATTTATTTTAAATAAATTGTCTTTTTCATAATTTTTATCTCTTATTACCCGGATCCTTATTTTCCGTAGGATTTAAAATCAACTGTATATTATATACTTCCCTGTAATTAGGATTACTTAATGGAAAACTCGCTCTCTAAAAACTATAGTAATTGTTACAATATTACCTGTATGATTCGTTTCTTGAATTTCCAAGTCATTTAAATTATACTTTTTTATCACTTTTAAAACGTGTTAAAACGTTTTTATGTTGAAATCTTTTTACTTTTTATATTCGTGAAATATCCCATTGTATGCTCGACCGTTCGTTGGCGTTGGTTCTCAAAACATTTTTATAACTGCTTCGCAAAATTTAAACGCTAATAAAAAGTTCCGTAACTTCTACATATTTTGTTTGAAATAATTTAAATAATTCCCCAATTTATGTGGCGACCCTTTGTAAAACGGGGTAAATCTGAGTTAGATTAGAAGTGTTCGCAATGATTTAAGATGTAACTGTGTACCGATCCTCATGCGAAGGGAGGCAGGGTCTCGTAAAGCCCCGTAGCTTTTTTTGTAAGCGTAGAAATTTCTAAAAACCGTATTAGGTTAACCCATCTCTAGAGATGGCTGGCGTATGGTAGATTCAGGGTAGATGAGTACATCCGAGCCGATTTCCCCTTTCTTCTGCAAACAGATGCCTTCCTGTGGTCCTGCCTACCAACTAAAACCCCCTTTTCCTACTTGTGCGCAGTTTACTGTGGGACGTACCGTACTTCGAATATGGGATGGCCGCTGTAAGGCTGATGACGCTTTCGGTGCACTACCTTCTCTTATCTATATCTTATCTCTGTCGTTGATCCGGCTGGTGCTTCTCTTCTTCTTTCTTTTTAATTACTGTTCGAGTGTAATTATTATGTACAATATTCCATCCCTCCTTACTTGCCGTCATCTTCACGATTATCTCTCTCACTGTTACAGGGTTTATAACTATTTATCTACACATTTTGTTTCTCTACACTATCCATCAATTACGCTTTAGCATTGTGTAAGTAACAGTGTCAGAGTATTTACAGTATAGGCAGTTATTTATTTTATTTATCTATTTTTCTAAATCTATTAAGATACTGTTACGATAATAAATATCATGGCCCACAAAACTGTAAATATATTATGACTAATTCTGTTTTTGTTGTAGTAATTTCGGCGAAGCATCTAGACCCAAATTATGATGAGTCATCCGACTAGAGGTTTCCAGGTAGGCCGAATAAGACCGGTCTGAGCTTCTGGTTACTTCGATGGGAGATCGCCGCTTCATCGTTGTTCTCGAATAACAGGATTTTATATTTATAGAGGAATTTTGTTATGAAGAGGGTCAGTTAATTTTGAAGAAGATTCGCGGTCGCGATTTAATTGTTACGTTCGTCTAGATAAATTATGTATTATTAGTTAAATAAATTGATATAAATTATCGTGCTTTTTAATAAATTAAAATAAGAACAATATAATATATTAGTAAAGAATTAATAAATAAAATAGAATAAATTATAAATTAAATTAAGAAATAAAAATTAATAAATTCATTACAATATGTTCTAAAACACCCATGTCCTGTGAGCACTTGCGTCATGAAATAATCCAGTCGCCTGTGACCACAGTCCACCCAGTCCCTTAGACTCGGTATCAGCAACTTGGTTCACTGAGCAACATCTACCATGTTGTTTCACTCTTCTTGCCATCTTTCTACTGATCTTTCTCTTTCTTCTTTTTTTTATGGCTGGTGTCACATATTCTCTTCTCTCATAGAGATGTCTCTCTTCTACTGCTAACACATGCAGTAAGGTTAAGGCTATTAAGCTAATAAGGCCCCGTAGCTGCTATTGGTGTGCCTCTCGGAGTTTCTCTAAGTTCAAGACAAGCAAGTTTTTGCACCTTGCATAATTTGAGTCTAAATATCAATCCATCCATGACCAGATTCCACAAGAGATAAGACAAATCTCACCCTGCAGACATCCTACGGCTACCTGTAATGAGACGGTATCCTCCAGTAACGTTGTATATATCATACGGCTCTTAGCGTGCAGTCTATTGTGTCTCTTAGAACTTCAGAGTTAATTATTAGCAAGTGAGGATAAAGCTTGTAGATATATTAAAAAGCAAAAATATTGGCAGTCGTGATATGAAAATTATATATAATTTATATTGGAATCAAACTGCCAAGGTAGAAATTGACAACCTTCTTCTTCTTCTTCTTCTTCTTCTGATGGCGCTACAACCCTTTGTGAGTCTTGGCCTGCTTAACAATGTTCTTTCATTCTGCCCTGTCGGATACTTTCCTTCGCCACTGCCTGATGTTCATGGTTTTAAGATCCCTCTCTACGTCGTCTATCCATCTTTTACGGGGCCTTCCTCTTGTTCTGTTTCCTTGGGGCTTCCATCTCTGGACTACTTTTACAGCTCGATTATCTGGCATTTTTTCTAAGTGACCAAGCCAGTTTAGTCTTTGTGACTTTACAAATCTGACAATATCTGCACTCTGCATTAGTTCATCCAGCTCGTGGTTCATTTTAATTTTCCACGAACTATCGCTGCATTGGGTTGGTCCAAATATCTTCCTTAGTATTTTGCGCTCAAATATTCTCAGTTGATTTTCATCAGTGGTTGAGAGGGTTCACGTTTCACATCCATATGTGACCACTGGTCTAATTACTGTTTTGTAGATTCTCAGCTTAGACTCACGATTCAGTAACTTACTTTTCATTAAGTCTTTGTATGCATAAAAGCACTTATTATCGCTAAGAATCGGTGCTTGTATTTCTTGACTGATGTTGTTGTTATCATTTATTATTGAGCCTATGTAGGGCAAAGTGGAGGCATATTTGTAGGTATGGTTGTCTACCTTCAGATTCTCATGTTCATTTGATTTTGTGCACTCCATATATTTTGTTTTGCTTTCATTTATATATAGACCAAACGTAGCAGCTTCTCGTTTCAGTTCTATAACTTTTTCGCTTAATACCCTTTTGTTGCGGCTTATTATGGCAACATCATCCGCATATGCGCATATTTGCATAGATCTTGTATTAATACAGCTGTTTATATCCAGTTTTCTAACAACAGCTTCTAAAGTTAGATTAAAAAGTGTTGTTGATAAGGCATCCCCTTGTCTAACTCTATTTTCAATATCAAAGGCCTACGTCATATTTCCATCTATTCTCACCATAGCTTTGGAACCCTCCAGAGTCATTCGTATAAGTTTAACCAACTTATTGGGTATCCCTAACATAGATAGTTGCTTTAACATCTTTTGTCGATCTACTTTATCAAACGCCTGTTTGAAATCGATATACAAGTTGTAAATAGGTATACTATATTCAACACATTTTTCATGAATACCTCTTAACATATGTATTTGGTCTATAGTTGACCTCTTTGGTCTGAAGCCACATTGGTATTCACCAATAATCTCCTCCGAAAACGATTCCAGGCGGCTGTATATAATTCCTGATAATATCTTGTAGATGACATTTAAAACTGTTATGCCCCTATTATTTTTGCAGAGTCGTTTGTCTCCCCCTTTGTACATAGGAAGTATGATTCTGTGTATGATTCTGTGTGGTGAATTATCTCTTCATCTTCGTTTTGTTCTTTTTCTGGGTTTCTGGGCTCTTGAAAATGCTCCTTCCACCTTTTCATTATTTCCCCTTTCTCGCTGATAATTGCCCCATTTTTGTCCTTGCAAACTGTTGATCTTGTTATGTATCCTTGGGTGCATTGCTTGATTTCCTTGTAAAATTTTCTAGCCCCTCTTCTGTTATTATACTCTGTAATTTGTTGTATTTTTCTATTCAACATTTCTCTCTTTTTCCTTCTGCATATTTTCTTTGCATCTTTTCTGAGTTCTTCATATGCCTTTCTATTCGATCGGGAATCCCTTTGTAGACATTTCTGTCTAGCTATATTTTTGCTATTTATTACTTGTTGGCAATCTTGGTCAAACCATTCCTCGTTTCTTTGGCTTGAGGTTTCACCTAATGTTTCCTTTACCATATTTGTAATTGTCGTTGTGATGATATTCCATTCTTCTTCAATGTTGTTTTGTTCTCCTCTTTCATTTAATATTACTTTTATTTTCTGCTGGTACTCATTCTTCTTTTTAGGATTTTTAAACATATATGTACTCCATTTTCTTTGTTTGGCGCCTTTCTCTATTCTTACCATTGATATTCTTTGTTTTATCTTCGATATAACCAAGAAATGGTCCGAATCGCAATTTGCGCCTCTATAAGAATTGACAACCATTACACCCAAAATATCAAAATACAGAGAGGAGTCCGCCAGGGTTGCATGCTGTCCCCACTACTTTTCAATGTCTACAGTGAAGCGGTATTTCAAAAAGCGCTCTCAGACTCAATAGAAGGTATATTCATCAATGGAGAAATTTTGAAAAACTTACGTTTTGCAGACGATACAGTAATAATGACGGATAACAACAATGATTTACAGAATGTAATACAACGCCTTAATGAACGCTATCATGAGTACGGACTGAAGATAAATTTAAAGAAAACTAAATGCATGATCATGACTAAATCTGCACATGCAAACATCCAACTGACTATTGAAGATACTGCAATTGAGAGTGTAAATAACTATAAATCCTTAAGAACATGAATAACATCAGATGTAGACCAAACCAAAGAAATTAGAACACGCATTGAAATAGTACGTGCATCATTCATTAAACTTAAAAAGTTTCTTTGTTGTCGGGATATAAGGTTAGAACTACGCCTGAGAATGCTTCGATGTTACGTGTTCTCTACTCTTCTTTATGGCTTGGAAGCGTGGACACTAAAACAAGTCCATCTCAATAAGTTGGCCGCCTTTGAATTTTGGTGTTACAGGAGAATCCTACGAATATCATGGATTCAAAGAATGTCAAACGTAGAAGTAACTAGAAGGATAGGAAATGAGGCGGAAATAATATTAGCTATCAAAAGACGAAAACTTGAGTACTTAGGACATGTGATGAGAGGGCAAAAATACGCATTATTACAACTTATTACGCAAGGCAAAATCCGAGGAAAGCGAAATGTGGGAAGACGAAGAATATCCTGGCTTAAGAACTTAAGAGAGTGGTTTGAATGCAGTAGTGCAGAACTTTTTACAACGGCAGTCAACAGAGTCCGCATAGTCGTGATGATTTCCAACCTTCGATAGAAGATGGAACTAAAAGAAGAAGAAAGGGATAATGTATGAGGCTGAAAAACTTCATAATACCATTTGAGAGATAACGAGACTTGGAATATAAAATGGGTATAAGCAAAATGAGGTGGCCAAATAGTGGTGCTTGCATTGTTGACAACTATTGGTATAACTATCAGAAAATGATGACGGAAAAAATGTGTATGTGGTTAAAATAATCGTGTCTCCTTAATTACATCACTATATTACAAATACTATACCTGTTTCTAAATAAATAATAATAATGTAACTGAACACAAACAAATGAAAACTTAATTAACTTCTGAGTTTGTGCGAAGAGTAAGTGAACTAAATCGTTCATTATATTAATAGTAAAAATCTTTTTAAGGCATTAAATACATACGCCTGTTCCGCACTTAGATACTTATTTGGTATTAAAAAGTGGTCAAAAATGGATACAGAAAGTTTTTAGCGAAAGCTAAGAACACTTTTCACAAAGGCCCAAAAACACCAACCTCGCAAGGCAGTAGACAGAACATATTACGGCGGTATCAAGGGGAAAAGGGACTTATACACATAGCTAAGCAACTGGAAAAATAGGTTTCTAATTTAAGAACATATTTTCAGACGCAGGCTCAGACATCTATTTTACATCGAGCAATTTGCGCAGTAGATGACACAACACCGCTCAAAACTGAGGAAACCAAAAATGTGCATAAACTGCCTGACAAAACCTCTGCATGGGCGACATCTCAATGAGATCGGCCAGGAAAATGTTGACAATGTCGGACTATTGGTCGACATCAGAAAAGATGCTTCCCGAGATAGAGGTTTCAACTTGCCAGTCAGGATCAGGTTATTCCAAATAAAAATTACCTGAAATATATTGTCAAACATCCTCAGGCCCAAACCGACAAATGCCGATCTCATACTAAGAATACAATTACTTGACAAACAACATTAATTGATGTACCGATACCTAACAATACCAACTTGGGTGTTAAATACAACGAAAACATCGCCAAGTACAGAGATTTGGAAACACAAATAAGGTGACAATGGAGAATAGGAAGAGCTCAGACGATATTTATTATTATCTCTAATACTGGAGTTATTCCGAAGAGCATCTTAAAAAACATAAAACAACTGGATACTAATGAACATTTTTATAAGACCATTAAAAAGTAGTACTGCTCTTAACATCTAGATGCGTAAGAAAATTTTTTGAAGATTCTTCGACGTCCAACCCACCTAGAGCTCGATAACACGGAAAGAGTCCTACCGGACTCAATCCTTTTGATACCATAGGTATCTGTGATGAGTGAATTTTTCCTTTACAGGAAGTGTAAGCAGTATGGCTAAATCTGGATCCAACTGAATACGACTTCTGTCAAATTAAATGTTTTATATGCCCACACCAGCGATAAACCAGCAGAAGGAGTAGAGCAATTCCATAAGTTATTGATAAATTTACCTAAACGACTTAAAAATAAAGATATAATTATTATTTTAGGTGACTTGAGTACGTAAATTGGTAAAAGGAAAAGCGGTGACTTAATTTATGATTTTGGTCTAGGGAAGAAAAATAAAAGGGAGAAAGATTAAAACTTTTTGTAGAGGGAGAATTGGCAAAACTAAACATATTTATCAATGATATATTCAACAACATATTTCATTCGGGTCTCTCCGAAACATCAACCGGGAAACGTAATACAGAATCATATTATTTACGTAATGGTGAACAAGAGTTTCCATAATGGATGTCAGTCCATGATGATCAGTTAAAAGTTACCCCAGTGCTGACATATCGGCAGATCGTGTTCCTGTTGTTCCTGTAAATTAAGGTTTAGACTTATGAAAATTGCAAAAAAAAGTATCAAAAAAGGCGATATGGGACGACTAAAAGGTAAGGAAATAAAAGAGACAGTTGCACGGATTCAGAAGAATTACTCCAGACTATAATGTTAAACCATTAACAAGATTGGAAAAGAAGATTTAATAAAAAAAAGAAAAGAGGAAAAGTTGGATAAATGACAATATACCTACTGCAAATCATGGAAGAAAGAAGAAAATCAAAAATTAGCAAAAGAATGTACAACAATATTCAGAGACAAATAAGAACCGAAGTAAGAAAGGCCAAAGAATATTGGCTAAAACCACAGTATAAAGAGATAGAGTTGTAAAAACAAACACACTATACGTTTAGTATGCATAAAAATGTTAACCAATCAGCTGGTCTTCAGAAATCCAACACAGCTAGCAAAACGGCGAGATCAACATGAGTACATCATTATAGATAAAAATCAAGAAAATTGTACAGCATTATAGATAAAAACTACATAAAAACTACTAAAAGATGGCAAAGCTGCTAGACCTGATAATGCATATGCTAAACTGATAAAACTTTTCAATACCGACGGTACTTAACACCTAATAAGAATATTTGGTGACATATATTTAAGCGGACTAATACTAGGACCATGACTGAAGTTGACGTTTATTGCTTTACCAAAGAAAACAAAATCCTTTTCCTGCAGTGATTTCCGAACCATCAGCTTAATGAGCCATCTTTAAAAAGTTATGTCTAAAGATCATACATCAAAGTATATGTAGACTGTGCAAAGAAAAAATCAGATGTACACAGTTTGGATTTCAGAATTTAGTGGGTATGAGAGAGGCCTTTAGCATAAAAGTGCCATTTTAACTATGTAAAGTCGTTAATTGCGATATTTATGCTTGCTTCAATAATTACCATAAAGCGCTTTATACAGTAAAGCACGACAAGCTGATGAAGATATTAACAAATATTGAAATAAACACCTGTGATCTAAGAATAATCATTAGCAATCTTTAGTGGAATCAAACATAGTCTATTAGTACAGAGGCAGAAGAATCCGATGATATCAAAATCAAACATGGGATCAGACGGAGATGTATTGTATTACCTCTGCTAGTCAATATATAAACTGAAGAAATCTTTCAAGAAGCAGTAGAGGATCTTCAAGCTGAAATTCGAATTAATGGGGAATGTACCAATAATATCAGATACGCGGACGACATGGTGGTATTCGCTGACAATTATAAAGCCCTCCAGGAGTTATGGACTTTCACCAAACGTTAAGAAAAGAAAATGTATGACGATCTCTAAGAAGGAAGAACAATTTAGACGAATAAGTGTGAACGGTCAACGAATAGAGAGAGTTAAAACATTGCCTATCTTGGTACAATCTTCAATGAAAATTGGGACCATTCCCTAGAAATCAAATGTAGGATAAAGAAAGCAAGATGTGCATTTAAAAAAAAGGCTAAATAATTTATGATTTATCATATATATTCAGGGATTCTACAGTATTCACTGCCTTCCCTCGCTCAACCGTTTCCATCTCTCTTTGTTGTTCCTTTCTCCATCGTTTAGGCCTCTCTTACTCATGGCGTCGTCTACTTCGTTCGTCCAGGATTTTCGGGGTCGTCCTCTTTTCCTCCTTCCTATGGGGCTCCACTTGATTATTCTCTTTATCCAACTGCTGTCGCTAGTTCTTCTTACATGTCCATACTACTGTAGTCTTTTTTGTTCTATATATGTTAGTATGTCTGTTTCTATTGATGTTCTTTGCTTTATTTCGTTATTACTTCTCCTATCCATTCTTGTTACTCTGCAGCATCTTCGCAGGCATTCCATCTCTGTTGCTACTATCTTATTGCCGTTTTTCTAGTTTATGATCCAATTTTCAGCCCCATATGTCATAATACTTCGTAATAATATTTTATAAATATGTGTTTTTGTCTTCATATTTAGGTGTCTATCCCCACCATACTGAGTTAAGTTGTTGTATTGCTGTTCTTGTTTGTCCTAATCTTTGTGTAATTTCTTCTTCTGTTGTTGCCTTTTTCGTGATTATAAACCCCATGTATTTGAATTTATCCTTTCATTTGATTGTTACGTTGTCATAAATCTGTAGATCGCCTATGTCTTCTTCACTTGTAGATAATTTTCGCGAGGTTAATATCTAGGCCAGCCTTGGTACATTCTTCTATCTATTTATCAATACCCATAAAAATCAGTTTACTACAATGTTATATCTTCCCATACTGTTGTACGGAGTTGAGTAGTGTACTCTCACCGACACTACCTGCGAGAAAATTAAGGGTTTCGAAATGTAGCTTTATCTTCGAATTCTAAAAGTATCTTATACCAAACATGTTACTGATTGGGGCGTTTTAGTAAGAATACAAAAAGAAAAAGAGCTGTTAATCACAATAAAAATAGCCAAAATCGGATACCTTGGTAATATCATGAACAACAGCGGAATAATGGATTGGTGCAAATAATTTTACAAGGAAAAGTAGAAGGAAAGCAAGGACCAGAAAGGAGAAGAATTTCCTCGTTGAAAAATCTGCCTAAGTGGTTTAACACAACAACCAGAAATCTGTTCAGAGCAGCAGTGAACAAAGTACAGATTGCCATGATGGTCGTTAACATCCGAAACGGGTAGGCACTACAAGAAGAACATTACCATGGAGGTAATCTATTCTAACGGAATAAAAATCAATATATCCGAAGTAAAAACCAATGCCGATCAAACAAATTTTAAACAACCGCATCAATGTCTACATATGCTACAAATAACTAATATTTAAAATTATAAAAAAAATTTAATTGAATTTCTGCTGCAAAAACAAAATTTTAGAATTTCTTGACTGATCTATATATTATTTTCCCTAAATATGGTAAATGGCGTTATAAAAGGCAGAAGTTAATGCATTTTTAAACAAAGGTTAGGACACAGGTAATTAGTAAAAAAAGGGGGTTTTACTGAAAACATTTTGTTAACGATAATGTAAGCAAATTATACAAATCAGAGATAGGATCATTATGTGTCCCTTTGCATGGTCTAGTTAATTTATAAAATGGTTTTATACAGGTCTCTGTAAACGTAAAACTTAAAAGTCGTATATTATGATCGGAGGAGAGAAATGCTTTGCTTACGTCGATCTGTACTCCAGTCGTCAGAGACGCAAATGCCACTGAACCTCTAAAAATTATATGAGCAGACTGAATTTTGCCAAGAATATTATTTTGAGACCTAAAAAAGATGCAAAAAAGTTCACCACTTTTACCCCCGGTTGGGGGTAAAAATTCGATATCTTTTGATTCGAGTGATCTATTGACAAAAAGCAAGATGCGTTTTAAAGGAAAAGAGTTCAGCTTTCGTATGCAGTTTTTTTATTTTGTCGCAAATAAACTCAGATTGTATACAGGTGTTAAATAAATAAACGTTAAAAAAGATAAAAAAAAGGAATCATGCATGAATTACAAAGGAATCTCACTAATCAACACTACATATATAATATTAGCTTCGATATTATTAAAAAGATTAAAACATAAAACAGACAAAAATAGTACCATACGCCGAAGAAATAGTTGGTGACTACCAGTGTGGTTTCAGGCCTGGCAGATCGACTATTGATCAAATATTTACAACAAGACAAATGTTTGAGAAGTATTGGGAATATAATCACGACGTGCATCAGATTTTTATAGACTTCAAACAGGCTTATGATTCAATTAATCATGCAACATTATGGAAGGTAATGATCGAGCTCGGCGTACCCAAGAAACTAGCTGCGGTAACACAAATGTGTGTAAGTAACTCTTTTGCACAAGTTAGAATAGGGGGAAAAATATCAAATGCTTTCTGCGTGAATTCTGGACTGAGACAGGGAGATCCGTTGTCCCCATTGTTGTTTAACCTGGCCTTAGAATATGTCATGCAAAAAATATATCCAAAAATCAAACCAGACATAACTGCTCGGGAAGCAAAAATGATACTCGCCTTTGCCGATGACGTAGACGCAGTAGCACAATTAACATTAGAAATTAAGGATATTTTCTCGAGCTGCATTAAATATCGGTCTAAAAATAAATGAAGACAAAACAAAATACATGGTCATCTCTAATCAAGAACGACGGCGAATAAGGCAAAACATTACTATAAATGATCACAACTTCGAAGTGGTTAAAGAATTTAAATATCTAGGAGCAACAATCACAAATGACAACAAATTAGAGCGAGAAGTTGAAACGAGAATAATGGCAGAAAACAGATATTTCTTTGCAATGCAACATCCAATAAAGTCAAAACTTCTTTCACGAGATACAAAAATCCGGATATATAAGACCATAATACGACCAGCAGTCGCGTATGCAAGCGAAACATGGACGCTAACAAAAAGAGAAATAAATAAATTGCTAGTGTGGGAACATAAAATTTTTCGAATGATATATGGCCCTTGCAGATACAGCGTGACAAACGAATGGATGGCCAGATACAATAACGAGCTAGAGTCTCTATTAGGAAAAGAAAATCTAGTCAGATATATAAAGAAATAAATATAAGGTTGAATGCTCGAATAAATGAACTTTGATCAGATAAAAGGCATATATCGAGCACAGTTTAATTTAGCCCAAGTACTTTCGATCCCTAGATCATCTTCAACCAAAGAGAATAATTTCCAACCAAAATTAATATCCTTTGCAAAATTCGGCTTGTTCGTATGATTTTTAGGGATCAAACTCTCTGACGACTGGACTACTGATAATAAGTACTGGTTGAATTTTTGTCAAAACAAAGCATATATTACATAGAATTGCCTTTTTTTAACAAGCCAAACCTAGGCTGTGGAGCTGGAAAACAGATAATAACTATAGCCTTTTATAAAATCAAATAGACTTTACTATCGTACCCAGAGGCTGATGTCAATTCTGCTCGCAATGGTATAGTCTCCAGATTTCTTAAAATTCTTCTTTCAGTCTCTCTATAAAAAGTGTTGAAGCTATATAAAGCTTTTCTTTTACTTGTTACTTTCTGTGCCTATAAGATTAGGTTTGTCCCCATAACAGTTCACTCAAAATAACGTCAATGTTTGACCTGACAATTTTCCGGCTGAAGAACTGGCAATAGCGGCGAAAAGCATTAAATTAGGAAAACAGTTGGTCTTGATGGTGTAGAAATTTCAATATCCGAAATTTTCAGACCGTAGCAATATCCCAAACGACAATATTTGGCTGTAACAGGATGGCGCTTCACCTTACTATAATATACTATACTATACTATACTATATATATATATATATATATATATATATATATATATATAATATATATATATAATATATATATATACTATATGCTTGTGGTTA
This sequence comes from Diabrotica undecimpunctata, assembly GCF_040954645.1. Taxonomy (NCBI): domain Eukaryota; kingdom Metazoa; phylum Arthropoda; class Insecta; order Coleoptera; family Chrysomelidae; genus Diabrotica; species Diabrotica undecimpunctata. The sequence continues at coordinate 49,232,058 of NC_092807.1, forward strand.
GGCAATACCTAAATAATGTGTTTCCCTCACAATCACCCCGGAATGAATCCGACTGTGTACTGAATTGTCCAAATCAGAGGCAGAAACATGTTTTTTATTTAACTAGAGTGCCCAAAGCAACCTGCTACAAGATTATAGGAGAAACATCTTCTTCTAGACAGAAAAGTCTACGTAGACATACCGTCTCAGGACTCGCAACTAATGTAGAGTCATATGTCGCCATGTTACCAATCCAACGGTAACTTTAACATCTCAACTGTAAATTAGACATAATGTAAACCAAATTTTATTTAATAATTTTTAAAGGGTTTTTACCCACATATTTAGTGGCTACATCCATGTATTAACTAGTAAGTATTAACCACATTTTACATTAACCTTAGTCAAAACTTAAATTATTTCATGTTCTTTTTAATTAAGTGGTTAAATACTATTTTAGGACACTGATGATGGAATACTTATTCCGAAAACGTTTTGTCAATTCAACATAGCCCAACTGGGTTTTTTATATACCTTTTTATAAAGGATTTTATTCAAAATTTTTTAATATATGGTATACAGCCAAATACAGGAACTTTGTTTCCTTGTGGATTTAGAAATATTATTTATTTAGATGAGACCTTGTATGATACTCATGATACCGTGAAAAAAAGTTGAACAAATAATAACAAAAAGCGTTTAAACTCAGTACCGCCCAATAAAGGAAAGAGGATTATAATTTTACACTGCGGTGGAGAAAATGAATGGATCGACGATACATTATTAATATCTGCAAAACAAATTAAAGACGCGTCTTTAATCGTGGATCATACGGAATGTTCAATTTTTGAATCGTGGTTTAAAAAATCTCTTCTTCCATAATTACCTAAACATAGTGTGATTGTCATGGGCAACGCATCATATCATTCAAGATAAATGAAAAAAACTCTAAATAATAGTTGGAATCAATTACAAATTCAGGAATTTTTATTTACTAAAGATTTATATTTTGAGGCATCTTATACCAAAAAGCAATTGTTAGAGGTTAGACAGTACGAAAAGGAATATGTTGTTGACAACTGTGCTCGTAGTAATGAACATACTTTGCTTAGACTTCCTTCTTTTTATTGTACATTGAACCCAATAGAGTTATAAGGGGTCAACTTAAAGGAATTATAAGGAAAAGAAACGTTGCTCCTAAATTTTCGTCTAATAATCACCAGTTCATTAGAAGGTAAGTCACAAAAATCACAGCAACCAACTGGAAAAATGTAATAAAACATGTGATCGGAGTGGAAAATGACTATGGTAAATATTTACCAGCATTAACCAAATTAACTATAAATTTAGATGATACGAGTGATACTAGTGATAACAGTGACTCTGAGTAGATAGTAAGTACTTAATTCGAATTAGGTGTTAGTTGAAACCTTTATTTCTATTGTAATTGTAGATATTCTCATTTTGCTTATATATCTTTGAAATCAGTCAAGACGTGATCTTGACACCTATAATAATAGAATATTTTCTAATTAAAATAAAGAAAAGGTCGTAGAAAAATTATAGTATTCTACTCGCATGTAATGGCTATTACGCACTCCGGCGAACTGAAGGCGAGTATCGCAAACTTCATCATCGTGAGTAATAGCCATCATTACATGCTCGTTGAATAATATACTATTATTAACAATGTTTTTATATAAACAATATTATTTTACGATAAGTTCTGTTGAGTCGAGTCGATTAGTGTTATCACTTTCGAGAATATTCACAGAAATTGATAATGCCGGTATTTTTTATTTAAACTATAGAAAGTGAAACTTTTTGTAAAATATTACCCACATAATAACCACATAATTTGAGGACATGCGACGATCCCATTTACACTTGTCTTAAAATCAAATGTTTCCGCAAAATAATAACTTTTATTTAATTTAAAATTAGAGCTACGCTACTGTTCAGTAGAATATTATCATTGTCATTCTAACAGTGTTGCCAATTTGCTAGTATCTTATCCGCTCTTGTTAGCGTAAATTTTCCAACATAATTACAAGCCGACTTTAATATGGTTTGTATTACAATACTCTTAGTGTACGTTCACACAGAATGCTATGGTGCGATCAGCGATGCGATGCTTCTCTATGCGATGATTACAAACACTTGTATCTTGAGTGCCTTGTTCAAATAGCGCGCGATTTAGTGCGATGCAATGCGATGCTAGTAGCGGCTAGTATGCCCTTCGGTTTGGTTTTCAAGAATGTTTCATTCCATCGCCAGTAGTCGCATGTATAGCGAGCGATATGAATGTGAAAAAATTAATAAACGCTGTTAGAATTCGTCCGGTCCTGTGGGATCAACATTAAAAAAACTATCACAATAGGGACAAGGTGAATATATTATGGGTTGGGGTTACAGAGGAGTTACAAGTGACAAGTAAATACTAATTACTGTTTATTAATAATTACGTTACAACATATGCTCTTGCTTCCTTGAGGTGTTTGTAATTGAAAAACCATTCTGTCCGAAAATAAAGACTTCGCCAATAAGATTAGTTTAGTTTGGATTATCAAAACTGCATTTAAACAGAACTCTGAATAATATATGAACATGTTAACGAATGTTTTGAGTAAATAATAATTATTTTTCCAGTATCAAAATACCCAAATAATCAAGACAATAAAAGTTAAATGCTGCTAATGCTATTAATAAATAATTCCCCAAAAACACCTACGTATACAATAGAATATATACACATTTGGGCACATTTTAAAAGTATAATTTTCTTAAAATATTTAATGGCATGTCGCAACATGACTGGCAATCTACCATCAACTGAAGAAAGTGATGTGATGTCTGAGAATATTCACAGCGATTTACTTAACTCTTTCTTTACCAGCGACGTATATATACGGTTTGGGGAAAAGTGCCACTGTTCCCAGTGACTTATTATATACGTTTTGTAGAAAGTGAAAGCGATTATGTAGCAGATAGCGATGATTGAGAAGAGGAGGAGATTGTTAATAATATTTATGGGAATGATGAAGCTATTTCTGAAAATGAAGGTGCTGATAAGGACGAAGCCAAAGTTGTGGTTGCAAATACATCGAGAAATGAAAGCAAAAGAGCTTTAGCGGATGATTATAGTATACAGTGGGATAAACAGCAATTTGTTCCTGTCGTGTACGAGTTTGATGACACAAATTCAGGTGCCCATTTAGACAATCTTGAGAATCCTGACAGGGAAATAAATTGTTTTCTTTCCTTTCTAAATTCAGGTACCGTTAATTTAATTATACATGAAACAAATAATTTTGCTGCAACGGAAACATGCAAAAATAAAAAGATTGCTTAGTCGCCACTTACAGAAAATGATTTTTTTACATTTATCGCTGTGCTATTGCTCGCAGCATGCCATAGAAAAGCCAAACTTACAGAAAATTGGTCAACAAACGATTGTTATATACACCCATATTTTCTAAAGTAATGCCCCCGAAAGGACGGCTGCAGTTTAATCAGTTTATAAGAACCAAACGCCTTTTATGGGATCTGTGGTTGCCACTCTTATGAAACCCTACTTGGACAAAGGTCACTCGCTCTTTATTGATAACTGGTACACGTCTCCTAGTTTGTCAAGTTACCTATTTGACCATAAACCTAACTCTTGTGCAACAAACAGGGTCAACAAAAAAACACATGCCTAATTTAGCAGAAAAACTATAAAAAGGTGCAACTTCCTTAATGTCTAGTTGCAATATGTTGGCACTAAATGGAAGGATCGAAGAGAGGTCACTATGCTTACTACAATGCACCAAGACAAAATGGAAGAATTGGCTAAAAAAGACAGAAAGACAAACGAATTCATTAAAAAACCAGCTTGTGTAATAGATTACAATATGAGTATGGGAGCAGTGGACAGGACTGGCATGTTACTAAGTTCCACAGAAAGCGTCAGGAAAACCGTCAAATGGTATAAAAAGCTCTTCTTTCACAAATTGTACCTTTCTATTCTAAATGCAGATGCAATATACCTTACACAACACCCAGAGAAAACACCATTGGCCCAGTTTCACTTGAATCTTATTCGTCAGCTTCTAGACAGTTATGTGGATCTAATCTTGAAATTATCTTGTGATAATGAGATGCTATTTTTGGGTATCATTTACCAAAACATACAACTGTAGTGCCTATGCGAAACGTTTTTCGTCTTGTAGGTAGAGATTTTCCTGATATTGTCCCCAACAACAAAGTTCGTAGATGCACTGTTTGCTCAACAACAAAGAATCAAGCAAAGAAACGTCGCAAATCAAGGTACATGTGTCGGGAATGTGACGTGGGTCTCTGTGTACATCCTTGCTTTGGCATTTACCATACCCAGGAACAATTCTAATGACTACTTTCGTATTCATTTCATATTTGGTTTATAGATAGTTATTAAAAATACTTTCGTTTTATATTTTTTTGAACAGTAAAGAATGGTTAATGATAAGCATGGCCTGTTACAACAAAATAATGGAATTCTAACTAAAGAATATACTGCAGATGATAATATATCACAGGCTGAAATTAATACGGTAACTTCCAACGACAATACTTCATTATATAACGAAGAACTCGAACCTAGTAAATTATCCTCTAGTAAGCGCTCCAAAAATACTAATCAAGGGCGTAAACGTAAACAAGATGATTTGGATATCGAGCGATTCATATCTTTGGAAGAAAAAAATTAGAGTTACTAGACTCTGCAACTAACTCAAAACATAATGATCATGAAGATTATCATTTTTTAATGAATTTCTACGCAACTTTAAAAAGAATACGTAAGGACACTAAAATGTGGTAACGTTGGAAGATGCAAGAGTTTCTGTATAATTTTACTGTTTACAATTAAAAACAACAACACGAACAATCCCATATGAGTACAGTTACAGGGATTTCGTTTGGTTCACGTACGTCAGATTCTACCCTATCTGAGTTAAAACTATAAAAATGTATACGTATATTAACAAAAAGGTTCTCTATTATTCTTGTGTATTTTTTTTTCGCATTATAACAGTTGCACCATTGAGAGACTATATGGATAGACACCATAGTTTTTATATTTCCACATGAAATCTAATTAGTTCTAAGTAAGTTTCTAACCCTGAAGTATGATCGTGCGCGAATGGGACTCGCTGTATTTTTTTGGTAGATTTATGAAAATATTAAAAGTACTATTTCAATATTCAAACGTACATTAAAGTTATTGTAAGCCATTCTTTAACGCCTATTGGTTTCCTTCAGTGTGTGTGTGCATTTTCGCTACATATGGAGTTATAACTCTCTGAATATAGTCGAATGTTTATAAAGACATCCGAAAATATTCTCGAAATTTATCAGGACTCGTAATTAGTTTAGCAAATAAATAATGAAACTATTAAAATGTCGCACTTGCTATATTAATTTTATGAATATATTTATACGTTTTCTATTTAAACAATTTTTTAAAATATTGTACTTTAACAATGAATATATATTTCAATATTCTTTCCATCGTCACGTCGGACACAGAAAATACTACAGTGGTGATTAGCTCACAACCTTATCATTGAAACACCCACAGATAATAGCTTGCTATAACGCAAAGCATCGCAGATCGCGCCATAGCATTCTGTGTGAACGTACACTTACACACCAAAGCCTATAAAAATCATGCAAGCCGTTTTCGCGATTATTGAGGCGTTCCATACATCGAGCCCTTCCAGGATAAACATCGTAACCAACAATTTTTCAAATTTTTGATTTTTCATGGAAAATGATCCCAACAACAAGCTTTTTCGTTGACCATAACATGGTAAGCACGAACACGGTTTTTAATTTAAAAGTAATAATGCATTTTATCGTTACCAACACAAAACAATATCAGTGAAAGCCAAAACACCGTAACAGTGCGTATAAAAAATCGTTAGGATACTTTTGCATGGTTACGATGTTTTGGGCAAAACCCAGTCGAGTCGGGACGTGACAACTTTTCTTGAAAACTTTTCTTATCGGTCAACAAGCCTACACAACATTAAGTTATCTTACGTATAGTGTAGATAAACAAGTTTTAGTAGTTTTTGAAAGTCAACAAGTTTTATTGTGAATTAATTATTGTTTGTTTTTTATTTTAATCAATACATAAATATTACCTACAGCGAAAAATGTCACGACAAAACGTGACATAAAATAGTCGTTCTTGTTTCTTCTTAACTTAAATTAACTGAGGAAAAATTGTTTTTTTTGTGATCTTTTATTTTCTTTATCGTACAATTTAATTAACCTGTCACTGCATTATGTAAAATGAAGTTGTATCACTCAGTAAATTTCGAAAAGTATTTCGGTCAGATTTTCATCTGACAAAGAAAGACAAATGTAATCTTTGTGTGAAGATTAAATATCTACCTAGCCTTGAATAAGAGGAAGAAAAGAAGACAGAATCCTACAGGCAACACATTAAAGATAAAGAAAAGTGCCTTGAAATTTTTTTGAAAGACCAAAATCTTTCAAAAGAAGGATCTGTGCTGTGTATAAGTTTTGATCTGGAGAAAGTACTTAATACTCCTCATGGAGAAAGTGTAAATTTATTTTATTGCAGAAAGTACGTATTCTATAATGAAACATTTTATAAGAGCGGTTCTGCAAATGTTTATTGTTACTTGTGGGGTGAATCAGATGCAAAACGAGGCTGCAACGAAATTTGTACAATAGTTTACATGTATTTAAAAAGAAAGATATTGAAGCCACACACGAAACAAGACAGCTCTTCCGGACAGAATCGTAATAAAGCAATGCTGGCTATGCTCTCCCACTTCATCGAAAGGAGTGCATTTATAAAAAAATATAAAAATAACATTTCTGTTATCACGGCATACAATGATGCCCGTAGACTCAATGTGCACAGTAGCATTGAACTTTTCAGCCGTCTCAAAACTGTGTGGTCTCCAAGAGAATGGCCAACGATTATACGCAATTCAAGAACGAATCCTTTTAACTATGTTACTGAGTCATTGGATTTTTCTAATTTTTTAAATTGGAAAGATTTCGCTGAAACATTAATACCAAATAAATTCAAAATCAACATTAGCAAACTTCGCATAGCCATGTTTCATAAAGATAACCCACAAAGCTTTATTTTAAAGTATGGATTCTTTGACAATAGTGAAGTGAAAACTATAAATTTGCAGGAAATCTTAAGAAAACGTCGTAATCGTAATAGTAACAATACCGCTCTCCAATAGCTCTACAATAATCGACTCAAAATTTCGTCAGCTAAGTACCTAGATCTTAAAAAACTCTGTGATGAGGGTATTATCCCAAAAGAGTTTAAAGATGACTTTCTTTTATTACCCCATAGTGGTGATATTACAGACTGCTTGATGGAAACATCTAACGAGGATACAAGTGACCTTGATTTTTGATTATTACTTTTGTTTAATAAATGTATAATTTTCATAATTGTAATTTTTTTCATTGATTCTCACCAAATAAAACACAATTAAAATAAATCTTAAGCAACGTGAATGCTTTAAATTTAAACACACGAAACATCGTAACAATCTCGACACTTAAGCACAAAAATTTGAAAAACCAAACATCGTAAGCAGCAGTACTATTACAAAAATAAAACATACAACAAAATTACTCTTGATATTTGTAAAGCGCACTACCAAATAATATAATATAAAATATTTAACTTTCAATACTAATTGGAACGGATATTAATTTAAAAAACCTCCTCCTGTAAAATTGCACTTTTGCTAGTTACGATGTTTCTCCTGAAAGGGCTCGACATGAAAAAAATTTTTCTGTACCTATATAGTAATAGTTATTTAAAAACCAACTGAATGTGCACTTTTAGTCTAATTGAATGGTAAGCTCTAGCAAGAAACTGGCGATTTTTATTTAATTTGATTGCCGCATGAATTTAAGGATTAAAAACTTATCGTATTATTACGTATAATTTATCATGCTATTTTATTAGCTTGAAACTTCACAGATAATAAAATATAACAAAAGGAATTAAATAATAATAAAGAATAAATGTTTTCTTACCATTATATTCTATTCTTTATTGCTAGAACAAAAATAACTACCATATCTACCACATCCAATTATTTCCCAGTTTTATTTTCTCAAAAATATTACCATTCTTCATCGCTTAACTTTGAGTGTGCCCTATTTGATAGGTAATAAAGGCTTTATGGTAGCTCGTTCTTAAATATCAGATATAAAGTTTTACGAACAGGTCCTGAACATTTCACGGCCACAGTTTCACAAATTTGCTCTTTTTGGAACGATTTAAAATCAACGCACGAATTGGCTTTATTTTAGAACAAAAATATGATAATGGTTATTAAATGTGCAGGCTATCCACCGTTTTCAGTAACAATTGCGGAAAGTGAAAATCAATAATATATTATATGGTCATTTGTATTGAAAACATTTTATAATTTAACATTGTTATAAATTCTATTTTTTATGTATTACATTGCATGGTAAGAGAAGTGAAATACATACTAGGATGTGGGTATGCTTGTGTTTGTGTCCTTACGTGCTTATTCTTAGCTTGTTGTGAATTAATGATTCTTTAGTGTAATTTCTTTTCTTGTAATTACAAATACAACTTTTGGAAATGTGTTATATACTTAAAGATCCAACTGCATTAAACAACAGAACTGATATTACCAAATTCTCAAAGCGGTTCTTCCCGAGAACTTAGTAATTTTCATATTACTTACTATTTAAATGGGAATAAGCCACAATTAAAAGTTAAAGTAAGTTTATTGAAGTTTCAATTTCCACCTCAGAAATCGTTCTCAAAATACAAACATTAGTAAATTAAACAAATTTTGTTTTTTTTTTACTTGGTAAAAAATTCTTCTAATATTTTAATTTTATATGACTAATTTATATTAACAGTTCAGATATACATTATACATTTTAAAGTAGACGACTTTAAAATGATATTACCAATATTGTTGAGTTGCGTTCCTGGGACGACTTTAATTGTAAGTTAGTATTCGATTACATGAAATCAACGTTAACTTGAGAATATTCGCCAGAAAAAATCATAGCATGTAATTCGTCTTTAAAAAGACAACCACATGCCATGATGAGAGTAAAATTCTCCTGTTAGTGATTACATAGTAAATTATAAGGAAAAAACCAGGAAAAAAACCTCATAATACTATCCCGATATATTAAGTATTTAATCGTACATTTAGTTTACTTTCAATAAACACCAAATTCTGATTTTATATGTTTGTTATTTTAAAAGCATAAATAATGTATCCTCGATATGTTACTAACTTACTAATACTGGTATTTTCCTTTTAATAACTTACTCTCTTAATATGGGTAACCAGATCCTACTACATTCTGCCAAGGAATTTACGACACAATCGGTCTCATTTAGCATAAACAGAACTCTTTGATATTTCTCTTTTTACCATCCGTTTCTTTTATGACTATACTTGAATAATTCCATTGAACCCTATATTCATTATCCCATGTGTGTTTACATATTTGAGATCTATCAAATTCTCTATTTTTAATATAAGATTGATGTTCACTTATTCTAACATTTAATGGCCTTGATGTTTCACCTAAATAAAACTGATCGCATTCACAAGATACTGCTTTTATGTATGGTATTGTTATTTTCCTCGTATTATTTCTTGTATATGCTGTAGGATCTCGTTCTACGTTGTTCTGTTCTATTCGGTAGATTGTTGAAAATTCCTTATTTTTACCGATAGAGCATAATTATTTTTTAATAAAACAGATGTTAACAAATGTTTTTCGTCCAAGAAACTATTTTCGTTAGAACAAGCAATTTTGGCTCTATCGTATAAGGATTTAATGATTCTCTTTTTAATATTAATATTGTAATTTGATTTGAAATTTAAATATCTGTTGGTGTGTGGGTGTAGCCCATTGCTGGACCAAAACTGTGTTTATTGAATTCATTATTTGGTTTAAAATATCTATTATCACTACATAATGTTAATCACTCTCTAATTTTGTCTTGACTATATTTAAAGTCTTATCTAATGGCACATTCGTAAATAAACTATTTTTGTAAAACTTACCAAAGTATTATTTGAATTAAATTTACTATTTGATAATTTATGTGAAATGATTCAAGTATAGTCATAATAGAAACGGATGGTAAAAAGTTTTTTTAAAAACAAACATATAAAATCAGAATTTGGTATTTATTGAAAGTAAACTAAATGTACGACCAAATACTTAACATGTCGGGATAGTATTATGAGGTTTTTTTCTGGTTTTTCCCTCATAATTTACATAGAATTTTATATATAGAATCACTAGCAGGAAAATTTTATTGTTATTATGGCATGTGGCTGTCTTTTTAAAGACAAATTACATGTTGTGATCTTTTCTGACGGATATTCTCAAGTTAAAGGTGATTTCATGTAATCGAACGAACTATCTTAAAAGTAAAGTCGTCACAGGAACCCAACTTAACAATATTGGCAATATTATTTTAAAGTCATCTACTTTAAAATGTATAATATATGTCTGAATTGTCAATGTCAGATAAAATTAAATTATTAGAAAAATTTTTTACCAAGTAACAAAAAAAAATATGTTTAATTTACTAATGTTTGTATTTTGAGAACGATTGCCGAAGTGGAAATTGAAACGTCAATAAACTTACTTTAACCTTTAATTGTAGCTTATTTCCATTTAAATAATAATTACTTTAAAATGCCTCAAGAAAATAGCTTTAGAACAATCTTATTTTCATATGTATCCATATTCATATGTAGTCAAATCGTGACGTACAGTACCTCAAATAATAGGATTTGACAAATAAAATACAATGACATAGAAATCAAATACAGTTCCACGACAAAAGGGCCTTAGTTACATATCTTCGCTCCTATTTTCCCAATTGTGACATACAGTACCTAAAATAATAGAATTTAACCAATAGAATACAATGAGACATAAAAATTAAATACAGCTATATAGCATTACAAATGGTAAATAGGTAAAAATCCACTTGATCTCCTCCTAGCATCCAGAATCAAATGGTATAGCTGAAAGATTTCATTCAAATATTATAGAACATAGCAGGTCACTAAACAATGAAAATCAGTATAAATCCGACCCAATAGAACAAAATGTAAACTATGCATTACTAGTATACAACAGTACTATCCACGCCGTAACAAAAATGAAACCCCATGAACTAGTTACGGGAGATTTAGACACTAACTCCCCATTTAACGTTGACCTAGAGCAACAATTAATTAATAATTATATTTCTAATCATAAGGATAAAATGAAATTACTGTATTCTAATATTAACAAAAAACTTCAAGAAAATAAAGCAAAAGTTATAAATAAAGCAAATGAAACACGCGAGGTATTACCAAAAGAAATTCCTACCGAAGTATTTGTACGAAACAGACAAATAAAAGGAAAAACTAAACATAAATATCAAAAAGAAAATATTAAATTCATTAATAAATTTAAGAAAACAGCAAAACTTATAAAGCAGCATAAAAATACTACCAAGAACATTCACCTTTCAAATGTAAAACGACCTAAACCGAAAACTTATATTTGTCCAGGTTCGTCACAATCGAACATACAACAGCCGAAATAAAGGATATCACCCACAACCTAGGCATTCTACCTATAAAATTAGAAACCGCAAAACTCCAAAAATCTGGTAATAAATTTGTACATTTTTATAATTTAAAACCACTTGTAACTGAATATGATAACCTGAACAGGCAATTTGAGTATCTTAAAAATAACATTTCTAACAGCGAATTCTTTAGATCAAAGACGTACAACTACATTAATATTATTCAATATATCAAAAATAGCATACAAAAAAAAATTTGCGGTCTAAATATTCATATCAATTTAACAAGAAGGAAAAGAGGTTTGATTAATGACTTTGGTTCAATAGTAAAAGCAATCACAGGAAATTCAGACGCCGAAGATGGCGAGAAGATAAATTTGATACTAAAACATTTAAAAACTAATCAAATAAAATTAGAACATCAGATACTTAATCAATATTCTCTCAGTGAACAAATCATAGATAACTTCAATAAAACCATTCAAGATATTCAAACATGATGATGAAATAATCCTTAAAACAAATATTTTTAAAATAAAAGACATTTCAGCCCTATTCTGTAACTACAAATCGAATAGAAATGAGTCAAATCGAATGGAGGTCAGCAAGTCGGATCGGAATTGTAGGAATCGGTATTCTGTAACTCATCTCGACCTCTACTATCGGAATGTTGTGTAGAAATTGATTTCGACTAGACAAGCTCTGTCGAGATCAAGTTTCGACATCAAAATTGGTCTTGACGTTTGTTTTGACATTTATTTGTTGACTTTTTTAGTCTGACATTTTTTAGTCTGTGGTGTTATTTATTTAGATAAAGTTTACTAAATAATTTAACTGCTCAGCAGATGTCTTTTTCTTTGGCGTTCCGCTTGCCATTTTGTATTCTTGTAACGAACTTTTTAAACAACCAAAACAAATCAAAACTACTTGACGACAAGCTTGAAATATAATCTTTTTTGATGAATTTTTCCGGGGGGCACTAGCCTTTCCAGGAACATAATGTCACAGAACACTTATTTCTCTTTTTAGTGCGGGGTTGCCACCAACTTCTGAGCGCGTCAAGTAGAAGTTGACGTTTTCGATTTACACCGATTACGATGTGAGTTACAGAATGCCAATCCAAACACAAAAACGACGCGATAGATATCCAACATTCCGATTTCAGGTAATTACGATTCGACTTGGTCATTTCTATTCGATTTGTTAAAAGTTATAGAATAGATCTGATTATTACATATAATTCTATACTTGATATAATGGAGACTGTAGAAAATTCTAGTACTTTTTGTAAGCTCAAAACCTTACACCCTAGTATTATCAAATCTAGTGATCTATTTCGAAAGTTACAAAGAATATCTTTATTTTACAAAACACAATTACCATTTGAATTAAAACACGAAAATATTTTTAATTTTGAATCCATTCTGGAAATCACCTGTAAAAGAGAGGAAAACCAAATTTAATATTTTATGACAATTCCTATCGATTTTGAGAACCTTTGATCTCTACTATTTATTACCTATATCCACACAAATTGAGTCAGAATATGCAATATTAATACCTAATACAAGATATTTGTTAAAAAATAAAAATACAATAATACCTCTCAACGACATCTGCACCCACGGTAAAATTTTCCAATGTCCAAGCCGTCTACAAAATAACCAAGAACACCTATGAGAAAAAGAAATAATCGTACAAGAAAACTCCAGTAATTGCCAATATATTAAGGCAGACATCCAAAGCAATCACATCGAAATCATACCAGAGATGAACCAGTTTTCGGCAATATTTCCTATGGAGGAAAAATTAACTTTCAAATGCTCTTAAGGAATTCAAATTAAAACACTGACAGGCACCTCTCTGATCGAAAATACACAGTGTACAATCCTTTTCAGAAACTAAGAATTGTTGTTCCAAGATCAAACTTTTGGACAACCAATATTAATCACCGAGCCGAAATTAAAGTTTAAAGCGTTAAGCGTTTCACCTATGAAAATAACTTTGAAAATTTGAAAAAAATCGCATAAACAGAATCACACCCATCATAGAACAAAGAGAAAATTACATTACATTCCCAGCATTTGGACGATCATATTATATCTTGCCATCGGACTAATATTCATCTCATTATCCATAAGAAAATAACGATAAGAACAAGAAAAGAAACCAAAAGAAAGGAAGACATAAGAATGTCAAACAAACAGGACCCAGACGATTCCAGTTCGAAAATTCACCTCCCACAAGGAGCCTCAAACTAGGGGAAGAGGAGTTATAGAGCGACGCCCATGGGTTTATTCAGGCCTTGGACTTAGGAGCGCTGACATGGTCAAAGACATTGAACTCAAGAGTGCTGACGCTGTTTTCGTAATATTGTGAATTATATAATTGCAATTGGTATATGTTGTCGATATCCATTTTGCCGAGCTTTCGACATCCTCTCTGATGTCTTCTTCAGGGCTTCCGAGGTCTCAGTCTCCCGAGCCCCCAGACACTACTACACTCACTAGTCACTTCTAGTTCACTCACTAGTTCACTACTACGACTGGGACCAGGGGACGGTTCATTTATACCGTCGATGGTGACGTGGCCTAGGTGGGGGTTAGGGTGGGGATTGGCGCGAGAGTTGGCGCGAACATTTCCGACAGTGGGATTTTGATTCGAAGATGGAGGGGGCGATATTTTGTTTATGAGAGGTCTCCATGTAGAAGGTAACCGTATGGCGTCATCTCTTTTATTAAGGGAATTTGGTCTTTTTTCTATTTCTATGGCTTCTCGGATAATTCTTGGTTTATAAAAGCGGATGGGGGCTATGGTTCTGGAGTTTTCGAAATCAATTTTGTGACCTGTATGAAGATGGTGTTGACCGAGAGCTGAAATTGAATCGGAATTGCGAACAGAAATGGAATGTTCATAAATCCTATTTTGAATTCTACGATTTGTTTGGCCTATATAGGATCGGGGACAGTCTGCACAAGGAATTTCATAAACTCCGTGCTGTTCGTTTGGAATATTGTCTTTGATTGATCGAACAAGAGATGAAAATTTTTGTTGGGGGGTAAATATTGTTTTTATTCCTCTTGGTTTAAGAATTTTGTCGATTAATATTAATTTTTATAATAATATTAATCTTAGCTCTAAGTTTAATTGTACTAACCGCGGAAATCTTTCCGAACATATATATATATATATATATATATATATATATATATATATATATATATATATATATATATATATATATATATATATATATCCCATTAATATTTTAATTAGGGAAGCATTTCGTATAGTCAATTTTATTTTATTTGTTGCTGTTGATTTTTACTTTGTGATCGCTGATAACGTGGGTTTCAGTTTATTTTTAGATATTTTTATTTCTTACAATATATCTTGAGTGTATCGACCATCATGTGGGTCAAAGGGAAGTATTTTATTTTCAATCGCCCTTAAAGCATCTCCTCCAAAATACTTGGCGGTTATTTTCTATTGACTACCTGAAGTTTCGTTCTACAAAAAGTTTAGAAATCTTTCCAGGTTAAAAGAAATAACATTTTTAGCTGTTATTATGTTTTCAAGAAGGACTGAAATTCCGCGGTTTTTTCATAATGCTAAACTCCGTTTTATATTATTTAAGAACAAAAAAATGACAAAAGGTCGTAGGGGCTCTAAAAACGGCAAAAATTTTATGGAAACAGGTTTGTTTAATATTATTGGTATCAGAAATATATTTTAAGCATAAAAATATTGTTATACTGGATATGTTCTTAAACACATATATTTTTTATAATATTTATTTAATGTCGTCCGAACCCTGGAGTTATAATGAAAACACATACAAAGGTTACAATATTACTACATAGATTTTAATTTAAATAACTTTCATGTCTATCTTCATGTCGCGACAAAAGTCGGCACTCATCATAGCTATTCGGATTTTAGAGATGGTTGCTCTAAAAAGTTCATTTGATGTACATCTGTACCATTCTGTCAGGTTGCGCAGCCATGATATTCTACGTCTCCCGATGCTTCTTATTTCTTGAAACTTTTCCTACATAATCTATATAAGCTATAGTTGTTAATAACATTAGAATGTTGTTTAGATTTTGATTTTCTTTAAGAAGCTCAGACATGTTATTGGGAAAATTAAACTTAATTATAGTTTACTGGAATATTTAACATTCGCTTAAAATATAACTAATATTTATTTATCCTAGATAGGAGAAAAGCGGATTTTTGTAAAAGGTTATATTTAATTTGACTTAGTTTTTCGGAACAATTGGACCATTAATTTTTCCACGCACTTCTAACTATGATTTTAAGAAAAATTTAATAACACTTAACAATATTTTATTTCAAATAGGATATAGTTGAATGCTCGAGTTTATGAATTTTACAAATAAAAGGTATCGATCAGAGTTAGTTTATTAAATCTTGCCCAAGTACTTTTGCTCTCAGAGCATCTTCATGACCACCTGAAATAAGCCAAAAAAACGTTTTTTCACGTGAAAAAACCTAGCACCCTAGTGGATGGTTGAAAAAAGATACAACGTTTACAACTAACTTCGTCAAAATTTGGGTATCCAGCACATCATTGAATGTCATTAATATTTAAATACGTCCACCCAAAAAGTAACACTAGACACATGACAAACAGTTTAAAAATTATTTGGGTAATACATTATGACAATGGCAGAAAACAGAATGGGACATAGACGAATTTATCACTTTATAGCCCCAACAAAATTGTTAGGCCCTCCGATATATATCAAACTGAACACCGGCATCCTTTAGAGATAGGTAAACTAGTCACCGCAAATGTTGTTAACTGATCACCAGCATTTTTGCCCTAATGCATTGGTTTCTAATGCGGAAGATTGCCTGTTAGCTGTTATATTTTGACGTGACAACGTCTTAAATTAGGTTGTGGCTCGGAGTCATTCATGAAAAAGTGTAACGCCCGCTCACGTCTGTTACAGTGAGTCACCGAACGAGAGAGAGGCCCGCCGGACCGGCGAATGCCTTGCGTCTCTCTCCCACTCAAACATGATCGGTCCGCTGCGCGCGTAGCACTAGAGAATTATGCGCGTTGAATCGGTGCGTGCTTCCGTGCTTGTGTCTCTGTCTTTCTCGAGCGTTCTTGGCGTTCAAGACACATTACAGCAGAAACACTTCCTTTCGTTTCATATTTCTCCTATCATCGTCCTATCCTCAACAAAATCACTCAAATAGAAATTAGTTAAGTTTAAGTTTACATGTACAATGTTTTAGTAAACAAAATATATTTCTATAGTTAAAATTTGTGCAATTCTTATTTTCATTCAATTCCTTGTTCCTATTGTGCAATTTAATAATATTCATATCAATAAATATTCTACCGAGAAAAAGACGTTGTCACGTAAAATCTTCGCCCGTAAAACCGACTTTACAGGCAACCGATTTTTTTTTTGTTTACTTGGTAATATAAAAATTAAGAAATTATTTTAAGCAAATTGCTTTAAAATTTAACTGATATATTTATATCGGGTGTCTCGTGGATGCATTTAAATGTTTATGATATTCGATGATATGCTATATAGACAAATTTTAACGAAGTAAGTCTAAAACATTACATATTTTTTTAACGATCAACTTTTTTTTTCAGTTTTTTTCCAAACAATTCAAAGAAATACCTTGAATTCCCTAATAATTTAGTTTTTTTTTATTAAAATGTGATTTACACAATTAAAAGCTTTGGCATAGTCACAAAAAACGGTAGTGACAGTATAAAGATTATTGTTTAGTGCTTGATAGACCTCATGTAGTACAGAAAACATAGCATCGCTGGTACATTTATTAGATAAAAAGCCGAACTGACTTTGTGATAAAATGTGTTTAACGGAATAGGACATAAGTCGGGCTTTTATAAGTCTCTCAATAATTCTGGATAGGACCGGTAGTAAGGTAATAGGTCTATAGTTGCAGACATTAGATTTTTCAACACCCTTATGAAGAGAAATAATAATGCCTGTCTTTAGGCACTCTGGAAATATACCTTTTTCAAAGGAATCGCTAATTAGTAAGACCAGGACTTCCAACACATTATTTGAGAGATTTAAAGAAAAAATTATGGATAGTCCGTCAGTACTACAGAAAGATTTGCATTTGATGCTGTTGACTGCCGCTCTAAAAAGTTCTGCACTACTGCATTCAAACCATTAACTTAAGTTCTTAAGCCAGGATATTCTTTGTCTTCCCACATTTCGCTTTCCTCGTATTTTGCCTTGCATAATAAGTTTTAATAATGCGTATTTTTGGCCTCTCATCACATGTCCTAAGTACTCAAGTTATTGAATATACCAGGAACCCGATATCGTAAAACAGATTAAGATAGGATGTCTGAGGTGCGTAGACCATGTAATGCGGATGGAGCAAACCGACCCAGCTAGAAAAACGCTCCTTGATAGACCTATTTTTTAAAGAAGAAGAGGAAGATCCAGAACAAGATTCCTAGATAACATAGATCAAGATATAAGAAATATGGAAATACGTGCTTGGCGGAGGAGGGCGATGGATAGGGACGACTGGAAAAAAATTATTGGGGAGGCTAGGACCCACACAGGGTTGTAAAGCCAAAATGATGATGAATTGTTTAGATCAGTTCAGATTTATTAACTGGTCTTATAAACAATGACTTTTTTTGAATTGGGGAGATAGGAAATAGGATCTTGTTGTGGCAAAATACCTGATGTTATATTTTTACTCACATTAACTTATTCATTTAGATTTTCAGGTTTTGGAAGAGAAAATGTTTGAGCTGTGTTAGTTTTATTTTGAAGATCGTTTATTATGGACCAAGTTTTCCTTACAACATTTAAGAGCTTCCCAGACGATTCTCATAGTACATTTTTTTAGCTGTTTTAATAAGTTTTAGTCTCTTTATTTGGAGATATATTCAGTGACAAAGACATTGGTAGTAAATTTCTTAAATAACAGTAGTAAACGCATATTCTTGGCTGATATTATTGATGTACAATAGTGATATTTCGTATTGGAGAGACAACGGAATAGTAGTTTCGGTGAATTCCCTTGGTTTTTGTAGGTGAATAATTCTTTTTGGAGTAAGAAAGGACCTAAAAGCACCAAGATCAGCTTCCGCCTCATGGATCTATTCCTTAATGAAGTTAATATGAGAATGGAAAGCATTCTTAGATTTGCAAATTTCGATGGCCTGCTTGTCTGTGACTATTTTTGAATTTTCCACTTAACTTTTGTTGTTACTTAAAATGGTAATTGAATTTTCCAAGCTAAGGGGGTTCTGATGTTCTTCGGACTTATATTTGGCTCAGATGAAAGCTTTGGTAACCAGCAGTAAGATAGTAGCAACAGAGATGGAATGCCTGCGAAGATGCTGCAGAGTAACAAGAATGGATAGGAGAAGTAATGACGAAATAAAGCAAAGAACATCAATAGAAACAGACATACTAACATATATAGAACAAAAAAGACTAAAGTGGTATGGACATATAAGAAGAACTAGCGACAGCAGATGGATAAAGAGAATAACCGAATGGAGCCCCATAGGAAGGAGGAAAAGAGGACGACCCCGAAAATCCTGGAGGAACGAAGTAGACGACGCCATGAGTAAGAGAGGACTAAACGATGGAGAATGGAACAACAGAGAGAGATGGAAACGGTTGAGCGAGGGAAGGCAGTGAATACTGTAGAATCCCTAAATATATATATATATATATATATATATATATATATATATATATATATATATATATATATATATATATATATATATATATATGAAAGCTTTGGTTCGAAATATGAAGATTCTGTAGACCATTTAATGTTTACACTAGGTGGCCAAATTTCCTTATTAGTTAATTATATTAGTCCTATATAAGTCAATGGAGGTTTTAGATTTTATGCCTATTTTGAATGAGGAACATTCGCTGTGTCGGCATCTTATGTATTCCTTGATACTCAGCTTCTCTTTAATAAATTTAATAAAGTGAACAACTTGTATAGGGGTGTTGGGGTTAAGTTGGTAATAATTACATAATAACATTTATCTTCTGTAATTTTTGACTTTTCCTTTATTGATTCGAAATGTTGGGGGACTTCAGTTTGGGTACCTAAAGTGGCATAAAATGTATTTGTCTTCAATACTTCTATTTTCGTATGTATAGTAGATAATTGGTTTGTAAGATTACCCATTTGAGTAGATATTTTACTGATGTTTGAAGAGAGCCTTTCTGTCCCCATCTTAATCTCAGTTGAATTTGAGTCTTGGAATAAACCATCTGACTTATAGATTTTCTAATTGGCTAATGGCTAATTCCTGACATAGTCTCTTAAATAAAAGCCTCTTAATAAAGTAGCCTTAATATGTAGATAATTTAGAATTCTCGATAATGCCTTGGTTTATGGATTGGCAATGTGAAAGTATAAGGTGGGAGAAAAATAAATTTGACATTCTCTAGTGACATCTTAGGGTAAGATGTAGCATTATCTCGAAACAATACCACTGTTATATTATTTTTATTATGCCATGTTGTCATAATTTCTGCAGTCATCTACGTCTTTTTGTTAGAGACCCATTTAAGAGGCAACATATCAATGTGTGCCTCCTTAAAACATTGAGAATTTTTGCTTTGCCTGTGATAAGTGGTTCCTCCTTTTTACCTTCAAAGGAGAATAGAAGCCTGTCTTGTCTACACTAAGCATATATTTTGGTGCATAATCCTATAAAATAGCAAACAACTTTTCTTTCCATATGAAATCTCGGATGAAGATTTTACGTTTTCGACATTTACATCCGCGGATTTGACACATTATGTCTTAAAAACAATAACGCGTGGACTACGAAATCTTTTTAACTAACCATTTAATGCCTTAGTCACTTAATCCATGGCATTGAGCAGCTTCATGAGCTTTGGCTTAAATTAAAGGCCTAGATATTGGAAAGTTTATGTTTTGAGTCTCACAAAACCAATTGGATGCAGATTAATTCACAGTAAGTCCCTCGGTTTGGGAAATTTGCTTTTTTTGGTCAGCGTCACCTTCTAGAAACGAATTTCTGACTTTTTTTATTTCGTTAATAATTATAGTTAGCACTTGCGGACCAACTCGACATCGAGTTTTTTAAATGAAATTTTTATTTTGCGAGAAAAATATACAATATATACAATGACCGGAAGTAAAAATATTTTTATCAATAACTCAAAAACTATAAATGATAATTTCGTGAACTTACATTTTTGAACTCTGCGTTGAATTCTCTATTGATTTGACTAATAAAAACGAAACCGAAAGTCGACCTCAAAACCGGAATGCAATTTTTAGTTCATGAAATGTCGACATGGATATCATTTAGCAGTTAATTTTGCATGCTGATCACGAATCCAGTGTCAGATTTCCTCTATCTTGACGTTTTATGCGCGTTTCGGGTCACTTCCGGTGTCGGATCGCAACCGGAAGTACATATTTAGATTCGTCTCGACGAGACCTTTCGATCCATATATACATTGTGGGGTCTAAAACTTAAAGTAAATTTTAACTTCCGGTCATCTCAAAACCGGAAGTGAATTTTTGTACCAAAAGTATATCTTGACAATCTCATACGTAATACTAATAATATTCCGTAAAAATATTTTTATTATCTAATATGGTTTTTGAGTAAAGTGGTGGACAAGAAAAGGGCTTAGCGTTTTAGTATATAAGATACAAAATTTTAAAATTGAACTTAATGTTAAAACCAGATCTTTAATGTTTAAAAAATAAATATCCTACCGGCCTACCATTAAGAAATTTGTACCCTATTCATATTTGTTAAACATGCTTAAGCTTGCTTAAAGTAAGCAGAGAAACCTGACTGGGAGTAGAAACAAATAAACGAAGAATGTCTTGGATACCCTATGCTCCTCAGGAAGTAAATAAGTAAGTACGTAAATATAGCACTAAAGTACAGCCAGTAACAAAAAAAAAATATGTAGAATAGTTTATAGGATAGTGATGGTCTGCGACAATTTATATCAAACAAAATTGAACAAATTACGAACATGATGTGTGTGAAAAATAAGGTTACACCTATTATTTAAGAAGGTTACACCTATTATTTAAGATGGTACCAAAATGTTTACGGCATGGACATAATATAAGCATGCAAATAACTATATATTGGAAAACGCAAGGAGGCCTGGTCCAGAAATATCAAGAAATATGGTTTAGGTTAAATATTTTTAAAAGAAATTATTATTTTAATATAATAAAAATGATATTATTAAAAAAAGCATAAATTGAGATATAAACCCATTAAATAAACCCATTATTCGATAAGTGAACAGAAACCGCCTGTATTATCGCC
The DNA here is from genome assembly GCF_040954645.1 of Diabrotica undecimpunctata. Lineage (NCBI taxonomy): Eukaryota > Metazoa > Arthropoda > Insecta > Coleoptera > Chrysomelidae > Diabrotica > Diabrotica undecimpunctata. The sequence continues at coordinate 49,254,038 of NC_092807.1, forward strand.
AAAGGCGGGCTATATGCAGATCAGTAAATCTGAATTATATTCACTCAAGATATTGATTCATGCCCCTGTCACAACTTAATTTAATTCTAGAAATTCCATGATTTCGATTTGCTATTAAATTTAACAGGCACATGGATAATTAAAGCTTTAAATGTTTTTTCTTTTGTTTTTTTTGCATATTAAAAAGAATGGAGTAATAAAAACAGTAATATAAAATAATAAGATATAGACAATTTAAGTAAGGTTACGATTGTTGGTCATAAATTAGAGACTATCGTTGCTTTATTTGCTCTGTTTTGCTATTTCTGCAAGTGTTACAAAAATGTTTATATTATGGCATATTTTTTTTATTAAATCTATTTTTTACTAAAATAAATTGCAGATTGGATAAAAAAAAGCAATAAATTTTAATAGCGCAAAATATTAACCCGAGCTATAAACAAAATAACTTTGTAGCTGAGATACATTTCTTCAATCAACTATCGTTGCAAAGTAAATAGGTAACAATGCTTATATTGATAATGCAGAAATTTGGAAATTTCTATAAATTAAAGTAGTTTTCTCCTCTAATTTTACTCTTTAATTAAATATTTTCCCGAACTTATTCCACAAAAGAAAAATGTTTTCTTAAAAGCTCACGACAAAATGGTTAGTTTTCAGATGATGAAAACTGTACAACTGGACAATAACTTTTTACACGAACCGTTTTATCTCGTTGGATATCTCTTAGAGAGACACCCAACATCTAACGTCCCTAGGGATGGCGGATTTTGACAAAACACCGGTTTTCGGTTATACCGGTTTTTTTTGCTTACGGTTTAACCTGGCGTTTATAACCGGCCAAAAAAACCGGTTTTTCCAAAAACCCGTTTTCGGTTTTTTTAATCCAATAGAAGTTACATTTATAATGCACTTTAGTTTGCGATACTTTATTCGACTCGATATCAATATGATCAAAATTAGTACTATCGAAAAAGAACATCAATATCAATATAAATTAAACACAATTTTTAATAAAACTATTTTATTCCATTAATTATTATATTTTTTTATTATTTTATTAATATTATACATTTATTGATTATTATTAAATATAATATAGCGTAAGATTATTATATACATATTGCAATAATACGCAATGAAAGTATAATACAAGTAGAATGAAGTAATATTTTAAGTAAAAAAGTATAGGTTAGAAGGTTAAAAATAGGTTATATTACATGAAATGGATTTAACATTATGTTGGCCAGTATTTTTCACGAAGCCTATTGAGAAAAACTCGTTCATATATATGTTGGTCGGTTAAGCGGCTTCTTCTCTCATCGGACACAATATCATTCAATGATGACACCAGTCTCTCTGATGCCACCGAATTTCCGACCAACGACATGTATTTTTTAGCTATAAAAGCCAAGCCTTGCATACAGGTTCTGTTCTACTCCCAGAATGAAAACGGATCACTTAATCTCGGCAGCAAAGGCTGCTGCAGATATAGAGTCAGTTCATTTGGAAAATAACTTTGAATCCGTGTGTTCTGAGAACTTGAAGACCTCGTGTGAAGACCAAAGAGGGTTTGATTTTAAACTCACTTTGGCTTCTTCATTCTGGAAGGAGCAGGAAGGAGAAAGTTTTCCGATTTCGGTAAGGTACGTCCTAACTCCCAAGCCTAAATTGGATGTGACTGTCTCCGCTATAGACGGATTCAGATATAGTTTTTTGAACCTGGGATCCATGATTGTGGCATGGCAAAGCAGGAGAATTCGTAAAAGCTTAGTGCCCCTCTCTTGAAGGCTAGTTAAAAGCTTTTGGCATAACTTTTAAGCTGTATTAATGTTTGGCTTGAGGTTTTTTAAAAAGCTTTCGATAATAGACACAAGGGGGATAGTAGGCTAGCAGTAATGTACTGGGAACCCGATATCTCCTGTGTGGCCTCATCGAAAGGCGATAAAATGGTTACAATTTCAGTAATTAGTTTTATATTTGAACCAGAAATCATCCTTGGTGCTTTTTTAATCGAGGGATCTGCCAATATTGCAGCTATATATGGGGACATTAGTGTGAATCTTTTAAGCATATGGTAGACAGAATTCCATCTGGTTGTAGTCAGATGTAGAGAACAGTAAAATAAAATTATTATACTACTGCTCAACAGAAAGCGCTGAAATAATTCAGGTTCTATTGTTATTGAATATAATGAGAGTAGAATACAATATGCAATTATTGTATTCAATTAATGATGCATATTTAATTTACCATTTAAAAATACAATCCTCTAAAATACCCATCAATTTTCCTCTCCTTCCAAACCCAAAAAATTCCCCACCCCAACCATTTCAACTTATAAAAATTTTTCCAGACTCTTTCAAATGGAATTTAAAAAAAAATAATTCCCCACCCCAACCATTTCAACTCATAAAAATTTTTCCAGACTCTTTCAAATGGGATTTAAAAAAAATAATATCAACATAAATATTTTAGAAAGAATTAGAAAATGGCTAATATTACAATGGACTTTTTAATATTTCTCTCTTATTGTATGCAATAAAAAAAAGGGAACATACGATGTTCGAAACTTTTATGTAATAACTTACTCTTAAAAATCAAACTTATCAGAATTTTGCTGCTGTTCGACAAATACATCAACTAATATGAGAGGTTTATAATTCCAAGTATCGTTACTTGTTTTTGAACTTTGATACCCTGTTTGTTTGTTTAATCTTTTTAGGGTTTTCCATAATATAGTTATTTCTGTTAATTTTTTATTTTTTTATTAAAAACAAAAAAGAGCAACCTTATGGGGCAAAAAGAGCTTACAATTCCGAAACCTATTTACTTGACGAACGACTTGTTTTGAATCCGACTTTTCTTTTTAAAAGTAAATTCCATTAACTCGCTTATCCTTTCATTCATGTTTGCAAAATAGGATTAATTGGAATGGCTGTTTTAACGAAACCGTAATTAAGATCTAACTTAACTTAGTCTTGATGGAAAAGAGAAACCCATAATGATTTTTTAAAAGTTAAGAAAACATATTCAGCGCTCTTTTATTACGCTTTGATAATTCTTTTTAAACAAAATATACAGTAGACATGCGAAATTTTTTTATATTTTCATCATTCGTATAATAGGAAATAATCCAAAACATATGAGCTAAACTTACGTCGGTTATAAGAATTAGAAAATGACTAATATTACAATGGACTTTTTTATATTTCTCTTTTATTTCATTTACTGCATTTTGAAAACAATTCGTTTCTTGTAAATTGGCTGAAAGGAGTAAATATGGGAAGAAATAAATCCTATCATTTACAGAGGAATAGTTGCATGTGAAATAAATACTCCACAGCAAGAAAATCAAGCTGAGCTAATAAATCAAAAGAAACGAGGAAGGTGCAATTATGTCCTCGTTCCTGATAAAAAAGTGAACCCTAGAACCCTGAACTAACTGCAAAAATTTTTTCTGCTGAAACCATAAAAGCAACATATAAGTATTATCCGCATTGAACTGAAGACAATAACTGCATACTACATACAAAAATAATAACACGACGTTATTATTTTTGGCTTGCTGTTTTGCTTTTTCTGACTTCTGATTTCAGTATACTGGGACCTCTGTCTAACTGGTTGTCACAGGTGGTATGTGTATGTGTATTGTTTTCTCGTCAAAAAGGACACTGATGTATCTCTCTCAGTATTTGCACTGTTGTTCGTAATCAACAATTTATTTTTTAAAGATAATACCGGATATAGGTCAATTTTATGTTCTGAACTTATAGAAAAATATTCAAAAAATTATTTGTTTTAATTTTGGAACATGGCCATACGTATGTAATGAAAAATCAACAACGTCAATTTAAACTTCAACATTTATTGATAAAAAAATGTTCACATTTTGAGAGGAATTAATTTTTTTCATGAAAAGATTTAAAACAATTAATAGGATGTACATTAATTTTACAAATATGGCATCCAAAAGTTTGTGCTTGTTTTACAAATTTTGCATCTGTTTTGTTTCTATATAATCTGTTTTGTTTTGTTTCTAAATAATGTTCCTAACTTTGTCTTTTAGGTTTTGGTTGTCGAGGGTTGAGTAGTAAATATGTTGTCACAATGTTTCTTGTAAACCCTATTAAATCCAATGGACACATACTTTCAACAAATTCATCAACGCTAGATTGAATTTGATTCATTTTTTAAATTTTATACCGTATACAGGTCAATGTTGTCTTCTCAACTTATAGAAAAATATTCAAAAAATTCTTAAGATTCACAAGAACCTTGTGCCTAAACATTTTTTATTCCGATTTTGGAACATGGCCATGAGTATGTAATAAAAAATCAACAACGTCAATTTAAACTTCAACATTTATTGATCAAAAAATATTAACATTTTGAGAGGATCTATATATTTTTTTCATGATAAGATTTAAAACAATTAATAGGATGTATATTAATTTTACAAATATCGCATCCAAAAGGTGTGTGTTGTTTTACAAATTGTGCATCTGTTTTGTTTCAACGAAATTGGATAATGCAGACCTAACATATTTTGTAAAACAGATCCTGGAATTTTTCGAAATAATATTCCTAATATTGTCTTATCAGGTTTTGGTCGTCGAGGATTGAGTAGTAGATATGTTATCGCAATGTTTCTTGTAAACCCTAATAAATCCAATGGACGCATACTTTCAACAAATTCATCAGGGTTAGATTGAATTTTATTGTGGCGTGGAATTCTATATAAAATCCGTGCGTTAGAGATTGAAGCAGACAAAAGGTGAACAAAAATTTGCCACCACCATTTAATGTAACGCAATTTTGGTCTATAGTTAGCGATATTTCTATCCATTAAATCAATAAAACAGATTTGTGCCGATACGTGTGGAGGGAGTAAATGTGGTATGCTGCTACATTTGACCGAATTGTACAACGAAGAATTATAAAAGTAGACTAGATGAGATTATGAATGAGGTAAGATTATTGGGAAGAAAGTGTGTAGTGCTGGGGGACTTCAACGCCAAAGCTGCGAAGTGGGGTTCTCCCAGAACGGACGCTCGTGGGAATATGCTTATGGAATTGTGGTATTATCCCTAAAATATTAAAATTCATAAAAAGAATTAGTTAAAAGGAACGTGTAACACACTTCGCATTTGTTTATATAAAATATGTTTCATAATTCTAATCGAGGACATTCATAAAAGATAGCCTCAATTAGAATGTGTAAGTCAGCAAAATTGTGAATCGCGACCGTATTGTTGTCGTAAGTTGATAAAACAAACTTGACCCACTAATGAATGACTACTGATATAGCAAGGAATATTATAAAAGAGACAACGATTATTATCTCAAAAATGAGAACTAAATTAACGTCAAGCTGACAAGTTGACGTATCACGTATTAGTAATTATGAAGTAGTCTCATAGCAACTTCAACTAAGTACTAAATACAATTAGGACAAGTAATGTTATAAAAGAGTCTACAGTTGTGTTCTAAATAAATGGTCATCTAATTTAATAATCACATTATTGACCATAGAATGGATAAAAACTCTGGACTTAGTTTGTCTTAAATATTGGTCGGGAACCAACGTTCGTGAGGAGAAACTCCCATTTATATATCGATGACACCTGTGCCAAACAGTATGCGGCGAGAAAAATTAAAGATTTGACCGTACTGCCAGATGACACTGCTACAGAACATCGCTACATTTCCTTTTCGATCGTCGGAGTAAGGACTACCAACGTGGAGTCATCTGCGAACCAAACAGGAGGCAAAGATGGAGATAGAACAGATTGGCTAGCATTTGATGAGTATTCTAGATGATTGATAGAGGGAAGAACATGCCAACTGCCATCGGCAGAAGGACTTGAATCAATAATAAGAGAGACTATGAGAAATTGCATAAACGGGGTAGATAAAAAAAGAAAAATGCCTTATTGGTGGCACGAAGAGATCGCAAATAATAGGAAAGAATGCATTGCCATTAGAAGACAGGCTACGAAGGTAAGAGGTAGAGGAGGAATAGCCGAAGCTAGCAGAGTGGATATTGTATACAATGCGCGAAAGAAGGAACTGAACAGGAAGATCCGAGCCGAGAAGAAGAGGCATTCGAGAGAACTGTGTGACAAGTTGGATGAGCACGTTTGGAATCAGGGATACAAAATCGTAATGAACCAGTTTAAGTTGTACCCTCTGTATGAGATGCCTATGGACAGGAAGCTTGAGGCTACCCGAAAGCTGTTTCCACCCGACTATTGGCATGGAATGCAGTGAGACGCCGAAGCTGAGCGATCTGTATCTTTTCTCGTAGACGAACCCAACGAACTTCTGGGTTAGTTACGCGGGGTGGGGGTTAACCAAAGGTGGGCAACCCTACTGTTGTTTGACGTCCGAAATGCTGCCAACACAATAAAATGGAAAGAGGTAATGAAGGCTCTACGAAAGAGAAGATGTCCGAGGTACTTAATGAATTTGGTCTCCGACTATCTTTCAGAGAGGAAAATTGTGGTAGAAAAAGGAGTGGTGGTTGACGTGACAGCTGAAGTGCCGCAGGGGGTCGGTCCTGGGACCCACGCTGTGGAACTTGGCATATGACGGGATTGTGAGCCAATAATACGGAGAGGGTGTAATCCCTTTTGCATTTGCGGACGACTCAGCTATGCTCACCACACATACAGAAAGCAGCTCACCCGAGCAGATAGAAAGAGTCTATTGAGGGTGGCGTGTGCATACAGAACAGTCTCTGTCAAGGCGTTGGGAGTTATCACCCGGTGTATTCCGATGCATGTGCTAGTGAAACAAAGAGGAGGAATATATGAGAGAAGAAATGAAGACATAGCAACAAAACGGTTAAAAAAAGAAGAATGTGTCTATAATGGTGGTGCAGTGGACGAAGTCGTTGATTTCTAATATGAGAAAATGGATGAATTGCGGGTACTAGTGTTTGAATTACTTCCTGACGTAAATGCTCGCAGGACATGGTTGCTTCAGGGCATACCTTTACAGATTTGGAAAGGCAGAAAATGACAAATGTCTGTGTTGTGAAATGTCGGACACTGTCTCACACACTCTATTGATATGCGATAGATAGATAGGTGAGAGGAGCCTGCTTGAGAGAGAGCTAGGAAGTAGGGTGCAATCAGTCAAGGAACTGGTAGAGGAGATGTTTAGATCGCCAGATCGGTGGAGAACAGTTCAGAGGTATTTGAGGAGAACATTGGAGAGAAAGGAACAAGAAGAAAGGCGACGTGAAGGGAGGCAGGGTGCTCAGGAGCAATCAAGAAGATAAGGCAGAATGAGAAGGGGTGATATTGAACATAAACAGGGAGGAACAGAGGGAGATAAGAATTGAGTCGTAGTGTGAAAGTGCTAGAATGCGTGAAAATTGTGCGTGAATGAGAGATCGGGTGAATACCGTGCCGATGTTGCGTCCCAATCAGTTGTAGCGATAGTTGTAGGTAATTTATATACATATTACTATTTTTGCAAATTTAATCTTCACATTTTGCAATTGTAGGCTTAAATGCAATATACAAATAGACCAGGAACAGCGACTTCTTATTTTTAAATCTTACTGGAAACTTGGAAACATTGATAAACTACGTGATTTTATAAATAGTTTAGTAGAAGTTGGAGATTGCAAAAAAATGATCTTAACAGAGGAAAATTCAAGACGATCAAGAACTTTAAACTTTCATTTTATTATTGAAAATATTCGTCAAAGAGTATGTAGGACGATGTTTTAACAAACTCTAGGCGTAAAAAAAGGAGTACTAAATTTTGCAATTTAAAAAAGGTTTCTCAATAGTTCTACTACTGAACATGATAAAAGGGGCAGCCATGAAACACCAAAAATATCCGATGAATCGCTAATATTTTTGAATTTTTTAAAAGAACATATTAAAAAGTTTCTACCATGTTCAAACTTTGTCAATCAGAGTGCATGGTAAACCGTAAAACTTGTCTCAAAGAATCGTACTACCGAAAAGTATTTAATAATTATTGTAGTTTAACTTTTCATACACCAAAGAAAGATTCGTGTGTGACATGTACTATGAAAAAGCAAATCCTGCAGGCAAGCACAGGCTACAGCAGAACTACGATTATCACATACAATTAAAGAACAGGGCAAGAGATGAAAATAATTTTGATAAAATTGCCGCTGCGTTAAATGACTCAACCATACACGCCTGTAATTTTGACCTGCAACAGGTCCTGTACGTTCCAATAGATCCGACAAATCCGTTTCTATTTTATAAAACGAAACTTGCTACTTATAATAATTTTACGATTTTCAATACAGGAAATAATACTGGTAAATATTTTATGTGGACTGAGATTGAGGATGGAAGTGGGCCCTCAGTAATAGCGTCTTGCTTGTTACACCATCTTAGGAGCCTCTTCCAAACATTTGAAAGTGTTAGACTATTCAGTGACACTTACGGTGGTCAGAACAAAAATCAATTTGTTGATGCCATGTTTCTGTATGCCGTTCAGGCTTTACTTATTGAAGTAATTGATCAAAAATTTCTTATCTCTGGTCACAGTCAAATGAAATGTGGTTCAATGCATGCTAGAATAGAAAACGCGGCCAAAAATATCCCTGTATACTTGCCGCATAAATGGGTAACTATCGCAAAGAACGCAAAACGAAATGCTCTAAAATATGAACTTTAAACACCTGACCTTACCTTTATTGATTGGAAACCCCTTGCAAAACTTATAATGGTTAATCGAAACAAAGCTGAAGATGGAACTGGGATTAATTGGCGTGACATTAAGTGGATTTGTTATAAAAAAGGTAATCCTTTTGTGATGCGCGTTAAAACCTATTTATATAAAGAAGTATTTCATAAAATATTGATTGCTTCCCTTAGAGGTCGAAGAGTTATGTCCACCATGGAAAATTGTTTAAAGCCTTTGTTTGACGAAAAAATAAAGATATCGGCTGCAAAACTTCAAAACTTAAAATCAATCAGAAGTGCCGCAAATTTTCCCGACGATTGCAGTGTCTTTTATAGAAACTTAATTGGAGATTCAAATATTGAGGACGAGACGGTATTACCCAATATAAATGACCAGGAAGAGCAAGATTGTTTTAAATACTTATTTTACAAGAAGTTTACACCGTTGTTTATTTATTACTTATTTTTATAAATTTTACTGTAGTTGTTTTATTGTAGATAACAAAAGTTCATAAAACGAATATACCACTTAGACCCATTTGTAGTACCATGAATTCTCCTTGTAGGGATCTATCAAAATTTTTATTAAATATTTTAAAACCAATTGCAAATACAAATGACACATTTATAAAAAATACACATTTTTTAAATAAATTATCAAATATTGAATTTAATTCAAGTAATACTTTGATAAGTTTTGACATAAATAGTTTATTTACAAATGTGCCATTAGATAAGACTTTAAATATAGTTAAGACAAAATTAGAGAGTGATGATACATTGGCAACTAGAACAAGACTAATCGTATCAGCTATAATTGAGTTAATAACATTATGTACTGATAATACATGTTTCCAACTAAATAATGAATTCTATAAACAAAATTTTGGTCTAGAAATGGGCTATAGTTTATCTCCATTATTAGCCGATATATTTATGGAAGATTTTGAAACAAATATTATTTCTAAACAAAATTTTAAACCCTCAGTATGGTGGAGATATGTAGATGATGTATTCTCAATATAGCCTCATGGATCAGAGTTGTTGGACACTTTCCTAAATGATATAAACAATAAAGCAGCGACAATAACATTTACCATGAAAAAGGAATATAATAACACACTACCTTTCCTGGATGTTTTATTCTCTAAGAACGAGACTGGATACGAAACTCAGGTGTATAGAAAACCAACACACACCAACAGATATTTAAATGTCAAATCAAATCACAATATTAATATTAAAAAGGGAATCATTAAATCCTTATACGATAGAGCCAAAATTACTTGTTCTAACAAAAATTCGTTCTTGGAAGAAAAATATTTGTTAACATCTGTTTTATTAAAAAATAATTATCCTATATCGTTTATAAATAAGGAATTTTCAATAATCGATCGAATAGAACAAAACAACTTAAAACAAGATCCTACAGCATACACAAGGAATAATACTAGGGAAATAAAAATGCCATACATAGAAAACAAATTCAACATTTCAACAACATTCAAAACAACAAACACATTGAGATCTATTTTGTCCAAGACCAACCTAACAATGAACAAGAAAGGGCAAAGAATTGCATTTATAAAATACCTTGTGAATGCGATCAGTTTTATTTAGGTGAAACATCAAGGCTATTAAATGTTAGAATAAGTGAACATCAATCATATATTAAAAATAGAGAATTTGATAGATCTCAAATATGTAAACACGCATGGGATAATGAACATAGGGTTCAATGGAATGATTCAAATATAGTCCTAAAAGAAACGCATGGTAAAAAAAATCAAAGAAGCGGCTCTAATTGTGCTTCTTCTTCTCGTGCCACTCCTAGCGGAGATTGGAAATCATCATGGCCACTGCGACTTTGTTAGCAGCGCGCCTAAAAAGTTCAATCGAACTACACCCGAACCATTCACGTAGATTACGAAGCCACGATATTTTTCTTCTTCCCACACTTCTTTTGCCCTTAATTTTGTCCTGCATGATATTTCTCTAATTGTGCTAAATGAGACCAATTGTGTCGCGAATTCCTCGGCAGAATGTAGTTGGATCTGGTTACCCATATTGAAAGAGGAAGTTATTAACAGGAAAATACCAGTTATGGTAAGTAAGTAACATACAGAGGATACATAATTTATGTTTTTTAAATAACAAACATATAAAATCAGAATTTGGTGTTTATTGAAGGTAAATTAAATGCACGACCAAATATTTACTATGTCGGGATAGTATTAGGAAGTTCTTTTTTCCTGTTTGTTCCTTCATAATTTACTATGAAATCACTAACAGAAGAATTTTACTATCATCATGGCATGTATTTGTCTTTTTCAAGAGGAATTACATGCTATGATCTTTTCTGATGGATATTCCCAAGTTAAAGTTGATTTCATGTAATCGAATGAACTATCTTATAAGTAAAGTCGTCTCAGGAACGCAACTCAACAATATTGGCAATATCATTTTAAAGTCGTCTACTTTAAAATGTATAATGTATGTCTAAATTGTCAATATAGATGAGTCAGATAAAAATAAATTATTTGAAGAATTTTTCACTAAGTAACAAAAAAACAAAATTTGTTTAATTTACTAATAATGTTTGTATTTTGAGAACGATTTCCGAAGTGGAAATTGAGACGTCAATAAACGTACTTTAACCCTTAATTGTGGCTTATTCCCATTTAAATAGTTATTAATCGGTATTCATTTTTCAATTTAAAGTAAAGTTTAGCTTTAATTTAAAGAACGGCAGGGTTAAACTTAAAATTTCATTTAAATGAAAACGACGATTTTGTAGTTAGCCACTTTTGGAACCAGACCATTGACATCGTCTTTTTTATTAATAAACGTATAGGAAATACGTTCCTATAAATTTATTAATGAACGTATACGACATGGAAATCACAATATATAAAGCATAAGGTGAATATAGGGTAAATTTGTTTTTTTTAACCTGAAAAGGGCCTCTAACTGATTACAAAATAAAAAACTATCGTCCGTCGCATGCGAGGGACATATGCTACATAAACACCTAACATACAAACAAATAGTACACAAACAAATGGTACAAAAACACAAAAAATATGTAATCAGAATTTAATATCCTGCGATCACAAATAGCACTAATATTTAACAAAAGAGATACATAGAATCAAAATTCGAATAATTTATAAAATATGTTGATTAAATACTACATTTACAGAATAAACAGTGGAAGTGGAAAATACCAATTGAATAGATTTGGCAATCGCAAAAACGGAGATTAATTAAGCTTTTCGATATATCATAAAACAATTCATTCGTATACAATTATATAAAACATATCATCACACATAAATGAACATAAATGAGTAACCTAACAATTAATAGTTGCAAATCCTATAAAATAGATAAAATAATATACCAAAAAATTATCCAATTATGCAGTGAAATTTGCGTTCAATAGATATAAGGCCAATAGCACATGCAGCGGTTTGACCAAAGCGTTTATCAAGGCGGTTTTCTAGACTAGTGACACACCTAACGATGTAACCGAAGCCGTTTTCCACTTAGTTTAACCAGTTTGTTTAATCAAGACAGGAGTTTTCAGTAATTTCAACAAGAAATAGAAAGATCTAACCTTTAAAATTATTGTGAATAATTAAAATGAGTGAGGAAGAAGAATAAGTATTAATTTTGATTCTTCTCTACTACCGCTGGAAAAGAAAAAGAAAAACTCGTAGGTTGGGGATACGCCCAATTATTCAAGCAAAAAAAGATAAAGGGCACTTTAATAATTTGTTTATTATGGAGTTGAGGAATCATGAGAAGCAATTTTTTTATTTTTACTGCTGTCGGCATCCCTTTCGAAGCAAACATTTACGGATTCTGATGTTCAAAAAGTGGGACGTTTTTACCTCCCCAATCAATTTATCAACATCTATTTTTAGGGTTTTGAAACAAAAAGATTGAACAAAAAACAAACAAAAATCCAACAATTGTTAGGAAACTGCTTTCAAAAAACAGATACATGTGGCACGGGTGGCACTACCCATTCACTTAACATAGATAACCTCCCGATTCGATTTTACTTTCGGTAAACGCTTCGGTCAAAACCACCACTTGTGTCATGGCACTAACATTACACTCCTGCTCAAAAAAATTCGGAGTTTTTGTTGGTTTTTGAATCGAAGCTTCTATAGTGGCGTTGTATTACTATTTTTTTCTCTACAGTAAAATTTTGAGATGAGCGTCACAGAACTAACGCCACAAGATCCAGTCGTGAAATAGCGGGTCTCCACATCGATTCTCTACTCCCGAGCACTAAGCAAAAACGCTAAGAAAATAGTTTATATTAATGGGGTGTGTGACGTTAATGTGTATTTAAAGGGTAAGTCTTTTAGTGTAGATACATTTGAGAGTAATATAAATGTACGTATTTGTTGTTAAAATGACCTTATGTCAATAAAGTAAGGTTGGATAGGGGGTGTCAGTTACTGGTACAAGATCCGAGCGAGTATCCAGTAAGTGACACTAATGTCAGCTATCGGGTTTGAGATGTTTTTATACTTTGAATGAATATTTAAGTAGGAAGCACGTAAATAACCCTGCAAATGCAACCAAAATTTTATAATTTTATGTTGTACCAATAGCTGACATCCATGTCTGATATTGGTTACTGACATATGTCAGCTAATGGGTCCAAATAATATTTGTTTAATAATTTAGATTTTCTTTCTATTTCAGTTGACAATGCCTAAGATATTCTAATAAGACATTACGTCAAGCCCTGTCAGAGATTCAGAGATTGACAACGGAATACCTGTTGCTACAACAAGCAAAAACTATGGGATCCCAAGAACTACATTAATATATATATATATATATATATATATATATATATATATATATATATATATATATATACTGAAAAAGCGATAAACGCTTGTCATCAACGCTGATCAAATAGAATACAAAACTCAAATATTTGGGTGTGCAGCGGAAGATAGGACAAAGAAGTACTCTTTTTAGTAAACCAAGCTTTCGCAAATCTTTATTTGCATCATCAGGGTGCTACAATAAACAAAATTAGTACAAAATACAGAAAAGGAATTATTTTGCATCTTACACTAATTGAGCTTGGTTGTCGTGATGTTTATCAAATGAAATGAGCAACTCATTTGACCCCTACAAATGATGGTGAAAACTATCCAAAATTGTTTTTTAAAAAACGTTCTTTAACAAATACATATTTAAAACACTTTAAAACACATATACATGAACACTTAAATAAAATTATGTTAAAATAATTACAGAACATGTCATAAAATAAAATTTAGGTTATAAACATTCTTATCAGAAACAAAGAATTGGTTGTGAATTCGTTACTGCCAACTTAAAACGATAGAACGTTAGATCTTAATGATAACAATGTAAAGGTAATAGTATACCTGATAGACACTGAACTTGAAACAGAAAAGGTAAAAAGACTTATTTTAGAAGAAGTAGTAGAGGTATTGTATATCTCATATATAATTAAACTTATATTGTTAATGATGAATTGTCTGTATTAGTAGATTCATGTTTATCCAAAGTTAACAATAATGAATATAAGTTGCTTAAATTATTGGTATCTGTCTTTTTGTTAATAGTTTCTTTTTCTTGAAAAATGAAAGCCATCTCGAGAAACAATCTTTTTAAATAATTGGTCTCCGTGGATAGGATTTTTACGTTTGGAAAATCGAAAGAGTGCCCTGTTGTGTTAGCATGTGTGGCTAGAGAACATCTATCAGGGTGTAACCTAATGTCACTCTTGTGAAGAGTCAAGCGGCTAGAAACTTTTTGGGAGGTGTGACCTATATAAGAACCTTCACAGCCCAAACAATTAAGTTTGTAGACAACATCACTTTTATCTAAGTTTGGTACTTTATCTTTCAATGATTTGTACAAAGATCCCACAACTAGAGTGCTTTTATAAGCAATTTTTACATTTGGTAGGTATTGAGCAAAAATTCTGGTCAATTTGGGAGAGACGTCCTTAATAAATGAAAGTGATACAAAAGATATATTAGAAATATTGTTAGTCTGTGAGTGGGAATCAGAGCTAACTTTCATAGCACCTGTATTTTGGGGAGGGTTTACTTGTGTGTTGAGTATGGCAGAGGATGTGTTAAAGATGATTTTCCTAAGTAAGGATTCGGGGTAAGAATTATCTAGGAACAACTGTAAAAGGATGTTGAGATTCTTCTCTCTAAAAACAGGGTCAGCTAGTTTACGAACTCGTGTAGTCATTTGTTTGACTAGATTAATTTTCATGCTTGACTTGTGGTAAGAGTGGTAGTTGAGATATCTTTCAGAGTTACACTTTTTTCTATACCAATCAATTGTAATGATGTTATCCAGTTCTCTAATAAACATTGTCTCGAGAAAAGGAACAGATTGGTTTTGATTTTTTTTTTCAAGAGTAAATTGAATGTGGGGGTCATAGCTATTGAAAATGTCTAAGAGCTCAAATTCTAAACCTTGTGGGCACGACATAATAATGTCATCAACATACTTTTTAATAAAAGAAACATTGAAAGGAACAACCTGAAGAATAATATCCAACAGATCATCCATTACATATGTAGCTAGAATTGGAGAGATACTGGCTCCCATAGGAGTGCCAAAGGTTTGTTTATAATATTTGTTATTGAACAAGAAGCAAGTGGAATTAAACAAGAACTCTATCATCTCAATAAACATATCGTAATCGATGCTACATACTTGTGAAATTTTATTCCAGTGTTTATGAATAGATCGGAGAACGGCATTTAAGTAAACATTACTGAAGAGGGAGACCACATCTAGACTAACGAGAACATAATTATGTGGTAATACAGTTC
Organism: Diabrotica undecimpunctata; assembly: GCF_040954645.1. Taxonomy (NCBI): domain Eukaryota; kingdom Metazoa; phylum Arthropoda; class Insecta; order Coleoptera; family Chrysomelidae; genus Diabrotica; species Diabrotica undecimpunctata. The sequence goes on from NC_092807.1 coordinate 49,269,585, forward strand.
TGTTAAATAACTCAACAACTTGAAAAAAATCTCTGATGTAGTAATCATTATTTGAATCATAAGCTTTGGTCAAAATATTGGTGAGAAAGCCTGCAATATGTTCAGTTGGTGAGCCTATGGAGGAAACTATAGGTCTCATAGTTAAGCTAGGTTTATGGATTTTAGGGAGGGTGTAGAATTTTGCAACAACACTTTTATAGGATGAGAGTCTCTTTTTTGTGTTCAAATCAATTTGTTTCTGTTGCCAAAGGCGTTTTATTATGGCATTAGATTTATTTTGAATATTACTAGTTGGGTCACTAGGGAGGGTTATGTAGGATGAACCCTGATCAAGAATCTCTTGAGAAAGTTTAAAGTAATCATCTTTCAACATTATTACGGTAACATTACCTTTGTCGGATTGAGTCACTACTAACTCAGGGTGAGATTTGAGGAAGCGTTTTACCAAATGTAAAAATTGCTTATAAAAGCACTCTAGTTGTGGGATCTTTGTACAAGTCATTGAAAAATAAAGTACCAAACTTAGATAAAAGTGATGTTGTCTACAAACTTAATTGTTTGGGCTGTGAAGGTTCTTATATAGGTCACACCTCCCAAAAAGTTTCTAGCCGCTTGACTCTTCACAAGAGTGACATTAGGTTACACCCTGATAGATGTTCTCTAGCCACACATGCTAACACAACAGGGCACTCTTTCGATTTTCCAAATGTAAAAATCCTATCCACGGAGACCAATTATTTAAAAAGATTGTTTCTCGAGATGGCTTTCATTTTTCAAGAAAAAGAAACTATTAACAAAAAGACAGATACCAATAATTTAAGCAACTTATATTCATTATTGTTAACTTTGGATAAACACGAATCTACTAATACAGACAATTCATCATCAACAATATAAGTTTAATTATATACGAGATATACAATACCTCTACTACTTCTTCTAAAATAAGTCTTTTTACCTTTTCTGTTTCAAGTTCAGCGTCTATCAGGTATACTATTACCTTTACATTGTTATCATTAAGATCTAAAGTTTCAATCGTTTTAAGTTAGCACTAACGAATTCACAACCAATTCTTTGTTTCTGATAAGAATGTTTATAACCTAAATTTTATTTTATGACATGTTCTGTAATTATTTTAACATAATTTTATTTAAGTGTTCATGTATATGTGTTTTAAAGTGTTTTAAATATTTATTTGTTAAAGAACGTTTTTTAAAAAACAATTTTGGATAGTTTTCACCATCATTTGTAGGGGTCAAATGAGTTGCTCATTTCATTTGATTAACATCACGACAACCAACCTCAATTAGTGTAAGATGCAAAATAATTTCTTTTCTGTATTTTGTACTAATTTTGTTTATTGTAGCACCCTGATGATGCAAATAAAGATTTGCGAAAGCTTGATTTACTAAAAAGAGTACTTCTTTGTCCTATCTTCCGCTGCACACCCAAATATTTGAGTTTTGTATATATATATATATATATATATATATATATATAAGCTAAATACCCCAGAGAATACAGAAAGGGACCTGCTACAAATTTAACTCCTGATGAATATAATCTGCTGGTCAAATGGTTATTTTATATTTCTGATCGTGGTTTTCCAGCAACAAAGCTTCAGCTCATTGATTCTATAGAATTAATTTTCTAACTTAACAAACATAAAAATAATTTCAAAAATGGAAGACCTGGCAAAAAGTGGTATTCTTGCTTTCTACAAAGACATCCAGAGTTGACACATAGAGTCGCGGCGCAAAACCTAACCACCGGGAGGTCATCTGTCAGTCAAAAATATTTACGCCGCTGGTTTATAATAATAATAATAGTCTCCCGTTTTATACGCTTGCATATATGTATATATATATATATATATATATATATATATATATATATATATATATATAGCAGTGCTACGCTTCAACCGCCTATTATTACCCCTGGTTTTACCCAAGGTACTCATTTTATTCAGGCTGTGTCGACCTGGGGCCTATAGACATTTTTAAAAATGTCTAGTTGTTCTTGCCGGCGGTAGGATTCGAACTCCGGACCATCGGCATGCGAGGCAAGCATCCTACCGCTTGCGCTACGCAGGCCCACATCATATGGTATATTAAATCGTATCTTGAAGAGAATAATTATTACGACATTTTTAATGATCCTAAACGAGTATTTAATGCTGAGGAGTCGGCTTTTTATATGAATCCTTAAGGAAGCCGAGTTCTTACACGCAAGGGAGATTCCACTGTCTACAGCCATCTACCAAATGACGAGAAAGAGTACCTAACTGTTTTTATGACAGTACACTAAGCAGGAAACAGCAAGGTATACCTGCTTCTATGCCAGTTTTGCAATTGGTAAAAGTGAAAGTGGATGGATGATCGCGGAAACTTTCTATGAGTATATAACAAACGTTTTATATCCTTGGGCTGTGGAAAATGAAATTGAGTTTTCAATTATATTTTTCGTTGATGGACATGCTAGTCACTTGACTCCTCTTAGTGATTTTTGTACTAAAAGAGAAATTATTCTTATTGCATTGCATGCTAATTCGATACATATTACGCAGCCGATGGATGTACCAGTTTTTAGACCCCTAAAGAATTGCTGGAGATATGAAGTAAACAAATGAAGAATACAAAACAATGATTCAAAAATGAAGGAGAATTTTGGACCATTTCTAGCAAAAGCCATAGAGAATTCCATTACTCCGAAAATTATATTGAATGGTTTTCGTGCTGCTGGTTTGTGCCCATTCAACGCCGATGCAATCAACTACCAAAAATATTTTAAGTCAAATAATACAGAAATTCACAATAATTTATTCCCCGTAGAAGAAAGACTACAAGAAATAACACTTCAACAAATGTTAGAGACCTACATTGACCCTGGCTTGTTACAAGAATTTAATGCAGCAGACTCGGATACGTGGAACGGAAATATGCAATATTTAAGTCTTTTTCAAGTTTGGCTGCAGATCAAAAATGAAAAACAACTCAAAACATTTATCGTTCTCAAATTAAATGACCCTGAAATCTCAACAACAGAAGAAGATCGTTCAGATAACAGGGAGAACATCATAGATAAATGCAATACAAATAAAGATCCATAACCAGATTTTGATGTGGATACTTATCCACCAGGTCCAGATATTGTAGTTGTTAAACTCGATTTTTAATGTTATTGATACAGCTACTTTAGATTAAAACTTACAACAGAGTCTCCTTGAAAAATCACCTGAAAAATATATACCAATTGATGGAAAAAGTCCTACTCCATTTAAGAAGGGACTGTTTTGGCCAGACAAACCATGTTCTAAAGAAACGAAAAAAAAGAGTCGGTGAAAAGTTGCCTTCTGTTGCAACTTCCACTCAGTAGAAACAATACAATTTAAAGAAAAAAAGGGAAAAAGAATTCAAAGAACAGTAAAATCAAGAGCGAAAACGAAAACGAGACAAAAAGAAGATTCTGTAAGAAAAAAAAACAAGCGGAATTAAAAGGAAAATTCAGATTCTGATGAAAAAAGATTCTGAAAGAAAAAGAAACAAAACGAAATTTCAAGGAAAATTTAAATTCTGAAACATCTCTATCTAATAAGCAATTAAATTTGGAATCTGATAGTGGTGATGACATTCCAGCTGTTATTCAAACATTCAACAAATCTCATTTAAAAGAAGGTGACATGTTATTGTTATTTATGAAGATCAACACAAGGTGGGAAAAATAAAAGAAGTAGAACAAAATAAGGCGTTTGTTAGTGTTATGGTAAACAGCAACTTTAATTCGTGGAAATGCCCAAATAAAGAGGACGCAATATGATATGATCATACTGATATTGTGGAGAAGATCGACGAACCAGCAAGTTTAAATAATCGTGGAATGTACAGAGTTCCAGAAATATTAAAGTTTCTGTTTTAATTAGATATTTGAATAAATAAGTTAATTTTTTTTATTTAAATACCTAGAAAAAGAGTCCATTTGTATACCTAGCGAAGGGATGGGCGTAGGTATACAAAATTTTAAAACTGACCATAATTTTTTATTTCGATTTTTGAAATGTTTCATAATTTTTTGTACGGGAAACGTTAAAAAGATCTTACTTACGACTGCAATAAAGAATGTATATATATACGCCGGTATTTAGGCGCCGCGCCCTTCCGATAGGGATCTATGGAGGAGTATCACCGAGCCGCAAGCCATTATCTCTTGCCGTACTGCTCCATCATAGGCAGATCAGACACCAGCATATTCTAGTCTAAGCCGCAGATTCATTTTAGAATTTTAAACTACCGCGTTAGCCTTTTTTATTTTTCTGTACACCGAGCCGAGGCTCGACCCCACATCCACTTAATCATTTGACAGTGAAGCGAATGAGAATCGGCCGCCTGACCTGCTTGACTACCTGGCCGACATAAAGTAAAGTATGTAAACAGCTTAAAAAAGATACACCAACAAAAGCTGCTGCTGATTAGAAATTTGATTTAAAATATTCTTCTTCTTCTTAACATGCCATACACCAAAGTGCGTAGGCGACTATCTCATTACTAGAATTTTGTTCTTGGCGGCGTGACACAGCTCGCCTGTATTGTGTATTCCTGTCCATTCTTTAATATTTCTTAACCAGGATAATTGTTTGCGGCCGGCTCCTCTCCTACCTTCGATCTTCCCTTGTAGGATTAACTGTGGTATTTCATATTTTGCTCCTCTCAATATGTGCCCAAGGTAACCAATCTTGCGTTTTTTAATTAATTTAAAGAGTTCTCTTTCCACGCCGGCTCTCTTAAGGACGTCATCGTTTCGAACTCTATCCACCCAAGGTATGCGCATCATTCTTCTTAATGACCACATTTCAAATGCTTCAAGTTTGTTGATAGATGTTTTTTTCAAAGTCCACGTTTCCATGCCATAAAGCAAGATGGACCATATGTAGCACTTGACCATTCTGTAGCGTATTTCGAAATGTAGGTTTTGATAACATAGGACCAGTCTGAATTTCACAAAAGCTTGTCTTGCCATTTGTATTCGGGTTTTTATCTCTTGTTGTGGATCCGATAGGTCATTGATTGTGGTGCCAAGGTATTTAAAAGTTTTCACGCGTTTTATGCGATCGTCACCTATGCATATTATCGGGTTTTCTGGAGGGTTTCTGCTAATGACCATATATTTCGTTTTCAAAATGTTGATTTTGAGGCCATATTTTTTACCTATGCTATTCACCCTATCAAGTAATAACTGCTGATCTTCCAATTTATCAGTTATAATCACTGTGTCGTCCACATAGCGTAGGTTGCTAATTGGTATGCCGTTCACCTTAATGCCTAATTCCGTGTCTTCTAATGCTTCCGCAAATATATTTTCAACATATAAATTAAAACGCATCGGAGAGAGTATGCAGCCTTGGCGGACACCTTTCCGGATTTCAAATTCATCCGTATATTGGTCTTGATCAATCCTCACCTTTGCCATTTGGTTCCAGTATAGATTCTGAATAATTCTGATCTCCTTCTGGTCAATGTTGGCCCTATGTAGTAGTTCCATCATGATATCATGTTTAACATTGTCTAATGCCTTCTCGTAGTCGATGAAGGTGAGGTAGACATCTTTTCGTTGATCTAAACAGTTTTGTATTAAAGTGTTCAAACATAAAATTGCCTCTCTTGTTCCTAGTCCTCCCTTAAAACCGAATTGTGTTGACCCGCTAAGTTCTTCTAGTATCTTGTACATTCTTGAGTGTAATATCCTAAGGAAGAGTTTCAGCAAGTGGCTCATTAAACTGATTAAGCGGTGTTCATTGCATTTTGTGGCATTAGCTGTTTTTGGGATCATCACAAAGGATGACTGCAGCCATTCTCACGGAATGTAACCAGTATCATAAATTCTATTGAACAGCTTTACCAAGATTTCGATATTCTCCTCGTCTAATAGTTTTATTGCTTCTATATTAATTTCATCTGGACCTGTTGCTTTATGCATCTTTGTGGTTCTAAAATTTAAAATTTAAAATATTATGAAATTGTAATTATTAATTAATATAAAGCTTCGCGCTAGTCTACAGTACCGCCTACTAAACCCGTTTTTTGTTTTTTTAATTTTGCCAGTGTTTTGCCAGTGTATATTGCCAGTGAATTAAGCTGTTTTACTTTGAGAAAGTTTTTTTTTTCATCTTCTGATAGTTTACGCCTCATCTCTCAGACACATCAGTTTGAGACCATATTTGTCGGGTTTGTTTGGCATGAACATTTTAAATTTACATCTGCCCCGAAATTGAATTATCATCTCATCGACACATACAGACAGTCTGGCCAACTGAATATCCTTTTTGACAATTTACTACAAACTAAAACTAAATATTTCTGATATTGGAGCATTTGGATTAGCTTGTTGGCGCTGTTTTTGTTCGTTGGAATTATCAAAACAAAGACAAGCTAACGGGACCACAAACCAATCTTTACACATAACACAGCAAAAAATGTCTCTTCCGGTACCGTTTGTAACAAAAATGGTGCGAATACTCTCATGATTTGAGTTGAAAATGGCAGTACAAATAAGCATACCCAAAAATGCTTTCATTTAAATCAAATTCGTGTCACAAATTTCACTTCTATCGGCTCTTTTTTATTTTTCCGATAACCACAGATTTTAGCGTTGGTCCAGGAAATAATTTGCTTAATCATCATGCTGTAGAAAATAGTAAGTTCTAAACATCTAAAGGGGATGCATAAGTTGTATAACTATATTATGTTTCAAAGTTCTCCCTCGTGTAAGTTTAACTTTTTGTGTCGCCTATTTAAAACGATTTTTGCCGAAAATATTACCTGGATCAGATGAGTCATTTTCCTTAATATTTTTGTCTTCGTCACTCTCTTCCGATATTTCTATGCTGTATAGTGCTCACTTTCGATAGCACAATCATATTCTGCATTTACTGCATTCCCTATTTCACTTCCATTACTATTAAATTCTTGGTACCTTTTCGTAACTGTTTTTTCATAATGATCATCCATAAAATGCACACTCTTGGAGAAATGCGCTTTATTACTCATTTTGACCACTTTTGACTATTACAACTTAACAGTAAGCAGATAACCCACGTTTAATAATAGTTACTCTTATACTGATGATAGACAATAATATTCTCCAGACTTTTAAAAGATTAGTGTAGGATTCGGAAGATTAAGATTATACACTTTTATGTCTTGGGGCTTTTCCAAGTATAACTTAGCTTTCATACGTAAGATTAACTTTCAAAGCCATCTGATTTTAAAGGTAATTGCTTTAGCTGTAAAAAACTTTGCAACATTACTTTACCTTTATTAATAAAAAAGTTATAACAACTAAAAATTAAGAAATATAAGAAGTATAAAAGGAGTCAAAATCCATTAAGACCATTTTCTGATTAGAGCTATATGTGGAACGTTACAAAAAGATAACGAACTGAGAAAAACAAATTCAAAAGGAAAAATGGATATGATATAGAAAATCTAAGCGAGGTGTAAATAAAGAGAAAGTATATCAATAAAATAAATAAAGGGCTACTATCCCAGAAAGAAGAAGAGAAACGAATAAAACAAGTGTGACAAGCTACAAGGGAGATTATAACTATAGCAAATGATAAAATTATTCCACAAAAGAGCCAAGTAAAAGCAGGGCTGAATTGGTTTGATAAAGAATGCCTTAAAATAGCAAATAATATTTGTAGATACCATCTGTCAAAATGGACAATAAGATTGCCTTTTAATCGTCTTTTTATCATATTTTAATATCTATTATGCCATTTCCGACGAAGACGAATTCAAAGAAATAAAAACTTTAAAATATATTTTTTTCACACTTTATTTACACTGATACATACGTAACTTCAAATATTTAGCAACTTACTTTATACTGCTGGTGAGCGCGTAGGTACTTCATACTGTCATTTTTATAAAAATTCACTCTTAAAATTTTTCCCAATTGAGTGTATCCTAAAGAAGTGAAACTTTAAAAACATGAACTAACATTCAATTCTACCCAAAAAGGTAGCTAGTCTTTTTTTACATAAAAAAAGTACACCGTTTTCGAAATAAACGTATTTTCTTAATGATGTATGTCTCTATTTAATTTTTTGAACGTTAATGGCAACGTCAAGAAGTAACTACGAATTTATTTATTATTAGTTGTCAAAGTGCAGTGCGAGTCATTATTTGTCAAAGTGCTAATAAGTTTTTTATAAACCACTTAAGATAAAGGTAAAATGCCACATCATAGTGAATTTTCTAATGTAGAAAGGCGCGATATGATATGTTTGTATGCCAAGGAAAAATTTTGTGCTCGAAAAGCAGCTCAACGCTATTTCGAACTTTATTCCAATAGAAGGCAACCAAACCATAAAACTATTAGATCACTGTTCGACAGATTATGCGAAACAAGGTCATTTCATCCTAAAAACAGTAATACTGGAAGACCGAGACTAATTGATGCGGATATGGAGGATGAAATTGTTGTGCATATTGCAGAAGACCCAGAAAACAATAAAAGGCTTCTTATACCCATGGCCAGCACACAGTCCCGAACTAAATCCCCTAGACTTTCAGTTGTGGGGCTACCTAAAGTCACTTATAAAAAAAATAAATGACCGTCAAGAGTTATGGCAAAATATTTTAGAGGGAGTTAACGTAATTAGAGCCCAAAGAAACTCATTATTTAAAATAAGACAAAACTTACACAAAAAATTTAGACTATGTAGTTTATCTGATGGTGAACGTTTTGAACACTGATTGTAATTTTTTTTTGTTTTGTTTTAAATTATTCACTTTGACAATTGTTTTATATTTACTTCATTGTTTTTAATTTAATTTAATTATTTCTGATTTTTTGGGAATGGGGTGGCGTATGCTAGCTTGTGTAAATGGAGACCGGACCGCAGCATATTTCACACAACAAAAAATTCTCATTCAGCGCGAGGTCAACAGGCTTGGTATAGATCGAGTACCATACTAGAGCAGCATACTTACCTGCCCTAAAACAGATTTGTCCTGTCACTTTCTCATACAACTCGTGCCGGATTTACACCTCTGATAGGTTCGTTTCTATCGCATCATATTCTGACTGCAAGCAGCGGTGCCATCCTTAATTAATTATATAATTTTTTTTTAATATTTTTAAAATATTAAGGATGGCATACATGGGGTTTTTAATATATATTAAGGTAGGTATTAATTTCAATATATAGCAAATTGTTTTTAACATCTGCGTAACCTTCTTGCTAAAATTCTTTAACATTTAGAAACTTCTTACAGAAAACAGATAAAAGACAAACAAAAATGCTTTCTACCTCCTTGTTAAATGAATAATTTTGGGAGGATATTGACTATGCTTTTATTCGAAATTTTATAAAGCCACATCAAACAGGATTAGGGATTAGAGCCCAGGAAAAATTAAAATGGAAAATGGGGAGCTTCTAAACTAATCTCTTTTCAAAAAAGAACAACATGAATTAAATTTATTTTACAATTGGTACAGGATATTTAATCACAGGGAGAAGATTATGAATATTTCAATTAAAAAAAGTATTTCAATAAAACTGCTCGTATTCAATAAAACTGGTAACTTCCTAAACAAATATTTTTTAACATTCGTAAAACACGTCTAGAATGTTCATTTCTAAGATTAAAATATATACTAATTTGAGATTTTGTTTTTGTATTTATAATTAAATATTTTTAACGTGATTCGATAGGTGTACCTGAACGAGCAAACATCTTTTTTGCTATTCTCGTAAATTACAGTCTTTATAAATAGTTTTTAAACTTTTTTTTTAGTTAGAAAAAACATATAATCCACATCAACCACGCAGGGTTATTAGTGAAGTAACTTAAATAAGAGTTAACAGTAAATCTTTTAAATCAATTATTACATGGTCAGTGTTTATGGTTAAAGTGGTCTTGATGATCTGAGATTCTATATTTTCTTCTTGTTTCTTCGTGGTACTGGCAGTCAATCAGAATATGCTTCACCGTCAATCTGAGATAACAGTTTCTGCAGGTTAGAGAAGATTCTTTGTTAATTAAGAATTTATGGATCAGTGCAGTGGATCCAATTGATCCAAGATGGTCTTCACAAGGGGATAAATCTCATATTGTTTGGTTCCTGAATCTTTCCAGTAGTCTGGCCATATGTTCATAAAGTGGTCTTTAATTAGGTTTTTGAGATCGGAGTATGGATAATTTCTTGATTTGGTTGTGTATTGTGAGTTTTATTCGACTTGTGTTTGCTAGGTTATCCACTTTCTCGTTTCCAGCTATTCCTACATGCGACGGTACCCAGATAAATGCTACTGCTTTTCAAGTTGATTGAATTATATTTATCTCATTTTTTATAGCTCAAAATATTGGATTTGTAGGGTATATTTGTTTTACACCTAATAGAGCATTTAATGAGTCAGTGATGATGACACATTTATTCTCACTACGCGTTTTGAAGAAAATTAAGGCTTTCAAAATGGCTGTGGTCTCGCCTGTGAGAATACAGCAGTTTATAAGTATGGATATAGAGTGAGTAGTGTATTTACAGTAGTATGCAGCAGCGTGTCCGTCATGAGATTTAGAGCAATCACTGAAAATTTGGAGATAATTAGGATAATGATATATCACTTCGGAGTACAAGTGTTGATGAAAATCGGATTTGTAGTTGATTTGGGGTATTTTGTGAGGGATAAGTCAATGGTAAGTGGTTGTTGTCCATGGAGGAAAATTTACACTGACATCCATATCAAAGTTAGAAGATTTTATTCGTTCTTAAAGGGGAGTACTACTTTTAGTTGATTTTGTAGAACCAATACTGGGATGGCAAATTTGGGAGAATACTGGATGTTGTTTCTGTGCTGATATTTTCTCGAGAGGTGGTTCTCTCGCTAAAACTTGTAAGCTACTAGTTCTGGACTAGTTCTGAAGACACCCAGTGCTAATCTCAAAGCTGTAGATTGTATGCTATTTAGTTTTTTTTAAGAAGTTTTGCTTGCAGCACCGTAAGAGATGCAACCGTAATCTAATTTACTTCTAATCTGATGTTATAGAAATTGGAAAGCGGTCACTATTATATAATGAGTTCAAAGTGTTCCATGACAATGTAGTTGAGAGTGATTGACTGCATAAGGATATATCAATGGAGGAAAATGAGCCGTTATAAGAATTAAATCTAGTTGGATTCCCCGTATTAAGTAACAATAAATCAGAACAATCAATTAGCTTTTTCAATAAGTTACCGTATTTATCAGTTTTGTGACTTCTCCATGCCGGGTGGTGGCAGTTCGTATCTACTAAAATTAATTTAGGATGTGGAATTTAGTCTATAAGATTATTTAATTAGTGCATATCTAGATCACTAGGGTGTGGTAAATAAATGTTACATATGTTAATATTTTTATGATAGGTAATAGAGACTGCTACAGCTTCAAGATTGGTACTTAGTGCGATCGGTTTAGCTTTCAGATCAGCTCTAGTGAAAATAACTACTCCACCACCAGCTTGTTGAGCTATTCGATTTTTTTTTTAAACATTGACTATTTTTTAAAATTATATTATTTTGTTTTTGAAGTGGGTTTCTTGAAGACAAAGAATTAAAGGGGAAAGCTCGTCGATTAGTAGTTTAAACTGTTCATAATGGGTATAAAACCCATTTATGTTTCATTGCATTATAAATGTATTAGTCATCCCTTGATTATCCTTCAACTAGAGATGATTCGTCAGTTTCTTCAGGTTTTGGGTTTCTTTTTTGGTTTATATTGTTTAGAGGTATTAAAAACGGATGAGTCGGTTTTTGGGTTGTCTTCGTTAATTTCAGAAGATGACATGTTATGTCTTTTTAGCTATTTAGAATTGACTGCATTATTTAAGGTTATTGGTGTTTCTGGTGTCGTAGTATTTTCAGTGTTATTTACAGCTGGTGTTGTTGTTTTGGAAGAAGAAGACGAAGTGTTTGGATTATCTTTAGACATGTTTTGGATGAGGTCGGTTTCCGTATATTGATATATTTTATCATTAGGTTAATTAGGTTTAGATAATGACGATGTGGTTTGAGTTGAATCTGAGAGGGGAGTTGAAGGGGTGGCATTAGGTTCATGAGGTTTAGATAATGATGATGTATGGGTTGAATCTAAGAGGGTAGATGAATTAGTTTGGTTTGAAATGTGAGCGAATTCTGATTCTCTATGATCAATGATTTTACATTTGGAACAACTGAATCCGTCTATGAAGAGAAATACCCAATAGGAAGTATTATCATGAGGTCAGACTTGACATCCATTTATCTTAATATATTTATAAGAATCAAGAAGAGCATAAACAGTGTTTTTTGAAGAAAGGTATATGCATATATTGTTTACAATTCTGGAGGCAAAAAGTACATTAGTTGGACCCACTAGTGATCCAACAGTTACGTCGTAATCATGGATTTTTGTACCTTCAATGCTGGAAATGACTATTGCTTGTTGTTTTGTTGGATGTTTAAAATAATTTACGACATCTGAGTAACTGTGTTTAGTAGAGTTGTGTGTAGTAATATTGTTGTATGAAGTTATTTTATTAATGTTCTTGATTAGAAGTTGAGCCGGTCCTGTGGCCGGTCTAAAAAACTGGTCAAGACCCAACTGGAATTTTTGTTATCTCTTTACGTAGGTATTATTAAAAGGTTATTTTGCTGTTGTTACAAAAATAATACGAAAAGAAGTGCTACTCGCTTGAGATAATATTGTCAGCACTAACTAGTAGAACTTTGTAGTAGAGGTATAAAATATTAAATTATGATTTGTTTTTACCATTTAAAATGACTGTATTTCGGGACAGCTGATATCGTGGTAGATTTGATCGCTATCAGGGCCGAACTCGTTTTTAAACTTGTTTTGCGAAGCCCTGAGATATATTAAAAATCTAATTAATAATTTGGCGACTGTAATTAATATATAGTATATCTGAATAATGTAAACATTATTCAGATATACGAAATAAAAAAAATTGAATATATTTTTTTGTCTGTTTATTATATTAGAATTCATAAAAATAGAAATTTTATTGAATTTTCTAAATAATTTTTAGACCATAATAATATATACTACTATTATATTACTATACTTAACCAAATTTGGAAATAGGTGCGATGGAATTGACTAACTTTTTTGAAAGTCTAGAAAAAACTTTTGCGTTATGTTGCGGAAGGAATGAAGTTGCTGGTAATAATTTACTCGAGCAAATAGGAAATACCAATTTAGTAATTCTCAATACTGGAGAGGAAACGGTGAAACTTTAACAGGCTTATCGTAATGATAATTTTTACTTCAGTTTAGTAAAAAACAGTTTATTTATTCCAATATGTTATTCATAAATGTTGTCACTTATATAAAATTTTCTATTTGAGTATTACAATTTTTTTACAGATTTTATGGAAGGTCAAATATTCGTTGTACTTACCCCAGGCATAACAGCTACTGAAGTTTTTGGTCCAAGATTAATGGTGCGACCACCATTTCTTACCAACAGATTAAGACCACGACTACCGGGCTCACCACCTGAAATACATCAAAAGATATGAAACTTACTAGAAACTTACTGGAAACTTACCAGAAACTTACTAGGAACTTAACAAAAAATTACTAGAAACTTACTAGAAACTTTAAAAACTTACTAGAGACTTACAAGTAACTTACTAGAAACACACTTTCTATTTCCTTAACTAGTAAGTGGAATGAACATAGTAGAGAACCATAGAAATCAAACAAGGAGATCCTGCAATAACCAAAATAGAAACCTTTCAACCATAGAAATTACTAGAAATATTTCCAGTCCAATTATAGATGGAACAAGCTAGAAGGATGTATACAATAAATAAGAAAATGAGCTAGAGTTAGCTTCATAACTCCTCTACCCGAAATCCAACACGTACCTGCTTTCCCTAGGGACTGTTTAACCTGGTACGATTTTTAGAAATTTGCACAATCACAACAAGAAAAAAAGTGTATTTCCAAAAGAGCCATAATAATCATCTACAGCTTTTTCATAATTTTTTAAGTAAATAAAGGTTGTGATGTGTTGCATACTTTTGCCTCTAATATTGTTCTAAAACTATTTTTTTGTGACATCTTCATGTAATTTACTAATTTTCTGGGAATACGCCACAATTTTAATTTAATATTAAGTTTATTTGACGTTTGGGTTTCCATTTTAATAATCGAAACACACTTGAACGAGGATGTAGAAAAAACTATTATCACGATAAAGATCTCGACTTTACACAAGAAGTGTAAAGAAGATACGGGGCAATAAAAAAAAGGAAACAACATAGATATTACATACACCTCCCGGGAAGAGGTCAGACAGTTGATCAAACGCCAAAAAAGCTCTAGGATCTGACCATATTACGAATAGAGCTCTGAAGAATATGCCAGCAAAGAGATGTAGTGCTTCCAAATCCTCCCCCTTTTTTAAATTTAAATTTAATGTCTGTTTCGTCCCCTTTTTTAAGTGTTTTCTGTGTGTATTCTGTGTGTTTTAAAGTGTCCTCAATTTTAATTTTAATTTTTTAACTTTAATTATTGGACTTTACAATCATTTGCCACATATTACAGCAATACTTTATCAAAGAAATTTGATATTTACAAGTTATTAGAATTGCACACCCACACAATTTGTACATCTAATCTCATTCATTTTCTCAGAACAGTCACCTTCAAAAATAAAATCTCAATAAATAACACATATTTCATAAATATATCTCTAGAATAAATATAAATAACTTTTAAATAACTCAATGGTATAGAACATTACTTTCATCAAACAAACAATTACATTACACCTATCTCTACTTCATTGGATAAAATCTGTCTCCTCAAGAACTTCCCCGTTTACTGTCAAACAATTACAATAGCAGACTTGAGTTCTCCAATCAACAATACAGGATAGTTTAAACCATGTTCTTTCAACCATCAATTAATAGAGTACCGGCATGTAAGTAATGTTTTATTTATTTGTTCATTTATTAATTCGTTACAGTTTAATATATTATTTTACCAATTTGTGGGCCTTACCTTGTCTGCTTAAAGATTTTATTCATTTTGATAAACCACAGACATGTAATATTGGCATAAAAACTGTAATTTATATAATTTATATCATCTATCTTTGTTTATCTTTATTAGACAACACCCTAATATGGGTTTATTATTTCAGCATTTATTTAACTTTGTATCGAGACCTGAAGATGCTTTGCATATTGTAGAAAGCGAAACCGGTCGTCTAGATAGTTAAATTAAATTGATTGTGAGTAAGCCTAATTTATTATTTCTTTTACCTTTTGAAATGGACTCACAAAAGCAACACATTCATGATTTTAATCAACGACATTCTAAGATTAAGACATTTTTCTAGCAGATGGAAGGAATGATCGAAAAACCAGGGGAAAATGGCACATTTTCACAGAATTATCGGCTGATAAGCTTATTACCAGCAATAAGCAAAATTGCAGAGTGAGTCATACTAGTTAGGCTAAAAGAAGAATCAGAAGAAATGGGAATAATACCTGAAGTACACTTCAGATTTAGGTGCGAACACTCATGTCAACTTTAGGTACTGAGTGTAGCAGAATATATCACAAAGAGGTTCAATAAAAAGATATATACAGTTTCCGCTTTCTAGATGTCAGTTAAATATTCGACAGGGTCTGGCACGAAGACCTGTTATATAAAATGAACTAATACAGTTTTAGTGAGGCGATGACAAGTCTTCTCTCATAATACCTAGCCGACAAGAGGTTCAGAGTTCGAATATAGCCAAACCTGTCCGGAGTTGAAGCCATGAAGGCTGGTATGCCACAGAGAGCAGTGTTGTCGCCATATCTGTATATCATATACACAGCAGATACCCCAACCAAACCAGATCGTTGCTAAGTCTATACACAGACGATACAGCTATAGCTACAAAGCTGTACAAAGAGCACTTAACGAACCACAAGATTGGTGTGTATAGTGGAAGATAGCCAATCAACCCTGACAAAACACAGGCCATCATGTAGAAAAATAAAGAGGTGGACCAAATGGGGTCATATCCCTATTCGATACGCAAATTAAATGGTCAAATCAAGCCAAATATCTAAGCGTAACGTAGGACACGAAGCTGATCTTCACAGAACACGACCCAGAAAGCTAAAATAATTAGAAATTAACTCTCGCCATTAATAGGCCGAAAGAGTAAACTGAATAGACTTGAAACCATTATAAAATTTCTTTACTTCAAAGATAATTTAGCTATTGATCGAATAGATCGAACCTATAAGTTATCTCCATATCTTCAAACGTTAAAATTTTTTTTTGCAGAATTCACCGTTTGGAAAACAGAATCAATCATCGACGAAGCAACGATCATATATTATGGGCTACACGGAATAAAGCAGCGCATAATAGGAAAATCAATTATCTTTGGATACAAGTATTGGTGTTGAAGTCCAAGATCTGGATATTTGATTGACTTTCAGGTGTATCAAGGGAACAAAGGACAATATAATAATCATAAAAAAGAATTTGGTTTAGAAAGTGGTATGATCCTGCAATTTTTAGAGAATTTGCCAACATTAGAATGGGGAAAAGTATTGCCCCATCTTATTTGTGCAGATAATTATCTCACTTCTCTCAGGTTGATGGATCATATAAAGAAAGGTGGAATAGGTTACTTTGGTACTATTAGATGAAGTATGTGAGGAGAAGAATCAAGGTGACTGAAGTCATTGAAAGGATAGCCAGACTTAAATGGAGATGGGCAGGACACATAGCTTGAATGACGAATAGACGATGGACAAAGAAGATTATTGGAATGGAAACCAAGGGAAGACAAGAGAAGCTTCGGTCTACCCCTTAAACAATGGGCTGACGATTGAGAAGAAAAAATAAAAACTGGATGAGAGTGGCGCAGGATAGACAGGGTTGGAAACACGCGGAAGAGGCCTATGTTCAGCAGTGGACTTTTTAGGCAGAATGATAAAAGTAAGTGTGTTAATTACACGTTAATTAAATAATTAAAATATAAAATGAAAATAATAGAAGAATACTTAATAAAAAATTAAAATATGTGTGAAGGGACATAACAGATACCATAAAGAAAAAAAAATTATATAAAAACATACCGTAGACACGAACAAAATAGCGAATGAACATCGAGAGGTTCTCAATAAGGATGAACCACAAATAGAAGAAGGAAAAAAGGAGGACCAAAGAAGACTTGAAGAAAAAAAAGGATTTAACATAGCCATTAATAGAAGAGACATAGAAGACTCATGGCAAAACAAAAATCAATGGCATTTAATATAGTCGCTATATATTCACTGCTAAGCATAAAATTAGAGTCGCCTCATAATTTGAATTTAGTTTATAAAGGATTATTCTTTTTGAAATATTTTCGGTTGTAAAGTAGTTTACCAATGGATTGCCTAAAAAAATGTTGTTGCTGTTTCGATAAACGTTTGAGACAAAAACGGCCCCTTACCCTAATTTCTAAGAAAAATTATTAGCACAGTTTTTTTCTGTGGTTTTAACATAAATTTAAATTGTTTTTTGTGTTTCCACTTAAAGTGTATTGCAATGAGCATGAGTTCTGTTGTGGCGGCATTAGAAGATGGCCACGGTCAGCGTAAAGCTGCGAAAAACGCTTGTGTAAGTCTTCAGCGTGTACGACGAGTATGGCGACGATACAAATAGACTGGTCTGCTTCCTCGAAGACCTGGTTTAGGTCGAAGCAGTATTACAACAGTTAGAGATGCCCGTTTTGTCGTTTCTGGTGCTTTGAGAAACCCAACGGTCATGGCTAAATCTTCTGCAAGAAGTGAGAAATATAAGTGTAAGTGAATGAACAGTTAAGAGTCGACTTTACGCTGCTGATTTCGCTGCTCTTCGAAATAGAGGAGCTGAACTGCCGCTTTTCAGTTATGGCATGGGAAGGTATATCGTTTGACGCTCTCACGGAGTTAGTCTTTATTGAGAATGGGACATTGACTGCTCATAGGTACCTGATACAGGTTCTTGAAGACCATGTTTTAGGGTTTAGGGTTATTCTTGGAGACGACTCACAGGGCCCACACTGCTCGGATAGTTACTGAGATATTAATCTCATAGAATATATTTGGGATGATATGAAGAAACAGGCTTCCATGTTTGCAAGCTATTATTACCGCCAGAGGAGGAAATACTCGCTGTTCAAGTTTTTAAAATTTCTTTTGTTTTAATAAAAAGCACAATAAATTAAAATTGTTACTTTTCAATATATAAGTATTATATCAAAATAAAATCGTTTTCCGTAAGCAATCCGTTAGTAAAGTATATTACAACCCAAAATAATTAAAAAGAGAAACAATTGTTAAAAATAAATTAAAAATTACGGGGTGACCCTATTTTTATGCTTGGCAGTATATTTTGATAGAAGATATGTCGAAAAATATAACAAGTTGATAAAATTATTAATGACTTTGAATCATTGTTCTTTTTTATATATTATAAATAATGGACGGACAGGGTCAGAAATGAGGAAGTACTCAGAAGAGCGGGCTTACAGGATGTGGAACTTTTTAATTATGTAAAAAGTAAGAAGACTGCATACTTGGGGCACATTATACGAGGAGAACGATACACTTTTCAGCAACTGATACTCGAAGGGAAAATAGAGGGTAGGAGAGGTCTCGGACGTGAAAAAATGTCATGGCTGCGCAATATTCGACAATGGACAGGAATCCACAGCTATGAAATGCTTCGCAATGCTGCTAAAAACAGAATTATTTAATCCAGAATATTTAACATCTCACCTGACAAGACGATGTACGGTGGACGCCTACGCAGAAATGCATGGCACCTTAAGAAGAAGAAGAATAAATAACATGCTGTTTACTAACTCTATTCAAAATTCGTAAAGTAAACACACGTATTTATTACCAACAATTCATACATACCGTTCATTCCATAAGGTTCCAGAACTCTTCTCTCAGTTAAAACTGATAACGTAAGAGGCGATCTAAACATCAGTTCCCTCAGTACCCCATTTCCACCATAAAACTTGCCTTTTCCTCCTGTGTTAGGTCGCAACATAAACGTACGTACATGCACTGGACATCTTCTTTCCAATATTTCTATATCTGTTATTCTTGTGTTAGTCATATGGGTATGCACACCTGAACAACCATTCCAAGTTGGACCCTAAAATATATATTTCACTTTAAAAGCATTAATTCATTTTTTCAGTTTAAATAATTTTATTTGATAGTAATTTACATTCTATGTTTCGTTCAATGTATATGTATATATATATATATATATATATATATATATATATATATATATATATATATATATATATATATATATATATATATATATTATTTTATTATTATAAGTTACACACTAGATAATATTAGATATAAAAAGTATTTGGTTATTTTAATAAGTTATATACTATAAAAATTATTTATATGAGGGCATTCTTAAGAAATTAACATAATAAGTGTAAAAAGTTTTTTTTTTAATAATTATTATATATTTAAGTGAGCCATGTGCATAGGCAACCAAATATACTATGAAATGACAGACAGAAATAGAGTTACGAATATAAAGTGGGGTTATTTGTTAATTTAAAATGTTTAGTTTACATATAGTTACGGATTTGAAGTAGTATAGTTTATTAATTTAGGTTGTTTAAATTACATATAAGTTTATATTCTGATCTGAAAAGCCTAAATGTCAATAAAATTCTCGATAGAAAAGTAAAGAATTTTCTAGAATACAGAATTTAACCTTTGTTTACGGTAGAACTTTCGCGAATATGGTTATGTCTGTGGATCGAAGATATACTTTTTCGAGAACATTCATATATAGAACAATTCGAATATGATTTCTTGCCAGATGGTTCTGGAACATTGAAAAGGTATAAATACTCGGTGATTTGGATTCAAAATGGTTAGTCAGTCAGTAAGCGGTCAGACAGTTAGTATGAAGTCAGTATAAGGCCAGTCAGTCAGTAAGGGAGTCAGGACAGTTACTATGAAGTCAGTATAAGGTCAGACAGTTAGTTATTAAGAAGACATACACAGTTAGTTACAGTTAGTGAAGTCAGTTGTTCAGTAAGTTCAAGACTAGTCAGTCAGAATTAGGAAGAAAGTATAAGGTATGCAATAATCAGTAATTTAGTATTAAAATTTGATAATATTGGAAAGTATAATAAAGAGAATATTATTGAAGATTAAAAATTATGTTATGTATAAATGGTGATTGGATAATGGAAGAAAGTATTAATTGAAAATTCAAATTATATAATATATTTGGTGATTGGATATTGGTATATTAAAAAGAAAAATAAATATAAATGCTATTAAGAAGAAAAATATTTTAAATTGTTGGAAGCTGATAATTGGAAAAAGTAATTTCACAAAAACAAGGATAACCGAGGCTGAGAACGAAGACATTGAGTGGTGATTAAAATCTTTATTTTGGAGAACAGTTTATTTAGGCATTCAGTGACAGAAAGGTACAAAATTTTGTTAATATAATTTAGTTAGTGTCATAACAATTTCAATTTTAAAGATAGTTTGTTTAAATTTTACATTGTCTATATAATTTAATTAGTTTCATAAGAATTTCAATTTAAAGATAGTTTATTTTAAATTTACATTGGCTATGTTAAATATATATGTGTGTTTCATAATAGATATAATAGAGATAATTTAAAAAGTGCTTACAAACTAATCCTTTGAGAACCTATTGCGATAAAAACCCTATATATATATATATATATATATATATATATATATATATATATATATTAAAAAACACTCATTGCTCATTAAAACATCATTCACAAACAATACATCATCACAATATATATATATATATATATATATATATATATATATATATATATATATATATATATATATATATGTAAATACTTTTTTCTTTTTGGGTGTGGTAGTCAATAAAAAATAGAGCTTTGCTAAGGCGTACTATTTATTCTGAATCCAAGCTTTCGGTGGTTTTTTGCCACCTTTATCAAGGTCTACAAAGAAAATTACTATGTTGTAACAAACTGAATGGTGCCAAAAAGGCTGTAAAAAACTATAAAAAACTTACCCGAATGTAAGATTCGTGGCATAAACAACAACGTTAAATAACATGATAAAACTGAGGTTGCAACTAAACTTAAAAATGTTACTGTTAAAAAACACTTTAAAAATTACTAAAAACGTTAAAAGTTAAAAACAAAATGAAGGACGACATGTTGAAACAGTCGTCGTTGCAGGCTTGATTTCAGTCACATTTCACGAGCAGAAAGAGAAAGTGAGTGGATAATTATTGTTTAAATAGTTTGGAGAAAATACAAAAAACAACTTTGAAAATAACGTCTAACAGAATACTGTTAGTGAATTTTTAAAATATAGTTATATATATATAGATATATATATACGTAGGAATTATCAGGTAAAGTGGTCTCTAATAAAAATTTTTGTTTTTACAAACATTACAAAAAATGGCGTACAAATACATTTAAAAACACTTACAGAAATTAAAAGATTTCACAAATAAAAACTGAAATTGAAGTATGTAAAATAATGAATGTCAAGATTAAATTATCTTAAGCATGTTCGTTACAGCAATACGATAAAAAAATTTAAATTACTTCAAATGTAAAAATAAAAATAACAATAAAAGAAACGTTAGAAGAATGATATTTCTTTGATGAATTATTAAGGTTAGTTACCTAATATTAAGGTGAATGTTGGCTATTTTGAATATTTATAAATTTTGTTTAATATATTACAATATATGTTACCTAACTGTCTATTGCCCATTTCAAAGTTTTTTTATTTTTGTTAATGTCACACATCTCAAGAAATAATCAACTTATGTAGTTATCGTTATGTGCCAAAATGTGAGCTGTTATAGTCTAGCATATGACCGGTATGTTCATAGTGCTCAACTACTACGCAAGTATTTTTTCCCAAGCGGCGATCACTTTTATGTTATGTGATGCATCATTTTAGCCATTGTGATGTTTGGCCAATGTAGCTATTTTGACATCCTTGACATAGTATTTCATAAACAACATTAATTTTATATAAAGTTGGTGCTGGGTCTTTGATTTTTGAAAATAGTTGTTTGCTGTTCATGGTATTATATTTAGCTATACTAATATTAGGAACATTGTTGAATATGAATATGACAGAATGAGTAAGACCATTATTAAAGGGGGGTTTTTTATATTTGATTGATTTGTTGTTACATTTATGGACGGGACCGTTATAGAAATTACTGGTGTACATCAGTTTTTTTAATTAGTCTAGGTTATCCGTTGTTACGAAAAATTTTGTATAATTTGTCAGTATTTTTTTAAAGTTGTCATCAACAATGAACATTATCCTATTTTTCATACCTAGTACGGTATTATATTTTTGACGGGTGGTATGATTTGAATATTAAATTATATACCTGCCTGATGCTGTTGGCTTTTGGTACCAATCCAATGTCAAAATATTTTCAGTTGTTCTTATTACCCTTGTGCCTAAAAATGGTATATTAAAATCTGTCTCAGTTTCAATTGTAAACTGAAGATGTTTATTAAATAAATTAAAAATATTTAGTGTGGTATTGATGTAATGCGATGGAACTGCACATATGATGTCATTGACATATTTATATATAAACGATAATTCAAAAGGTAATTGCGTAATCACATTATCCAAGAGATGATCAGTTACAGTAGTTGCAAGGATTGGACTAATCGGGGAACCTATCGGTGTTCCAAAAATTTGAGAATAAAATTTACCATTGACAGTAAAGTAAGTGTTGTTAAAAATGAACCTAGGAATTTGCAGAAAATTGTCTGTTGATAATGTCATGTAGTGTTTTATAAGTTTCCAATTTGTTTTATATAAATTTATATAAGTTTCCATATTTAGTGAGATGTGTGTAGATTGTCACCTCGGTGGAACAATTACGGGTCTAACCACCTTCTGTTGTCTCCGGGTGCTCTGTAGAGGGCTTCGAATATACTGTCGAGAGCTCCCCTACTTAAGTCCATTTTCGGGTTATGGACTTGGAAAATATTTATCTTCGGTGTCTTGCCTTGAAAAAGGCAAGATATTTCTTACATGACAATTTCTTCGTCGAAATAAAACACCAAATTAAGTTGAAACAATTCTCAGCCACAGAGTATGTTAAATAAATGCAGGAAGCAGAGCCCCGAGAGCACTAAGCTCTCGGAGAGCCCGTGAGGGACTGACCTGGCTGACCTGAAAATCGCCAATATTTATATGTGCCGTTCGAGCGATAAATAGGGATTTCCAGGTCAAGAGCAAATGGGAAAATTCGAGGCGGGGCGATGCGCATCGAAATGCGCACTACACCACAGACTATGGCATTCGATGACAAGATAACGACACCACATCTAAAGAAATTTGAAAAAAACATAATCATTTGGTAACTGCATTCCCCTAACAGCATTGACAAAGGTAAATGTGTCATTAGAATTTAAATTACTGTGATATTTAAAGGCATCATGTAATATATCAGCAAGGAATTTAGAAATGTTGTAGGTAGTGGTTTTTAAAGAACTTACCAGAGACCTGAGAGGAATGTCCAGTTTATGGATTTTAGGCAAACAATAAAATTTAGGGAAACATGAGTCATGAATTATCAACTTTTTTGCAACTTGTTCAGTAAGCTGATAATGGTTTTTTAAGGTTTTTATTAAGTCATTATAATTTTTTTCTATTACTGACGTAGGATCTTTGCCCAAAGCCTTAAATATCGATTTGTCATTTAAGAACGTTGAGGTTTTGCCGATAAACCTACTCCCGTTTGTTCATAGATACCGTTGATCCACCTTTGTCATATTGTAAAATGTATATGTCTGAATGTAACTTTAGATATTGTTTTACATATTTAAACATTTTGTTCATTGTTGTGGGGCGTTTAGATTTTAAATTCTGTAAGTAATTAGTTACTACATTTGTTACTTGTGCCCTAAGAATATACTTAGATTCAACTGTCACTTCATCGATAATATTTTCTACATCAAAGAAAAATATATCTAACTTAGAATCTAGGGGTGTACACTCAACCCTGAAGTTTGGACCCAGAGAGCGAATATCAGACACTTCTCTTGGAAAGTCAACGCTGGACAAGTTTTTAAACAATTTGTCATGGTTTAAAAATAAATGGTTGAAAAATAAGTTATTAGTTAGCTGTTTAAATTGTTTTATGTTAGTAAGTTTCACTTTGTCAAAAACATTTAAAAAACTCTTTTTTAACCTTAGTTTATATTCAGTTAATATGTTAGCAGTTAATATGTTATAAATTTAATGTTTTTTTATGGATCATATTAATGAATTTATCTACTTTATTATTTAAAACTTTGTCATTACCTCAGTATAATCTGAACTGTTCTGAACATACTCAGAAATAACACTAGATGCTCTACAATGTAATAAAAAAATTCTTCTGTTGTTCAATTTTGCCATCCTCATGTTTAACTTTAGCATAGCCACCATTCACCTTAATAACTACTAAATTTAATAATTCGTCAAAGAAATATCATTCTTCTAACTTTTCTTTTATTTTGATTTTTATATTTGCATTTGAAGTAATTTTAATTTTTTTTATCGTATTGCTGTAACGAACGTGCTTAAGAAAATTTAATCTTGACATTCAATATTTTACATACTTAAATGTCAGTTTTTATTTGTGAAATCTTTTAATTTCTGTAGTGTTTTTAAATGTAGGTATTTGTACGCCATTTTTTGTAATGTTCAAATTTTTTTACAGTGTACTCCTGATGAAGTTATGTATAGTAGAGTATAGTAGAGAATACGATTGTGAGCATGTGAGACAGGTACGGATGAGCAATAAATAAAGTAGCGTCCGTCATTGGGAAACTATGCTACTGGATCAGAGACCATACTTATTAGTACCAAAGGGATATATCTTACAGAGATAGTTAAGAGTTTCAGCAACTATATAACAAATGTATTTGTATATAAAAAATTTCTCATTTTCTCATTTTGATGAATTTGGATTTTGCTATTTCATGAGAAAGCTCTTAAGCAACCACCACCTAAGCGTTAACCTCCGATGGCGCGCCACGAAACGCTACGTACTTTCTACGCTACTTTACGGAGTTGAAGGATGGACGTTAACAGCAGCAACTATAAAGAAGTTAGCGGCTCTAGCAATGTGGCTGTATCGACACATACTGAGAATACCTTGGACAGACAGAGTGACCAACACAGAGGTATTACGACGAATGGTCAAAGAGGTGGAATTGTTAACAACTGTTAAAAGGAGGAAAGCGTCATACCTGGGCCATGTGTTGCGTAATGATAAGTACAGTCTGCTACAGCTTATCGTGGAAGGCAAGATTGAAGGTAGAAGGGGTTTGGGCAGAAAGAAGAAATCCTGGCTGAGAAACTTGAGAGAATGGTTTCAAATACCAGAAGCTGCGAATATAATACATGCGGCACAAAACAAAGAAACCTATCGTTTGATGGTCGCCAACCTTCGATAGAAATAAACATACAGAGATATAAATTAAGACACACATAAAGAAGAAAGATATAAATAATTTACCTATTTTTTGTTAAAATAATTTTTCTGTTAAAATGAGTTTGATTCATACATTAAAAACAGAGGCTGTAGCAAATTCCAGATATGCAAACATGTCTGTGATAATGGGCACAGAATGCAATAGAAAGATGCACCAATAGTCATAAAATAAACGCACAGCAAAAAGAAGAAAATCAAAGAAACAGCCCTCATCTTACCAAATGAAGAAAACTGTGTAGTAAAGGCATCAATGGAATTAGCAGACTCTGGTTAATAATACTAAAAAAAGAAGTCAGCATTAGGAACATACTAACACCAACCAATTAATAGCACGTCAAAGACCCTTCATTATCTACGGCTAAGTGCATTCGGCAATTTTTAGAATATTTTAGTAACCAACCGTTCATAATAAATATGCACCCACCATTTTTTAAACTTCAATTATTATGAGAACCCTTTCTAATAATTTGTGTAACAATATCATGAAAACACTACGATACACTTACAGCTATATAATACTATAAGCTTTACTTAACTTATTTTAACTCTTAACTCCTTTAGAAATACTAGTCCAGGACCAGATAACATACCTGTGCTTTTTCTACAGAACCTACCACTAGTAGGTCAAGAACTATTATTGCAATTATTGCAATTTTTCAATTTTATATGGATCAATAAGATATTCCCACAAATATGGCACTCGTCAATTATAGTTCCAATATAGAAATCAGGTAAACCTAAATTTGAAGCAGAATCCTATAGACCAATCTCTCTCACGAATGCAATGTACAAGTTGCTAGAAAAGGTCATTGCCAATAGACTCATGTGGCATATTGAACATAAACGTCTTGATTATATTCGAACAAAGTGGATTTAGGAAAAATAGATCCACATTAGATAACTTAATATCATTGGAATCAGAAATTCATGAAACATTTCTTTCCAATTAAGAATGTTTAGCCATATTCTTTGATGTAAAAAAGACTTTTGATACAGTATGGCGCTATGATATTTTAACTACACTTTACAATTGGAATCATTGGATTCAGGCCAGAAAACATTTCTTTGTAAGCCAGAGCTTCTCTGTGGATCACACAGTGTGTCCATATACACATTGTAGACTTTTGTTTCACAAGCGCTTGTAGGCGTTGAAATTTTCCAGACGGTGCATATTTCGACGAAATTTCTCCACTCTATTTTTGCATCGTTTATATAATAATTTAACATAGCAAATAATGCGAGCAATGTTGCTTTAAATTGTATTGGGTTGCAGAAAAGTAATTCTTCTAATAGTAGTAATAGTAATAGTAATTCTTCACTAATGTGCTATCACAAAATCGAACGTAGGCAATAAAATGAGCATCCTTATTGATATATGTTGCCTCATCTAGCTGAATTGAAAACACCTTGTCACGCAACAATTCGACGGGCAACAGTATCTACAGCAAACATATCTACAATTTGAATTGTAGCTGGCAAAATAAGCTCTTCACCAATAGTGTGGGGCTTTTTACATCTGGCTATTTGATAGGAAACTTTATAAGAGGCAAGTAAAGTTTTTTCATTCACAGTCAAAGTTTTTTTTTTAATGATTTTTGCTTTTCATGTGATTTTAATTTTAACTCGAAGAGTTCTCTAGGTTTGTTAATGTAGTCACAATGAAGTGTTTGCAAATGTTTTTTAAGTTTATTAGGTTTCATGCTGTAGATAGCTAAAACTTTTAAGCAAATAATACATAGAGCTATTTCTTCTTCATGTACTTCAGTAAAAGTAAACCCACAATTTAAGTATTCTTGAGAATATTTTCTTGATTTTATTTTTGGAACTACTCTCGCCTGTGCAATTGTTGATGCTTTACTGGTATCTAATGCCCGCTTACGCCCAGTTAAAAATTTATCCATGATTTTGTATAAATTTATATTTACCCACCGCTTGGGATATCTTTATGTAGTACCGTCAACTACAATTATTAAGTAAACTAGAACATACACGTTCACAATAAATTTAACAGGTACATACAGAAGGACTGACTAAACTGACTCGACTAAGATTGAGCACGGTAAGAACTTAGGAGCGAGAAGAGGAGATGCAGGCAGACAGACGATCGAGAATATTCAAAATATTGAAACTTCTTGCGAAGAAAGGCGATCGGTTCCGAATCGGTGTTGCCACATATCAATAAATTTATTTATTCTCGGTAATATGGTAGTTACAATAAGATTTCACTGTACGTTTTTTGTCAAAATACTCAAGGTACAGTATTATTGCATAGATATATTTTTATTGTATGAGAGGGGGCGCGGTGAAAATAATTATGGAAAATTGGGTTGCAAATGGTAAAAGGTTGAGAAACGCTGGAATAATTACATAATTTTTATT
Source organism: Diabrotica undecimpunctata (assembly GCF_040954645.1). Taxonomy (NCBI): domain Eukaryota; kingdom Metazoa; phylum Arthropoda; class Insecta; order Coleoptera; family Chrysomelidae; genus Diabrotica; species Diabrotica undecimpunctata. The sequence continues at coordinate 49,297,558 of NC_092807.1, forward strand.
ACAAACTTCCGTACTAATTGTGATTGTTAAATAGCTTGATTATCAAACAAATATGTATAGGAATAATTAACTTTTTTATATACTTTGTAACTTGATTTGAAGAGTATCGAAAAACAGAACACGTCCGTATATTACGATAGCATTGAATAGATATTAGTATTAAACAATATTATTTATGAGATTAGTATTCCGTTTTATTCTCGAAACTTTAGACTGGACCTGAATATCTAACTCTTTTAAAGCAATTATAATTTGTTCGTTTGATCAATATCAAGTACTCAAGTAATTTTAATGACTTCTTCTTCTGAAGTTGCATGAAAATATCCCAATTAAATTTTAACTAAATACTACTTATAAAAAAAAATGTAATGATCTACACACAACGCTTTTCCTTTAAATTGCATGCCTTAATCTCAACTTTCCATATTCTCAGTAGCGTTTTATATTATTTACTTTTTACAACAATTCACATATCTCATGATAGATTCAATACCTACCTGAAAATATCCATATAGGTGGAGATTTAAAGTTGATTCAAAAATCTATATCTTGTTGCCAATGCATCGTATTATTACATGATTTACTCTTCTCGAAAGTTTGCGACAGACGCCAATATATTTTAAAGATCATATATATTGAAAATTCGGTAGTACAAAACCAGTTCACAGAATTCAATTGTTAGCTGCTGAAATTGGTATTTTTTATTATTTTTTTTTGTAAGTTACGTCATTAATGCATTAAAGTATAAGTATGTTTTACAATTTTGTGAGGTACTAGTGACGTGTTAATTTAGTAATTTCGATGTATTTTATTAAAACCATGCTGAAATAACTTTGGTTACACAAAAATTATTTAAGTTATGTCGAACTTTATAAATAAATTCAAGACATTTCATAATTTTTATTTAAAAACTGTGAGTTATACAAAATCAAAACTTGAAACCGCATCCGACAACTGTATCCAAAAAACCCGCTTTTAAAAAAAAAATAAAACAGTCCTTCTTCAGGCTTATATCAATCATAATGAGATAAATTTCATCTGGATCCCATCCCATATAGGAATAAAAGGCAACGAAACTGCTGACCATAGTGCGAAAGACGCGATAGTGAGTGACGTTTCCGAGATCGTAAACACATCAGTATCAACGGATATAAAAGCTTATATAAAAAAAATCAATCTTAAGTGCGTGGAAAAATAAATGGAATGTGTCGAATTCAAAATTAAAACAAGTGAAACCCAGCATAGAGGCATGGGATGTGTTACCTAAGTCAAGAAGCCAAGAAATAATAGTAACGCGCCTCATACCGACTCGGACATACTAGGTTAACGCATGATTACTTAATTAAAAAGTGCGAACCGCCGCGATGTGAAACGTGTAATACGACACTAACAATAATGCACCTACTATGTGAATGTCCCCTCTACAATCAACAACGAAGCAATAACAAGATACCAGGAACACTTATAGAAGCTCTAGGTGCAGACTGTAACTTTAACAATACTTTGAATTTCTTGAAAGACATTAATAAGTACCACAATATTTAATAAACCAAATTGTATTGAAGTAATTGTACCTAGTGTAATTCACTAATTTTTCGCTAATGGCCATTTGGTCGATGCGATTTTCTAAATTAAAAAAAAAAAAAAAAAAAAACTTGAAACCAAAATTATCCGATAAATTCGAAATGAAAGAGAATTTTAGGACGGAATATTATTCTGTGTTCTTATATTTCAATGCATTATTTACTTTACTTTATCGTGTCCGGACATGTCATTCATTATATTTCGGCCCAGTATCGGGCTACGTCGGTTTCATCTTTGTTGGCGAGCCACAAATCTTCGAGGGTACATCGATGAGGACAGTTTCTGCATGCAAGAAGATGTTCCATATTCTGTATTTCTCCACAGTCATAGTTCACATCATCTCGGTCGATTTTTCCCCATTTTGCCATGTTTGATTTTACTGGGGCGACCCCCGTTCTTATCCGATTCATAGTTTTCCACGTTTTAAAGTCTAGGGACTGGCCGGTCCATTGAACCTGGAGAAGAGGAAAATACTCAGGCGGTTCATCCTGCACTGTTGCAAGGAAGCTTTTCCTACATTTTAGTCGCTTTCGTGGTGTTCGAGCTTTGTATAGGGCATGCCGCTCGTCCGCGATCTGTTTAATTTTCTCTATGTGCTCTGCAACGCCTCTGCGTGTTGAGGGTTCTGCAAAACTCGCTGCTTTATATAGATTTGAGAGTGGCGTTGGTTTCATGCACCCCGTTACTATCCTGCATGTCTCATTTAGCGCAGTATCAACTTGTTTGGTGTGGGCAGATCTGCCCCAAACGGGGCACGCATATTCAGCAGTTGAGAAACACAGTGCCTGTGCCGTTGTTCTTAAAACGCCAGGACGTGCGCCCCATTTACTTCCCGTTAGCTTTTTGAGTATGCTGTTCCTAGTTGTTACTTTCCCTTTTGTTTTTATGCAATGTTGTCTGTAGGTGAGGGACCGGTCCAGAGTTACTCCAAGATATATAGGTTGGTTTGTGTGTTCTAACTATTACCATTATACACAATTTAAAGTTTTCGCTTGGCTTCCTTTACGCGAAGGTGGAAAGCGCAGACTTGGGTTTTAGAGGGATTGGGTCTCTGCAGATGGAATTCTGCAGGTAGTACGCTGTCATTGTTTTCCCTCTTCAATGTGTTCGGTTAGTGCGAGAACTTGACCGGTGCAAGATTTTCCGGGTCTGAATCCTCCTTGTTGTGGGATAAGGTGCTTGTCGACATTTTTTACTATTCTGGCGAGTATGAGTCTCTCGTATAGTTTAAAAAAGTGACACAACAGCGAGATAGGTCTGTAGCTACTGGGGTTTTCTGGGTCCTTTCCTAGTTTTAACAAGGCTATTACTTTAGATTTCCTCCATGATTTTGGAATTTCGCAGGTTTTGAAGCACGTGTTATACAATTGCAAGATCCAGTTTTTTGATCCTTGGCCTAGATGCTTTATTTGTTCAATGCATATATCATCCACATCTGCAGCTTTCCGATTTTTTAACCTGTTCATACCGTCGTGGAGTTCTTTTAGTGTAAAAGGAGTACCTAGGTGGTTTGTCTCCGAATCCAATCTTCTTCTGGTGTTTGGGCTCTTATATCAGTTCGTAGTTCTTTCATTCATAAGGAGTTGAGCAGCGACTTGATTTGCTGTAACCTTGCAAGGTGGTTTATGTTCTTTTGGATCACCGCTAAGTTTTTTTACAAGGTTCCATGCTATTTTGCTACTGGCATTGAAGAACGGAGCATGAGTAGGTGGAATAGATTGATTCTGGACGAGGCTTTGCAATAATTTTGTAGATGAGTTATTCGCTCCTTGGTTTATTATTTCTAATTATAACTTCTTTAAATTCTGTGCTGGTATAAAAAGTTTTGTAAAAATAACGGTCCGGGTAATTTTTGTCTTTTTTGGTCACAACTATATCATTAAAATTAAACTTTTCCCCCTTAGTATTTATATTAAATGGCTGATTAGTATAATCAAATGTCATTTGTTTTAACTCAACAAACTCATTATGACCCATTTCATTGACATTAAACGTAGTTCCTGTTTTCCGGACAGTACTTATTATTGCTGTCTATTGAGCTGGTAGGAAAATGGAACCAGATTTTAATACTCTTTTATTGGATTTTTCAATTATGGAATGACTACTGTCATATTTATGGGTGATACTTTTTATTTTGAAATTAGTAACCGCATACAAAAAAGTGGTTACAACAAATTTATTTTTGTTAAACTGTTTGTTCGGGCTGTTAGGCCGTTGTCTTCTGAGATTAGTTCTCGACGTTTCGCCAACACTAGGGGTTGGCATCTTCTGGAGATTTTACTGCTTCGCTTGTAAGCTCAAACTGGCGCCGAGTTGTAATGCGGAGGCTATATTTATATTTGCTACTCGCCTCCCCTCCACTGGTTTCGGCGTGAGGGGGCGTGTCGTCGTTTGTAGTAGCTTTTCTTTCTTCGTGTTTTGCGGGAAGTGTTTTTGTGGATTTTAATATTGGTATCCATGTTTTGTTGATTTTTAGTCTTTCTTCTATCCGATTAAAATTATTTGGGTTCACTACTACAGTGAGTAGTAGTGAACTAGTGAGTGAACTAGAAGTGACTAGTGAGTGTAGTAGTGTCTGGGGGCTCGGGAGACTGAGACCTCGGAAGCCCTGAAGAAGACATCAGAGAGGATGTCGAAAGCTCGGCAAAATGGATATCGACGCGGTTCAACCCGGAAGACTGGTGAGTTTAATATTAATTTTTATAATAATATTAATCTTAGCTCTAAGTTTAATTGTACTAACCGCGGAAATCTTTCCGAACATATATATATATATATATATATATATATATATATATATATATATATATATATATATATATATATATATTTCACTATATTTCACCTAATTTCGATTGACCTTTTCCTTTCTTTTTTTGTTTTCTGTAGAGCACAAATGTCTATTTCTTTCAGCACTTGGGTTATTTCTTGGTCCCTTAAGTTGAGTGATCTGATATTCCACGTAGTAATTATCATCTGGGTTTTGGATGTTTTTTGCTTGTCCTTATTTCTTGCCGTAGTCGTCTTCATAGTATCAATCCGGTTCCGAGGCTGTAGCGAAAAACGAGATTTATTGGAATTATCACCGACTACTTAACGACAAAAACATGAGTAAAAAAATAAAGACAAAAATTTATAGAGGAGCAATTAGACCAGTAATAGCTTACGGAGCGGGAGTAATGTGTCTTATAAAAAAAAGATAAAGAAAAACTAAAAATAGTTAAAAGAAAAGGTATGAAAAAAATACACGGCCCAATAAAGGCAGAAACAAGGAGAATATAGAAAACTAGTAAACCATGAAATAAGAAATACAACTGAAGGGGAAGACATAGTAAAATTTACTAAAGCATAAACGCTGAAATGGTTTGGACACACACAAAGAAGGAAAGAACACGCACTAATTAGGAAGATAACAAACTGGAAACTAGCAATAAAGAGATCAAAGGAAGACCAAAATTAAGATCAACCACTAGGTTGTAGATATACCAAACATGGAAGTTGCAAAACTGGAGGGAAAAGATTTAGGACTAGAGAGAGTGGAAAAAGAAATATTGAGTGACATATACTCTACAAAGCGTCATCACTCTATATAATATATAATATTTATTCTTAAATTAGTTAAAATAGTTTGTAATTATAAATTATTTTATAGCTGTTCTCAAATAAAATATAAAATATTCTAATGAATAAAACAAAAATCGTCAGTGATAATGTTGTGTTTTTTTTTATTAAATTCATATTGTATATTATATCCCCGATTTTATAGGCTTTTTGTATATCGAAAATCGGTCTAGCACACCATAGCTACATTTTGATAAAATTGATTTAGCTGTATCAAAAATCCTATATTAAAGCCGAATATGAAAGCTTTCCACCACTTCCGACCCAATTTAATTTTATCATTTATCAAAGCGTTCTTTGTCTTTTAGTATCGATCCGAAACTTTACATTAGAATTGATCTGAAAATTCATTACAGGTACAAACATAACGTTTTTTAAAAATATACATTTTTTTTTAAATGTAAGTTTTTTTTTAAATGAAATTTTATTTTATACCTCAGTGTTCGCTACACGTATCGATATCAACTCAATTAATATTTGTATTAATTTGTATTAAGCTATAATATTATTATAGTACGGGATCAGAGTCTAGGTCAACCTTCACTCATCTGTTTACCTAATGAAACATTTTTTTTATGAAATTTCATACATAATCACAAATACGTCTTGCATGTATTGCCATCAAAATATGTTCATAACTATACTTAATTAAAAAAAAAACAGTTCAGTTAGTCTTCGACTGTGGTTGTGTTCAGTTGTATTGTTTTGTTATTACGGTCGGCTTACTCAATTGTGTTTGTTTATTATTGTTATTGTTTTGGAGTGTTGTGGATACGACTAAACTGGTTGTAAATTTACCCCAGATTTATTTAATCACACTTTTACTTTGTGTTTACTATCACCGACCCAGTTAAATATTGCAAATTTAACCTTCGACCATGACCTCCATTTGCGAGAACTGCTTTACAGAGTTCGTGAAAGTGACAAATATAATGAATTACGTTGCAGTAGGGATTGTTGCAGAAATTTTTGTATGAAATGCTCTGAGCTTAATAAAACGACTACAATAGCCCTCTTTTACCAAAAATGTTTCCATCTAAGATTCTTTTCTACATTCTGTGACTCGCCAAGCTTAAAATATTTTAATAAAAAAATTACTAATTTATCAAAAAATCAAATACCTTTGGAGAACTTTGAAGTCGTAATTCAAGTAACTAAAAAACTAACTGATAATTTGCCTGTTTTCATTGAGACATAATATTTATTAACCAAAAACGGGGGCAAACTCAACTATCTTACAAAAAAATTGACGATAACCATAAAATAAAAATCCTGCTAAATCCTGACAATGCTTTGAAATCTATAAGTCAGATGAAACAAGATATTTTCAATATATCGTCAGTTTTTTTCAGCTGTTCTGACAATACTATCAAGGTTCAAATCCAAGACTAATACTCAAATGAGATTAAGATGGGGATAGAAAGGCTCTCTTCAAACATTAGTGAAATATCTAACCAAATGGGTAATCTTACCAACAAATTATCTACTATACAAAAGAAAAAACTAGTATTGAAGAAAAATACATTTTTTGCCACCTCAGGTACCCAAACTGAAGTCCCTCAACATTTCGAATCAACAGAGAAAAGGCCAAAAATTACAGAAGATAAATGCCATTATGTAGTTATTACCAACTTAATCCCAATTTACACCCCCATACAACTTATTTAATTTATTAAAGAGAAGTTGGGTATTAAGGAATATATTAGATGTTATGCCCTTCTTTAAGGTGCCAACACAGCAAGTGGTTCCTTATTCAAAATGGGCATAAAATCTCAAACATCCATTGACTTAATATTTAATAAGGAAATTTGGAAACCTAGTGTAAACAATAAATGGTCTACAGAAACTTCATATTTCGAACCAACGCCTTCATCTGAGTCAGATATGAGTCCGAAGAACATTAGAAACCCCGTTATCTTGTAAAATCCTATTACTATTTTAAGCAACAACAAAAGTGAAGTAAAAAATACAACAATAGTCACAGACAAGCAGGCCATCGAAATTTGCAAATCTAAAAAGCTTTAAATTATCATATTAACTTCATTAAGAAGAATACTTTGACACCATCGATAAATCTGAATCCTTTGACCCCCACCAAGAGTTATATTAACCAATAACTCGAACCTCGAATAAGTCAATATCCTCTAGCAAGATTAAGGGAACTGGATATCTTAAAAGCCATTAAACTACATCTTGCTTTTCTACAGGATCAACCTGCTTCAGTATGTTACGAAGGATTCAGCAGCACAAGCGTTAAACTCTTTTTGGCTTCTGAAGAACTTCCCACTAAAACTGAAGATCTACGAAATATCCTTCTAGAATTTAACGATACTTATGGAATTGGTTCAACTGATGTAGAAGCTGATCTTGCTGCTTTTAGGTCCTTTCTTTCTCACTGAAAGAATTATTCTTCTATAAAAATCAAGGGAAAGTCACCGAAACTATCATTCCGTTGCCTGTCCAAAACGAATTTTTTAAATATGACGTATTCTTTGGGACTAGAAACCCCAAATTATTATAGTGATGACAACTTAAGCATGGTCCTGATTAATATTAGTTCTAAGGCTATGGTCCCACGAGCGACAGATTGTCGCTAGCAGTAGCAGTAAAATGTAGCTTGATAAATGAAAACAACAGCAGTGATACTAAGTGGCTCCACGCGCTGTAGATTGTCGCAATAAAAGCAAAAAGATTATATGCGGTAGCTTGAATATTAATTACGCTGTTGCTTGTGCTACCCAATTATCCTTGGTCAATATAATCGAATCGTATGGTTTCACAATGCACGTGTAATGGTAATTCTCCTACAAGAATTACTAAAGGAACATCTACCATAATTGATTAAATTGTCTCAGATTTCTCACCCCTTGATGTACGTTCTACAATTATTTTTGCAGGACTTTCTGACCATGAAGCAATATATACCAAGTTTAACCCTCTTAATAAACAAATCTCGAAAACCCAACGTTTAGGTAGGATTTTTTTCCTCTCAGAACTTTCGTAAATTCCAAATTTTGTGCTTGACTTCTGGGTGGCATTTTCTCTCTGTGGACGTGGACTATAATTTCAGTGATTTTTTAGATACGCTTGTCTGTATTCTCAATAATGCATTTCCTTTAATTACAATTAAGTCAAAACATCACAAACCCTGGACTACCAAAGGTATCCGCATATCAGCCAAGAATATGCGTTCACTACTGGGAACCTATCTAAAACTTATCAAAACAGCAAAAAAATGTACTATGAGAATCGTCTGAAAATCTCTAAAAATTTTGCAGGAGAAACTTGATCTATAATAAACGATCTTCGAAATAAAACTACACAGCTCAAACATTTTCTCTTCCAAACCCTGAAAATCTAAATAAATACTTTGTTAGTGTGAGTAAAAATATAACATCAGCTATTTTGTCACAAGAAGCTATTTCCTATCGTCGATATTCAAAAAAATCTTGAATTAATTCTTTATAAGACCAGTTGATAAGTTTGAACTGATCTAAACAGTCAGTAGTATCAAAAGCAAACATTCCTGTAGCACTGTTGGACTATCCATAAAAATTTTCTTAAATCTCACAAATAATGTGTTGGAAGCCCTGGTCTCACTAATTGACGATTCCTTTAAAAAAGGTATATTTCCAGAGTGCCTAAAGACAGCTATTATTATTCATTTTCATAAGGGTGGTGAATAATCTCATTTCTGCAACTATAGACCTATTGCCTTACTACCGGTCCTATCCAAAATTATAAAAGCTTTTAAAAGCCTTACTTATATCCTTTGTCGTTGAAAACAACATTTTATCACAAAGTTAGTTCGGCTTTTTAACCAGTAAATATATCAGCGATGCTATGTTTTTTGTACTACATGAGCTCTATTAAGCACTAAACAATAATCTTTATACTGTCACTGTTTTTTGTGACTATGCCAAAGCTTTTGAATCTGTAAATCACGACGTTTTGATAAAAAATCTAAATTTCCACGGAATTTAAGGTATTTCTTTGAATTGGTTCCAATCTTACTTGAGGAATAGGAAACAACTAGTTAGAGCAAATAATACAGTGCTCTAGTTACAAAAGCATTATATGTGAAGTACCACAAGGATCAGTACTGGGTCCTTTACTTTTCCTTATTTTTATAAATGACATCACGAACTTAAAAATCAATGGAAATTTTTTTCTTTTTGCTGATGATACCAGTATTACCTGGAGAAACTATAATATTGTGATCTACTTAAAATAAAAACCTGGTCAGACTCTAATTTTCTTTCTTTTAACATGGATAAGACAGTAGCATTATCCTATAAATAAACTCTTAAACCCTTGCTTCTTAACAGCCAAATCAGTATCGTTGATTCTGTAAAATTTCTTGATATTTTTATAGACAGCAACCTTAAATGGTCCCTTCATATCGATTTGTTAAGTAAGAAACTAGTCTCAGCCTGCTATGCAATAAGATCTGTTTCGAAGGAAATCAACTAAGCATCTTCCAAAATAACATACTTTTCTTTGTTCGAGTCTCCGATATGACCTTCCTTTTTGGGGTTCTAGTACAGTTAGAACCCCAAAGCTGTTACCCCAATGTGTTCTCTACTGAGCTTTTTATAGAAGAGAGAAATGTTTTGTAGAATAACATATTGCAGAAACTACTTCAAAAATCACGGGATTTTAACTCTTCCCTCTCTATATATTCTAGAAACTGTTTGCTTAATTTGTCTACTCCACCAAAAATTTAAGCTTTGATGGGTATTTGCCGATTCCGTCCACTAAGTTAGTAAAGAAATCTATATTATATTCGACAAAAAAATTATACAATCATCTTCCTTTGCAACTTAAATCTACAACTTCTTTCCTTAAGTTCCGTAAATAGACAAAAGCCTATCTATCTAAAAGACTATTACTCAGTGGAAGAGTTTCTTAACGAATAACTAAGAAAATACAGGACGAAAGGTAAAAGAAATAATAAGTTAGACTTACTCACAATCAATTTAATTTAACTAATCGGATGACCGGTTTCGCTTTCTATAATATGCAAAGCATCTTCAGGTCACGATACAAAGTTAAAATGCTGAAAATAATAATCCCATATTAGGGTGTTGTCTAATAAAGATAAAACATAGGTAGATGATATAAATTATATAAATTACAGTAATTATGCCAATATTACATGTCTGTGGTTTTATAAATGAATAAAATGTTTAATCAGACAAGGTAAGACCCACAAATTGGTAACATAGTCTATTAAACTGTAATGAATTAATAAATAAACAAATAAATAAACATTACTTACATGCCGGTACTCTATTAATTGGTGGTTGAAAGAACATGGTTCAAACTATCTTGGATTGTTGATTGGAGAACTCAGGTCAACTATTGTAATTGTTTAACAGTAAACGGGGAAGTTCTTGAGGAGACAGATTTTATCCAATGAAGTAGAGATAGGTGAAATGTATTGTTTGTTTGATGAAAGTAATGTTCTATACCATTAAGTTCTTTAAAGTTATTTATATTTATTCAGGAGATATATTTATGAAATATGTGTTATTTATTGAGATTTTTTTATGTTTTGTTATGGAAGGTGACAGTTGTAAGACAATGAATAAGAATGGATGTACAGATTGTGTGGGTGTGCAATTAAATAAGCTTGTAGTTATCAAATTTCTTTGATAAAGTTGTTGCAATATCTGGCAAATTCTTGTAAAGTCCACAAAATTTTATTTTAAAATTAAATTAAGACACTTTTACACACACAGAAACACACAGAAAACACTTAAAAAACGGGGGACGAAACAGACATTTAATTTAAAAGGAGAGGATTCTTTAATAGAACTACATTTCTTACTAGGAGACAATGAGTTTTTTTATGTGCTGTATATCAGATTTTAGAGGTAAACTTGACAAATGTAGGTTAAAGTGTGACAGTTCTTCTTCTTCTATTTTAAATGCTATAAGTTAAGTTATCTAGTTTATGAAATAAGATGATATTAATAAAATCTAAAAATTTTTTAATTTTAGATATCAAAGTTATTTGATGTGTTAATATTGGCATACTTTAACAAACTTTAAATAATTGATTTCAATGTAACAATATAAATAATAGTACTACTTATTCTATGATAACTAACTCAGCTTAGTCAAAGTTACAGAACAAACTTAAGTGATTATTTGTTAATTAAATTAAATATGTACATTTGTAATCAAAATGTATAACGTATAACAAACTTACAAACTTTCTTTGAAATAATTGTTGGTGTGAGTTATCTGTCATGGTGTGTATAAGTATTTTCAAATGTTTATTCCAGTTCTAATATGTTAATATGGAACTTAAATAATAATAATGGAACTTAAATAATAATTATTATTATTATTATATATTATTATTATTATTATTTAAGTTCCATATTAACATATTAGAACTGGAATAAACATTTGAAAATACTTATACACACCATGACAGATAACTCACACCAACAATTATTTTAAAGAAAGTTTGTAAGTTTGTTATACGTTATACATTTTGATTACAAATGTACATATTTAATTTAATTAACAAATAATCACTTAAGTTTGTTCTGTAACTTTGACTAAGCTGAGTTAGTTATCATAGAATAAGTAGTACTATTATTTATATTGTTACATTGAAATCAATTATTTAAAGTTTGTTAAAGTATGCCAATATTAACACATCAAATAACTTTGATATCTAAAATTAAAAAAATTTTAGATTTTATTAATATTATCTTATTTCATAAACTAGATAACTTAACTTACAGCATTTAAAATAGAAGAAGAAGAACTGTCACACTTTAACCTACATTTGTCAAGTTTACCTCTAAAATCTGATATACAGCACATAAAAAAACTCATTGTCTCCTAGTAAGAAATGTAGTTCTTTTAAAGAATCCTCTCCTTTTAAATTAAATGTCTGTTTCGTCCCCCGTTTTTTAAGTGTTTTCTGTGTGTTTCTGTGTGTGTAAAAGTGTCTTAATTTAATTTTAAAATAAAATTTTGTGGACTTTACAAGAATTTGCCAGATATTGCAACAACTTTATCAAAGAAATTTGATAACTACAAGCTTATTTAATTGCACACCCACACAATCTGTACATCCATTCTTATTCATTGTCTTACAACTGTCACCTTCCATAACAAAACATAAAAAATCTCAATAAATAACACATATTTCATAAATATATCTCCTGAATAAATATAAATAACTTTAAAGAACTTAATGGTATAGAACATTACTTTCATCAAACAAACAATACATTTCACCTATCTCTACTTCATTGGATAAAATCTGTCTCCTCAAGAACTTCCCCGTTTACTGTTAAACAATTACAGTAGTTGACCTGAGTTCTCCAATCAACAATCCAAGATAGTTTGAACCATGTTCTTTCAACCACCATTAATAGAGTACCGGCATGTAAGTAATGTTTATTTATTTGTTTATTTATTAATTCATTACAGTTTAATAGACTATGTTACCAATTTGTGGGTCTTACCTTGTCTGCTTAAACATTTTATTCATTTATAAAACCACAGACATGTAATATTGGCATAATTACTGTAATTTATATAATTTATATCATCTACCTATGTTTTATCTTTATTAGACAACACCCTAATATGGGATTATTATTTTCAGCATTTTAACTTTGTATCGTGACCTGAAGATGCTTTGCATATTATAGAAAGCGAAACCGGTCGTCCGATTAGTTAAATTAAATTGATTGTGAGTAAGTCTAACTTATTATTTCTTTTACCTTTTGAAATGGACTCACACAAGCAACACATTCATGATTTAAAATACAGGACGTTTAGGTACAAGCATCAAAGTATTTTTATATATATTTGGGTATCACATGCAGCAGCTTAAACTTATTCGTAAACTAGTTCATAAGGTAAAATAATCTGCTATGTAGACGACCCAATACTACTCTCTCAAAGTGAATATGATTTACAACGTATGCTGCACCAATTTCATATAACCGCCAGAAAATTTAACACGTTAATTTACCCAAAAAGACAAAATGCATGGTTACAACAGCAAATTTACAAAGATGTAAATTGGAGCTGGAAGGTCAGATAATAAAACAAGTGATGGAGTTTAAATATCTAGGCATTACATTATCTAGCTACGTAAAGCTCGAAAGCGAAGTGGAAGATCAAGTGAATAGAGCAAACAGAGCCGCAGGCTGCCTAAATAAAACAATATGGAAAAATAAAAATATCGGGAAAGAAACGAAAGGCAGAATATACAAAACAGCCATCAGACTAATAAGGACATACACGGCAGAAACAAGACCTGACACAGAGAGGACAAAAAGGATGTCAGAACCAGCAGAAATGATAAGACACTGTGGGACAGAGCTAGAAGTACAGATATACGAATTAGATGCAAGGTGCAGAAACATCAAGAACTGGATAATAAATAGAAGAGTACAATGGAACGATCATATAAGCTGAATGACAACAAAAAGAGTAGTAAAGATGGCAAGAGACGGTTTCCAATAGAAAGACAATCAGTAGAAAGACCACGAAAACGATGAAACGACAACTTACTTGAGGCACATTGAAAAACAGACAGAGTCATGTCGATATAAAAAGAAGAAGAACAAGAATTTGTATCGAAGGATACTCAATAATCTGTGTGAACTCATATGTTTAGCCATAAGCAACGAGTTAATGATGATTATGTGATCGCTTTCGGTCCATATGTTGCACATAAATTTCGTTGTATACAAAACGCAATGAAATTAGCTAGATAATACTTACGTTTGCTTGTCAAAATTTATTTTGTAAATTTGCTACAAAACACAAAAAACTATATACCTGCAGTCCTTTAAATATACCGGTGTGTGCAATTGAAGTACTTTTGTTTTTTATAAAGAAAGCGAAAAATATAATATTAATATCAGCTGAATAAAAATATTCACCACTGAAAGAAATTACGGGAGGTCAACATTCAACTTTGGATGCTGAAGACTGGATGATGAATAAAAATATTAATTGCGTTAATGTCGCTACGTGTCACAAACATTAAATTATAAAATTAAATACCATATATTATAAAACAATGTATGTGTAATGCATTTTCAGATCAATTCTAATGTTAAGCTTCGGATTGATATCAAAAGACAAAGAACGCTTTGATAAATGATAAAATCAAATTGGGTCGAAAGTGGCTGAAAGCTCTCATATTAAGCTATAATAAACGATTTTTGATAAGGCCAGAACATATTTTATTAATGTAGCTATGCTACGCTAAAATGATATTCGACATATTATAAAAATGTAACATAATATATATTTAATTAGAATTTCATGAAAAATGATAACATTATCATGTTTTGATTTTATACTAGTAATTTTATTTTATTTATTACAAAATTTTATATTGTATTTTGAAGAACCTATAAAGTAATTTTTAGTAATTACTTTGTAGTAACTAATAGAAAAGTAAAATTTATAATAAAAGTTAACTAAAATAAGTTTACTTTTATTTCAACAATATTGAAATACTTAATAACAACTTTAACTTAATAAGAAAACTATTTTTTTTTTTTATTTCAACTTTAACGTGCTCGGCTACTATGGCCACTTACACAGGAACTATAACATGAATTTTCATTACACAAACATTAAGTGTTACATTAAGAATATGTTACAATAATACGGAATGATAATAATATGTTATACAATGTCTAAATTAAAATCTAATTTAATTTTTTGATATAAGTGTTCATCTCTAAGGAATTGTAGCACAGCTTTTATTTGGTCAGGGTTGTTTAGGATATCTCGTACTTCACTTTTGAGTTTGTATTGTAATCTTCTGGCCGAATGTTGATGGCATTCAGTGAGAATATGTTTGATTGTCAAATATAATTGGCAGATTTGACAGGAAGGACGGATGCTAGAGGACATTAGGTAGCCGTGTGTGAGTTTTGAATGTCCTATCCGAAGTCGTCTTATCACAATGAGATCTCGTCTTGAGAGGGCTGAATAGTCAAATGTAGGCTGAATGGTTATTGACGGTTGTATTTCGTGTAAGATCGAACGGTTAGAGTTCCAATGCTGCTGCCAAAGGAGTCTGGTTCTTCTTTTAATATATGATTTTAGGTCCTTACAAATTTGAATTTTATCGGTGATTTCAGGTGATGCTGTAGCAAGTTTAGAATAGTGATCTGCAGTTTCATTGCCTTCTATACCAATATGAGATGGCAGCCAGATTATGGTAACTGTTATGTTTTGAGACAAGATAATTTGGTAAGAGTCTAGGATCTTTTGGACGATTGGATGATCAGTAAATATATTTTTGATAGAATAGATTGATGCTAAAGAGTCTGTGCATATGGCAACCTGCTTATTAGGTGGAGATATATGGTTAAAAGCTTGCAATATACTAAATAATTCGCCAGTATGAACGCTGCTGATGGCTGGTATAAGTGATGACTTAATTAGTGAATGAGAGGTTGTAACAGAGCAGCCTAATCCTGTGTCATTTTTTGAGGCATCCGTGTATAATATTAGGTCGTATTTATTTGTATCTATATTGTCTTTAAATGCATTTATAATGATCTCTTTCGGATGTTTATTTTTATCGAAGTTGGTGAGCGAGGTGTTAAATTTGGGCGTGGACATGATCCAAGGAGGAGATGGAGGGAGATAAAGAGGAAGGGTATGTGTAAGAGAGATATCATTAAGTGTCTGTGCTAAAATTAGTGGAATAGGTTTTATTGGTGGTAAGAAATTGGTATTGTGTAAATTATACGTGGACATTACAAATAAGGGATGCACTGGATTAGAGGGGTTAGCTGATACCGATGCTGCATAAGAGAGTAGCAGTTGTTTTCGTCTTATACAAAGAGGAGGTTCGTTAGCTTCGCAATAAAGATTATCTACAGGACTAGATCGAAAAGCGCCAATACAAAGACGAAGGGCTGTGTTGTGAATTGAGTTTAGAAGGTTAATATATGTTTTGGAGGCGGATATATATATATATATATATATATATATATATATATATATATATGTGACAACCATAATCTAGCTTGGAGCGTATTAGTGATCTGTATATTTTAAGAAGTGAGTTTTCGTCAGATCCCAAATAATGATGTGATAGAGTTTTTATTATGTTTAGTCTTATGCTAGTTTCTCCTTTTATTGCAAATATATGTTGCTTCCAAGTTAGTCGTGAGTCAAACGTTAATCCGAGAATTTTGCATTGTTTAACAACAGGAACAGGGACATTGTTGATCAAAATAAGTGGAGATGGAGAAGGGGGACGTCTAATAAAGTTTATAATTTTAGATTTTACATAGGATAAAGATAACCCCATGTCACTAGTTTTTTTTAAAAGTGTGTCAACAGCAGTTTGAATAAGCTTCGAGGTGGTAGAAGAGTTTTGTCCATGACAGTAAATTACTAGATCATCAGCATACATGATATGTTTAATAGGGGAAATGAGGTGAGAGCATAAATCACTTATATATATATATATATATATGACAACCATAATCTAGCTTGGAGCGTATTAGTGATCTGTATATTTTAAGAAGTGAGTTTTCGTCAGATCCCCAATAATGATGTGATAGAGTTTTTATTATGTTTAGTCTTATGCTCGTTTCTCCTTTTATTGCAAATATATGTTGCTTCCAAGTTAGTCGTGAGTCAAACGTTAATCCGAGAATTTTGCATTGTTTAACAACAGGAACAGGGACATTGTTGATCAAAATAAGTGGAGATGGAGAAGGGGGACGTCTAATAAAGTTTATAATTTTAGATTTTACATAGGATAAAGATAACCCCATGTCACTAGTTTTTTTTAAAGTGTGTCAACAGCAGTTTGAATAAGCTTCGAGGTGGTAGAAGAGTTTTGTCCATGACAGTAAATTACTAGATCATCAGCATACATGATATGTTTAATAGGGGAAATGAGGTGAGAGCATAAATCACTTATTGCTAGATTAAAAAGTGTAGGACTTAGTACCGATCCCTGAGGTACGCCATCAGTTTGAGTATGAGTAGAAGATAAAATACCGTTGACAGAGACTCTGAACGATCTAGAAGATAGAAAATTTCGTATGAAGTTAAATATATTACCATTAATATTAAGAAGGATAAGTTTGTTTAATATACATTGCCTACTTATAGTGTCAAAAGCACCTTCAATATCAAATATGGCAGCTACGACTTCTTGTCTTTTGTTTAAGGCCTCTGATATATGAGTTTGGAGGATTACAAGGTTGTCTTGGGTTGAACGGTTCTGACGAAATCCTGACTGTTCACTAGCAAATATCTTATGTTTTTCAATGAACCATAGGAGTCTTTTATTAATCATTTTTTCGAATATTTTGCACATCGTACAAGTTAGTGATATAGGTCTATAAGAGTTGGCCAAGGAACGTTCTAGGTTAGGCTTTTTAATAGGTATTACGATAGAGGTTTGCCATTGATTGGGAAATTGGTTAGATGACCAGATTAAATTATACATCTCAAGTATTTTGAGTAGGCTACAGTTTGAGAGCTTTTTGATTAATATGTAAGGAATGTCGTCAGGACCAGCGGCATTATTTTTACAAGTTTAAATAACTGATACTAGTTCTTCTAAAAGAAAGGGAGAATTAAGATGTGTGATGTCCATTATTGTTTCGGGTGAGGAACAGGGTGGGGCGTTAGGTAATGGTTTTCGTAAGGAGGTATCTATTTTACTTTTGAATTTAGTGTCGAAGTGCGTTGCTAGGGTTTCAGCGATTTCTTGATTGTCAGTGATTGTAGTGTTATTTACAGCAATACTAGAGATTTTGAGGTTGGTGTTGTTTCCTTGGATTTGCCTAATCTTTTTCCAGAGATCCGCCGGATTGGTGCTTGAATTAATAGAGGATACATATTCTCTCCAAGATGATTTTTTACTTTGTTTTATAATAAATCGGGCTTTGGCTCTGATTTTCTTTAGTTCAATAAGATTCTCCAGATTTTTGTTTTTACGGTAATTTTTAAGAGCTAATTTTTGTTGTTCTGTTGCATTTTGGTAAGATGTATTCCACCAAGGTACTGCCTTTCTTTTATGGGAAATACTATTTTTGCCTATGTGCAAATTTGCAGCTTTAAGTATGGAATATGTGATTAATAATAGATTATTGTTAATATTGTCGGATAGGGATAGAGAAGGTAAGGTGTTATCTGTTTGTGAAGTATAGTCTATCCAGTCGGCATTTTTTAGCCGCCAGAAGTTTCTGGTTATAGTTTGTTCATGGTTGGAGATATCAGATGATACAAATATTGGAAAGTGGTTGCTGTCATATAGATCATCGGAAATTTTCCAAGTTAGTGAAGTATATGTTTTTGGGTCGCTAAAACTAAGATCTATCGCCGAAAATGTGCCAGAGGAAAAGTTCAGATGCGTATTAGAGCCTGTATTTAGTAGACAGGAGCCTGTGCAATTGATAACGTTTTCTATAGTTTTACCTTTGCCATTAGTGTGGTTTGACCCCCACATAAAGTTATGAGCATTGAAGTCACCTACTAGAATATATGGAACGGGGAGCTGATATATAAGATTTAGAATTTCAATTTCTTTAAGGGGGTAGTTAGGAGGAATGTAAACACTGCATATCGTAAGTTTATTAGGACACCAAGTAGTTACGGCGATAGCCTCGAGTTCGGTGGTGATGAGAAGATGGGATGAATATATTTCACTTGAAATAAAAATAGATGTCCCACAATTGGCTCTGTCACAATTAGTTCTGATATAATGATATCCTTCGAACTTTTTTAGTGTGGGAAGCTTAGATATTTTTGAGTTCGTTTCTTGTAGACATATGATATCGGGTTGTTTTTCTGTCACTAGTTGTTGGATTCTTTCAATACGGGGAAAGAACCCATCGCAGTTCCATTGGATTAAATTGAAGGTGAATCTTGAGTTGAAGGGGTAAGGGGCAACTGAGATGGTTGTTCTGGCTGTTGGGAGAAAAGGGTTTTGGTTTCATCATCGGTTAGGAGTTCAGATGAGACGCTAATATTATCAGAGTCATTTGGGTTTAGCTGTCTTTTAATTTTCTTTTGAAGTCTCGTAAGTCGATTTTTAAGGGATCTTTCCTTAGTTTCTGAATGGAGAACTGTTATGTCTTGTAATATTCCTTCAATATTTGACGTAAAAACAAAAGCTTCATTAAGTGGACTAGGATTACCATGTGTATTTTCTAGGAAAGCAATAAACTGAGTCTCGGTCAAAGTTAGACCAGATGGATTATTTTTATAAATGGCCGCTACGGATTGTAGTGAACTAGCTGTTAGATTATGTTCCTCTGATTTTGTAGTTTTTGTTTTTTTCTTGTGAGGTTTGGAGATAGTGTTTGTTTTTGTGGATAACGGAGGAAGCATTTGATTAGACGCTGGTTCGGGTGTACTTGCTGAAGATGATAGAGAAGGAATATCAGAATTGCTGTCTGTTGATATAGCTCTTTTTTGTCCTTGTGTGGGTGGAGTTGATGGGTGTATAGTTTCAGTATCTATTTCAGTGTGGGTTTTTGTGCAATTTAAAGTAGTTAGGTCTGATTGAAAAGGAGTGTTTACGTCAGAAATTATATCAGTAATTTCAGATGTAGAGGGCTCTAGATGGGGTAGTTCAGTTTGAGAAAAAGTAGTTGGATTATTGGTACATGAGTCAGCGGTATGTCCGACTTCTTTACATAAAAAACAATGCAATTTATCCGTAGAAATAAATATTCTATAAGGTGTGTTTTCGTATATAATAACGAAGTTTCTATCTACTGAAAAGTTCTCTTTATCGGGGATAATATACGTTACTCTTCGGAAGCTCATTATGTGTGCATAACCTTCTCCGAGTGCACCACATTTCACAAATGACACAGGAGAGACCAGCTGTCATCCAATATCTTTAAGGGCTTTCTCAATTATGGAATGTGGAATTGAAGGAGATACGTTAGATATAAGAAGGCGTTTAGCTGGGGTGATAAGTCTTCTGATGGGAACTACTGTAGAGTTGATAGAGATATTTTGATGTGTTTTTAGAAGGTTATCGACAACTGTAGGCGAGGAAAGATAAATACAGATGCGGTTATTCGGAATACGTGATGCAAAGGTAATGTTTTTTGGGATAAAAATGTCTCCTATAGCTTTAACATAGTCAAATAAAACAGTCTTGCTCCTTACGTGGGAAAGTAGGAGGTGGAGGTTTGGATAAAGTAGCAGCGACATATGATTTTGTGGGGAGGACTTGTGGAGTGGTGAGGTTTTGATTTGAGTTCATTTTTGTGAGTGTTCCTGGATACCAAAAACACTTCACTTAATTTTTAGTATTGCAACAGTCGTCTTATTAGGACACTGTGGATAAAATAATAGGAAAATAACAGTTACCTGTATCTGCAGTTTTTCTTCAGTTGAATATAATAATATTATAGTTCAATAATAATTGCTGTTTCCATAACACACAAAATAATTCGAATTATCACATCACAAGGTAATGTTGACTCGTTGGCCATCTCAATGGGAATCTTGAATACTAATTAATTGTAATATAACTATTAAATACTGTTTAATATACACAAAATTATTAAAAACTAATAGGAGAACTTTTAATTATCAAGTTTAACTTTGACAGTTCAAGAGAACTATTTAAAAACTAAATTACTTACTTTTTTTATTTGTTTTAAAATATAATTTGTTACATATAAACAAGTTACAGTAAGCATTTGAGATCAAATCAGCAAAGGAGAAGAGGAATCGACAGTTGGAGCGTCGGTTTCTTTATTCACAAAAAATTTCCAACAGAATTATGTCAATAAACCAAATCTCAACAAGGGTAGTTTACCTAAACATTAAATTAAGCGCAAGATATATTCTAAAGATCATTCAAGTGTACGATCCTACTACAGGACATTCAAACGAAGACGTCCAAATATTCTACGATCAAATATCCTGCACAATTAAGGAAAATCTTACGTTTCAACTTACGTTTCGCCGATGATATGGTCATAATAATGGTCAAAATAATGACAAATTTGGTACCCAACCAGAACATGAGTATTGGTGGACAAGAACTAGAACTTGTAGATAAATATAAATACCAAGAACATGAAATTATGATTGGCAGGGATAATCAGACCCATTAACTGAAGAGAAGAATCGGTCTTGGGTGAGCAGCATATAAAAAACAAAGAGATACTTTTAAAAGTGAGCTGCCCACGTGCCTGAAGAGAAAAGAGGACATAGTGAAAAAGCAGAGCCATCCATGTTAAGAATAACTCTGCGAGACAAAATAAAAAACAAAGAGTTCATGAGAAGAACCAAGGTGACTGACGTCATCGAAAGGATAGGCAGACTAAAATGCCTATGGGTAGGACATATAACTAGAATGACCGATGGGCGATGAACAAAGAGGTTATTGGAATGGAGACCAAGAAAAAATAAGAGAAGCGTCGGTCGACCAACTACACGATGGGCTGACGATTTAAGAAGGCTAAATAAAAACTGGATGAGAGCAAGTTACGCGTAATCTTGTGGAATTAACTGAAGCCAAACCGACACCAGAAAGGTAAAATATGATTTATCTAACTTGTTTAGATACCAAAAGTATATAAACAAACAAATTAATTTTTCTTATATCCCATATCTTATTAAAAGGGTTAAAGTTTCGTTTTTAAGTAGGTGCCCTATTTTTATTACAAAAAGTCTTCTTAAATTTTTATTTTTGTATTCAACGAACACATAAAATGGCCCATTATCACCTGTTCTATATTTGTTATTATAATATGTTAGTTGTACATACCTGTTTTCATTATTACTATTATTATATATATTTTTTCAGCGGGCGGCTTATCACCGCCCGTTTCTTTTGACATTACTTACGCCTTAAAATTCAATCCAGCTCTCCGGTAATATAAAAATCAAAGAAAATTAGATTTGTATTTTAAAAAACCTTAATCACTAGCTAATTCACAAAACTCGAAGACGTCTATTCACTTTAACTAACAAATTCGAACTGAACAATTTAATTTTACAAAAGTGAAATACCACAAGAACATATTTAGAATAAAAAGTAATAACGTTTTCCCCTATACTTTGTCTCAAAGTGACTAGTCTGTACAGGGTAAGATATGCAATGCTAACCTTATGGGAATTTCGTCAAGACGTTGCCAGTTTTATGCAGTGAGCGATGGCGTTCTCTATTGTCTATCTTTCAAAATAAACGGAATAAACCAGGAGTTCTCAACAAGTCCTCACGTACAATTTTATGTAATTTACAAATATTGTTTGCTAATAATTTTACATAATTCTATACATTATTTGTTTCTAATAGTAACTTATCAACTTTTATCTTTTATTAGTAGCAGTAGTATAATAAAATGTGCATTAAATAAACATTTGTTTCAAAGTTTAAAATAATTCCGATAATGTCTACTAACTGCCAAATTTAAAATGTTATTTATGTCCCTGCGGTGCTAATTACTGCCATAATGTGTAAGGAATTTGTAATTTTTGTTTATATCAACTGCAAATAATTTCTTCTAAGTTATTCAGTAATTAAGAAGCAATTAGAGTAATTGTTGTACAGAATATGTTTAAAAGCTTGATACAGCCAGGGCCCTAATTAGTCTTTATTTGTTCTTCGGAACGCGTAAACATATTCGAGTTACCATTATTTGTACCATCTTGGATGTACTGTTACTGTTTTGTTATTGTTATTATTTGTTGGTGGCTGTTGTTGTGATTTGCTGTTGGCAATTATTGTTATTTTCCGTTGTTGCCTATTGTTATAGTTGACGCCGGATTTGTTACCGCAAAATGGAGGAAATTATTCGATAGAAACGTGGAAAAGCTCTGAAACTTTAAGAGAAGCAGATACTAATGAATATTATTAATTATCATCATAATCAGGATAACAATGATTCTGTATCAAGTGTAATAAGAAAAGTGTCAGAAATGAGTGGTGTTTGCCAAAAGACTCTATTTCGCATACGACAGGACTATTCATCACCTGCTGGATTACAATCTCCAAAGAGCAGGACCAAGAAGCGAAAGGTTGGTAATTCCCGTGACAACAAGTACGATGAAGGTGTCAGTGGCCAAATTCGTAGAATAGTTCATCAATTCTTTTGTGACAACATACCACCAACAATAAACACCATATTACGGCCACGCTACATCGCTTGCTGAGTGATATGGATTTTGTGTTTATAAAACGTGGCAGAAATTCAATTTTGATTAAAAAACCAGAAATCATCTCGTGGCGTCATCGTTATTTACGCGCAATTCGTAAATACCGTGCAGAAGGATACAACATGGTGTATTTGGATAAATCACGGGTAAATATCGGGCTCAGTGTGAAAAAAGAATGGGTTGATAAAACAATTACATCTCATCGCGATACTTTTGTTCGTGGTCTGACAACAGGATTAAAAGCTCGTGGTGCACGGTTCGTTTTATTGCACGCAGGATTTACCAGTGGATTTGTTGATGGAGCAGAGCTCACGTTTTTGGCAAAGAAAAATACTCAGGAGTACCACGACGAAATGGATGGACCGACCTTCGAAGATTGGTTCGAAAATAACTTGCTAAATTTTCCAGAAAAAACTGTTGTGATAATGGACAATGCTTCCTATCACAGCAGAAAGTCAGAAAAAATTCCCAACAGTCCAACACTAAAAAAAAAGATATTCAAGAATGGCTTCTGTCAAAGGACCTATTTTTTTTTAAGAAGACTACCTAAAATGCGAGTTACTTGATGTAGTCAAGGCCTTCAAAGCAAAATATGACAGGTACATAATAGAAGATATTGCCAAAAAGCACAATGTGAACATTCTGAGGCTCCCACCCTATCACTGTAAACTCAATCTCATCGAAATGGTTTGAAGTGAAGTGAAACGGTATATATCTGGACGCAACGCGAATTTTAAAGAAGCTAAAACGCGAAATTTAATTACAGCAGCGTACCAGGTCATTACGCCAGAGAAATGGAAAAACTACCTCAACCACGTAATAGCAACAGAAAAAAAATGTGGGAAATTGATAATTTGTTGGATGATATCGAACAAATTATTATAAATATAAATAACGGAGATAGTGATGACAGTGACGATAATAATAATGATGATGATAGTGAAGCAGAAACTAAATGTGACAGAGATTGACAGAAAAAGGAACTAAATATAATGGTGTACAATTACGATTACTTACACACAAAATTAAATACAATGACTTCTTTTATTTTCTACTTATTTATTAGTTTTATTTTCGGATATTTATACGTTTTGTTTCTGCCAACATATACAGTGCGGTTTTTAAAAGACCTTCCCCCCTTAACTTTTGAACGGAACAATACATAAATAAAATGTTTCTTTATATTTTAGTTTTATTTTATTCGATTTTATTTAAATCTATTAACAAATGGTTTGTATCGCTAGCACATACTATGGAATTAAAAACAAACTGCTTGTGTGACATAAATAAAAGACATTTCTTAATTTCTATTTTATTTTAATTTGACCCAAGTATGTTGTAGCAAATATTATTTATGTTTGAGAACCACTGGCAGAAGGAAGTCAAACAGAGTCGTTAGTGGGCATTAGTACTTAAGCTACGTGAAGTTTATTTTAATACAAGTTTGCAAAGAAGTATGGCATCGATGTTGTGCATTTACCCTGTACAGACTAGTCACTTTTGAGACAATATATAGCTTGTTTATTCTGTATATATTTTGGGAACATATATGTGTTTTGTTTTCTGTACAATTAATTTTGTAAGATTATTAATATGTTTCACGAATAAAATTTAATGACAAATAGCAATACATCGTTTCATTTTATAGTGCGATAGATATCTTTACTGCCCATATTAAATATTAATAAATGAATATACTGCCAAAAATCCGTATTTCAACTTCAAAAGAAAACTATAATAAAATCAAAGAGATAAAATGCATTTAGAACGACATTAATACATCCTTTACTGAAAATAATTGCTCATCACCAAAGGCAAGAACGACCCCAAGAGCAAAGATCGGGGCCGTTTTCTCTCTCTTCTTTTGCACGTCTTACAAAGCAAAATTGATAATTGAGAATGTGGCCTAAAACATTGCGAAGAAGGCTAAGTTTTGTTCGCCTTATCCTTTTTCACACCCTTAGGCCTTTCAGACCGACAAAGGAAGGTCAGGATTTATTAAAGTGAAAAATACTCGAGCGTTTTCCTCGCATTCATAGGCGGCACTTCATTTAGGGTTTAATATATATATATATATATATATATATATATATATATATATATATATATATATATGTATATATATATATATGTATATATATATATATATATATACATATATATATATATATATATGTATATATATATGTATATATATATATATATATATATATATATATATATATATATATATATATATATAAATTAGCAAGTTCAAAAAAAAACAAAAATTTTATCCATACCCAGTTCAATGTTTAAATGAAATATACTATAATAGAAGAAGAGCATTTAAAAGAATACAATTCAAAAAAACAGAATAGTTTATAGGCACTATTCACATTACTGGTGCGAAGTAATCAGCATTAACAGGAGCACGTGGTTTTCAGGAGCGATGGTAATTTAATGTCTTTTGTCCTGTCAGAGATAACCAGGTTGTAGCTCTCAGCTTTTATGACGGTAACTTGAACAGTTAGGAATTGCTGTTAAATAATTTTATTTTACAAGTTTTTAATTTGTTTTATTTTCTAATAATTACTTTTTAGGTGAAAGACATTCCAATATATGAAAAAAAAATTTACGCAATATTCATTGTTTATTTCTGAACGAGCCATTTCTATAAATTTGTAACAGTGCCAATAACTACAAATAATGACAATTATATCATCTTTATAGATGGTTGACTTGACACATTTACATTTAAATTGACATATATTTTGTATAAAACGTTATACATATATACATATATATATATATATATATATATATATATATATATATATATATATATATATATATATAGGCTGGAGTCAATAAAAGGGCTATTGGTTAACTATTTTTTTAATCTCGAGCTTTCAATTGTGTTTACAATTTTTATCAAGAGCTAAAAAAGACAAAATATCTTACAAGGTTGAACTAGAAAGAAAAAAACAATTTTTGTTAACTTACCAAATAAAAATTAGTTTAGTAAATAAAAATTGCTGATAATAATTGCTTAAAAATAAATAATATAAAAATGTCTTAATCTAATAAATGCTTCTCTAAAAAATTTTTATGATTTTGAAAACATTTTTTTAATACAAAAATAATTGAATTTATAAATAAGTTAAAATAGCAACCAATTACAAATAAGCCTCAATGTCATAAATGCCAACATAAAATTTTTATTTTTGACAATTATATTGCCAAAAGTAAAATTTCGTTTAAACATTCTTTTTTGTTTAGTAACTAAAAAGAAGAAGATTTATTCACCGTTGACAGATGTCTGAAAAAATGTAACAGATATATGGAGAATTAAATATGACATTTTATAAGTTTTATATATAAATCATAAAGAAAGAATATAATTATAAATTTTGCTTAGATTTTCTTTCAAAAAAGTTAATATCAGCAAAAGCGATTTTAATCTCTAAATTAATAATATTTCTTCCAAACCTGTCACATAATTTCCGAAATTACATGAGTTACGTGCCAAGGCTTACAATATCTTAAATTTCCACACAATTAATGAATTTAATCGTAGACAAAGAATTAAATACAACACAGAATTTCATAAAATCAAAAAAATACAAATTAATATGTTCAATAAATTATAAATAGAAGCTTTTGATAAGATAAAATTTCAAGAAAAATGGTTTAAAAATCTAACATCTATTCATTTTCCTTTTGAAATTAAAAAATGTTTAGCATTAGGACCTAAATTTTCTTTATGTTCTTCCAAATCTGATATTAGAGTTCCTAATTTACTTTCTGATATTGAATCAATAATCAGACCACTTAATGATAGTCAAAAGGATGTTGTTAGATCTAAATGTACAAACGTTATTACAAACTTTTTGCATAAAGAAGTCAAAGATCATTTTTTAAATAAATACTATGTGCAAACTAAACTTTTTCTTAAAAACCATCCTGAAATTTACATTGTCAAAAGCGATAAAGGTAACGTAACTGTTGTAATGTACAAAGAGGATTATCTGCAAAAAACTGGAGAACTCTTAAATGATACTAAGTATTACACTACACTTAGAAGGAGTCCTGTTTGTACTTTGCAACAAAAAGCAAATTGTCTAGTATCTAAATTAAACATAAAGAAATTTATTGATAATAAAAAAGCAAAAGAGCTCAAAATTTATAATTCTATTGCTCCACGGTTTTATGCTCTACCAAAAATACATAAACCAACTTTATCTATGAGACCAATTGTTTCATCTTTATGCCGCCCTCCTAATGGACCAATAGCACAGCTCCTCACTGACATCTTAACCCTTAAATGCCCAATCGGGGTCACTATGGGACCCCAGACATACATTTTTGGCTATAATATCTTTATTTGAAACATTTGGCAACCGCGCAATCAGGTATTTGTGTGGACGTGTCTCCTACGTTTTCTGTTAGTATACCACGAACATTCGTGAGGTGCAGTGGTCTGTAAGAGAGATTTAGATAAGTGGGGTCTCGCTGTGACCCCGATTGGGCATTTAGAGGTACCAGAATATTTTTATTATTTTTAACATTTTTCGTCAGTTTACATTGAAAAATGGACCGTAAGAGAATGAAAATGACAATAAGCGACCAAGAACATGAAAAAATTATCCGAAATATAGAAGAAGGGATATCAGACTCCGATTTCGACTATGAGATTACCGACGAATCAGATAGCGAAGAGCAAGATGTTTTTGAGGAAAATGTTTCGGAAAGTGAGGACAATTTAGAAGTCAACAGTGACGAGGAATCAGATGCAGAACCTACCGAAGTGGACGATAATATTAGTGAGGTTAGTGGTCCAACATATACATCCAAATCTGGAATGCAGTGGAATAGCCTACCTTTCGTGAGATCCAAGAGGCAACAAAAAAATATTATAAATGTACATCCAGGCTTAACAAACTATAGTAAAAATTCCAACACGTTTTTAGACTATTTCAATTTATTTTTGACCGAAGAGATGAAGAATGTCATATGCCTTCATACTAATGAAGAAGCTGTTAGGCGTTATCAAGAGTGGAACGAAAAACATCCGAATAACAAAAAAGAGTG
Source organism: Diabrotica undecimpunctata (assembly GCF_040954645.1). Lineage (NCBI taxonomy): Eukaryota > Metazoa > Arthropoda > Insecta > Coleoptera > Chrysomelidae > Diabrotica > Diabrotica undecimpunctata. The sequence goes on from NC_092807.1 coordinate 49,326,010, forward strand.
GACGGTACTTACCAACAATGAACTGGATAGCTTTTTAGGAGCACTTATCAAAGCTGGTGCTTTAACGTGTGGGAAAGAATCGACACGAGAGATATGGTCTACAGACACCTCCATACGCCGGTCATTTTTTACAGCCGCATTCGCTAGGAACCGATTTGAAGAATTATCGAGTTTCTTGAGGTTTGATGACAAAGTGACCAGGGTGGAGCGGAAGGAACAGGATAAGTTAGCGGCGATACGAGTAATTTGGGACATGTTCGTCTCCAACTATGACAAAGCCTTTGAACCATACGAACATATAACCGTTGACGAACAGTTAGTGAGTTTTAGAGGAAAGTGTCCTTTTAGACAATATATAAAATCAAAACCTTGCTGCTATGGGATAAAAATTTGGGCTGCCGCGGATGTTAAAACATCTTATTTATCAAAACTTCAGGTGTACCTTGGAAAACTACCAGGTGGTAGAATAGAGAAAAATCAGGGATTTCGTGTTGTGAAAGATCTGGTGGAACCATATCATGACAGTTGGAGAGGAATTACAACTGACAACTTTTTTACCAGTGTTCCTCTTGCTCAATATCTTTTATCTAAAAACCTTACTTTACTTGGGACCGTCCGCAAAAATAAACCTGATACACCACCACAACTAAGTTTGACAAAAAGACCTGCGGAGTCGTCAATATTTGCTTTTACTAAAGAATTAGCTATGGTTTCGTACATACCTAAAATCCACAGGATGGTACATCTTCTTTCAAGTCAACACGATAGTGATATAATTTGTCAAGACTCAAAACAAACCCTTGATGATTTTAGACTATAATAATACTAAGGGTGGTGTTGATAATGCCGACAAACTGATTAGGGAATATTCCTGTAAAAGAAGAACTGCTCGTTGGCCATTCAGGCTCTTTATGAATATTATAGACATATGTGCACTAAATGCCTATATTTTATACATTGAAAAAAATCCTGATTGGAAGAAAAATAATTTTTCACGAAGACGTATTTTCCTGTTACAATTAGGGGCTGAGCTTGCTCGAAACAACATGGAAAAAAGAGCGAAATATATAAAACATAAAGCCTATGTAAAATCTGCTCTAAAAGATTGTGGCATACCAATGGTAAACCCAACTACCGAAGTTGCAACTCAATCCGTCCATTCAGCTAAGAAACGTGCTCGTTGTTACCAGTGTCCGCGAAACTGTGACAGAAAAGTGAATACCGTTTGCTCTTTTTGCAAAAAATTTATATGCCAGGTGCACAGAAAAGAAGAAAAAACTATTGTATGTAAAAATTGCAACTAAAAGTTATATGCTTATATTATTATTTAATTTTAATTTTGTTCGAATTGAAAATAATTTGTTTCTAGAAAAGCCGTTAATTTTGTATGAAAAATAAATAAAAATTATTCAAATATGCTTAAAATTATTTTTAACCGTGTTTTCCTTTTAGTCAGTGCTAAATGACGTTACTAAATGGAAAATTTTAGTGGGGTCCCTAGGAGACCCCACATGGGCATTTATGGTTATTTTCATATCACGGGCATTTAAGGGTTAAAGATTCATTTGATTTTAGTTCTTTCATTAATAATTTCCAATTACCACAAAATTATGTTTTAGTTAGTTTTGATGTAACATCTCTTTTTACTAATTTGCCTTTAGATTAAATTATAAGTAGTGTTAAAAAACATTGGAATGAGATTTCGCAACACACTAATATTGACTTATTACGTTTCAAAACACTTATCAACTTTGTTTTTGATTCTAATATTTTTATATTTAATGGTGTCTTTTATAAACAAATTTTTGGTAGTCCTATGGGATCTAGTCTTTCACCCATTCTAAGTAGTTATGTCATGGATGATGTTATCAGTGATTGTATCAGTAATTGCACTTTTTTCATTCCTTTTATTAAAAGATGATGAAAAATGTAGATGATTTAGTTTTGGCACTTCCTAAACACAAAATTCATGAAACAGTCAACATTTTCAACAGTCATAATCAACATATACAATTTACAGTTGAGGAAGAGGTAGATAATTCTCTACCATTCCTTGACATGAGAATTGTAAGAAATACAGACAATATGTTGAAAACCAGATGGTTCAGAAAACCCATATGTAGTAATAGATTTATAAACTATTACTCTCATCATCCAAATAAAATGAAAATGAACCTTATAACAGGATTAAAAGAACGTGTTTTAAAACTTTCTCATCCAGATTATCTACAAGAAGATCTTCAATTATTAAAAAATATTCTAATTGAAAACTCTTATCCTCCAGATATGCTACATAGGATACTTTTTTCTAATATTGGTAATATAAATAACTTAACACCATTTTTTGCTAAATCTCAAAACATTGTATCTAACAATTAGAACATCTATTATCATTCACTACCTTTTATACCATCATTAACACCTAAATAATACAAACACTAAAGGTTATTGACAATATAAAAATAGCAACAAAGAACATCAAAACTATTTCTATGATTTATTTATTATATAACTATTTTATGATTTATATATAAAACTTATAAAATGTCATATTTAATTCTCCATATATGTTACATTTTTTCAGACATCTTTCAACGGTGAATAAATCTTCTTCTTTTTTGTTACTAAACAAAAAAGAATGTTTAAACGAAATTTTACTTTTAACAATATAATTGTCAAAAATAAAAATTTTATGTTGGCATTTATGACATTGAGGCTTATTTGTAATTGGTTGCTATTTTAACTTAATTATAAATTCAATTATTTTTGTATTAAAAAAATGTTTTCAAAATTATAAAAATTTTTCAGAGAAGCATTTATTAGATTAAGACATTTTTATATTAATTATTTTTAAGATGTATTATCAGCAATTTTTATTTACTAAACTAATTTTTATTTGGTAAGTTTTTTTTCTTTCTAGTTCAACCTTGTAAGATATTTTGTCTTTTTTAGCTCTTGATAATAATTGTAAACACAATTGAAAGCTCGAGATTAAAAAAATAGTTAACCAATAGCCCTTTTATTGACTCCAACCTATCCAAAACAGTTATATATTTGTTCCAAACGAGTCACAAGTACTTCTTTTTTCTTATTCTTATATATATATATATATATATATATATATATATATATATATATATATATATATATATATATATTTATATATATATATATATATACAGATTCGGCAAATTTTCAACTACCGTATACGTTATTCAGTATGTGGAACAAAGATAACACTTAATTGTTTGAATATAAGTGAGAGGCAGTCACCATCTCGATGGAGTAGGTATGACTTTTAAACAGTGTTGCTATTATTTCTGTTACATCTTTCCTTCTAAAATTTTAGTCCGATACATGAGTCTAAAATAATATTTAAATCCACTACAGTTCATTGTAGAATAAAAATTAATATTGTCCCAAAAAAATTCAAATAAGGTAGCCACGTAATTGTTATTTTCTAATCGATTTTATTAATTACTTTATTAGTTAACAAAGAACAGTGATTTAAGTAATTTATATGTGGCAACAAAGCATTATTCCCCTGAAAAGTTTAAAATTTTAAGCAACGCCTTCTTTTACAGTGCGAAGCGGCATAAAAATACACCGATGACCGACAGTAATTATCGGACATTGGTGGGGTGCAGTTCTTTGCATAAAATTATTTCGTCGCCAACTTTCCGTCGGTAAATCTTTAAGAAAAACTCAAACACTTATAGGTATTCGAGTTTTAAATGTAATTTTTGTAGATTTTTAGCTGTGGTAGCTAGGAAATAAAACAGTAATTACCTTAACAAACATTAACTAAATATAAATATTATTTTTATAAGAAAAAAAACCAATCAAAAAAATTATTCTAAATAATTAAAATTAAAGGTATTTTAAAAAAATCTCTAACCAATTAAATGTTCAAACAAACCACCATTTTAAGCTAAACAAAATCCGAATCTATCAATTAAATCAAGTCTCATTGCATTTAGCTAATTTGGTTGTACTCGACTACAAAGTTGAACAATTTTTTTTTACAATTCTGCTAAATTGGTGGCTCGTTCGAATTCATGCCGATATAATTTTGATTTTAGCATTCCTAAGAAATAAAATACCAAAGGTGCTAAATCTGGTGATCTAGGGGGCCATTTTATTGTTCCTCGTGTAGAAATTATTCGTCCAGGAAATGTTTGTTCCAAATAATTTGTAACTTCGATTGCATTATGTGCTGGGCAACCATCCTGTTGAAACCAAACATCATCGAAGTTGACTGCAAGGTTTCGAACTGCTGGAATAATCTGATTGCGTAATAAATCTAGATACTTTCGTCCATTCAGATTTCCCGTAATAAAAAATGGACCAATTATATTATCGTGATAAATGCCAGTCCACACATTTAATTTCTTTGGGAATTGTGTTTTCACAGCAATACTCAAATGTTTCTTTTCACTAGACCAATAGCGGACGACAGATGGATTATAACGTTTATGGATTGTGAATGAAGATTCATCGGAAAAAATTTTTTTAAAAGTTATTGTTTTTAAAAAGCAGCAATAAATAACTGTATTATTTATACAATAGAATGGTTCCCATAATACCATTTCACCATTTGAATGTTTTCTTTTTGAAAATACAGTAGAACCTCGATAGGTCAAACCTCAATAACTTAAAAACCTCTATAACTTCCAAAAATTATATGTTCACTTCTTATCGGAGCCCAAAACCTCTACAACTTAAAATACACAATCTCGATAACTTAAATAAATAATATCAATATTGGCCCTCAGTAACTTAAAGAAATGTTTTCACAATCTCTATAACATAAAATTGTTTACCAATGACAGCTGAACAGCTTACTGTATCATAAGTTTTGATCACTGTTCTAAAAACATCGATTTAGGTACTGTGTGATACCTTGCTTAAAATGAGTTCAAAAAGAAAATTAACAACGCTAACATATGCTGATAAATTAAAAGCTATAGAAGCAGTGAAAAATGGATTCAAAAGAAAAGAAGTTGCGGCTCTGTTTGGAATACACGAGAGTACATTATCAATCATCATAAAAAAAGGAATTTAATTTGTAAAAGTGTTTGTTTACGTGGTTAAAACAGTATCAAAACAAAAACATCAGTATCAGTGGACCCATACTGAAAGAAAAGGCTGTAGAGTTCGCTAATTCACTAAAAATCGATAATTTTAAAGCCAGCAATGGCTGGTTAGAGAATTTACGAGAAAGTACGAGCGTAAGCAAATCAGTCTGCCAAGAATGGAAATCTCAATGGAAATTGCATAATTTAGTGAATAATTATGATCCCAATGATGTTTTTAATGCTGATGAAACTGGTCTGTTTTTTAAATGTCTTCCCGAAAAAACATTAACATTCAAAAATAAAAAATGTCATGGAGAAAAACACACCAAGGAACGACTTACGATTCTGCTTTGTGCAAATTCTACGGGCACAGAAAACCTCAAACCTTTAATTATATAGGTAAGTCAAAAAAACCTTGGTGTTTTGCAGGATTAAAATCACTACCCATGGTTTATGAAGCCAATAAAAAAGCATGGATGACAGCAGAACTTTTTAAAAAATGGTTGATTAATATAGATTAGCAAAGGGCAACTTGAAATAGAAAAATTGTTCTGTTCATCGACAACTGAACAGCATACGGGGACATACCACCATTAAAGGTAATCAAAGTACAATTTCTTCCACCAAACACAACATCACAACTTCAACCTTTGGATCAGGATATCATTAAAAATTTTAAAACATTATACAGAAAAGAAGTTGTTAGAAGAATGATAGCTGATATGGAGCAAAATACGATTGCTTCTGTCAATGTTCTTCAAGTAATGAGGATGGTGGACAAAACATGGCAAAACGTAACACTCCTCACAGTGAAAAACTGCTTTAGAACCTGTGGTTTTTCTTCAGAACCTCAAGAAATCATTTTGAAGAGGAAGATAATAATGATCCTGAATAATGGAATAACAACATGTACTGTATTTAAAGTTATAAAGACGATGAATTTAATGACGACCCACAAACTTCATCTAAGAGCATATCAATCAACGAAGCAAGAGTGCTATAACGACTGTACAATCATTTATAGAGCAGTGTAGTAACATAAAAGATAACGTATTTTCTTCTCTATGTTATTGAAAATCAAATCGATTTAGAATCTATGAATTGTTTAAAACAAAAGAAAATCACAGACTTTTTTTAGTAGACTATACCTTTAGTTATTGCTTTAACTTTTTGTAACAAATATAATAAATGAATGTAGTGTATGTAGTAATGTAGTGTATAATAAATGCCTATATTTTAATGAACTTCTGACCTATATTAATCCATCACAACATAGACCCTTGATAACTTAAAACCTCTATAACTTAAAATATTTGGTTTTTCCCTTGGAATTTAACTTATCGAGGTTCTACTGTATACGCTTGGCATGTTAATTATTTGTTTTCAACCTTTTACCACGACAGCTAAAAATCAAATAAATAGACCTTACCTTATTGACCTTAAACCTGTACAGATAAGGACCGCCTATTCTTTTGAGGGGAAGTGGTAGAGAGGGCAAATGGTTTATACTATTTTTCTGTTTACTGAAGTGCGTTATTTATTTAGCTCACGCTGTTGTCGCATCCCAATTTCTCAATTCAGTATTCTTTGTTAATTAATGAAGTAATGATATAATCGTTTAAAAAATAATACTTACATGATTACTTCATGTAAGGTTTGTTGGGGCAATATTAATTTTCATTCTACAATGAACTGTAGTGGATTTAAACATTATGTTACACTCATGTATCCGACTAATGTTTTAGAAGGAGTTATGTTACAGAAATTTCGAAACACTGTTTAAAAATTAGACTCGCTACTCCAAGTGCGTGGATTGTGTCTCACTCCTATTCAAACAATTAAGTCTTATCTTTGTTCCACATACTGAATAACGTATACGGTAGTTGAAAATTTGCCGAATCGGTATATATATATATATATATATATATATATATATATATATATATATATATATATATATATATATATATTGTTATGATGCGTTTTTTGTTTGAATGATGAGCAATGAGTATTTTTAATAATATAGGGTTTTTATCGCGGTTCTCAAAGAATTAGCTTGTAAGTACTTTTTAAAATTATCTTTATTATAACTATTATGAAACACACATATATATCTAACCTAGCCAATGTAAATTTAAAATAAACTATCTTTAAATTGATGTTCTTATAAAACTAATTAAATTCTATAGACAATGTTAAATTTAAACAAACTATCTTCAAAATTGAAATTGTTATGATATTAACTAAATTATATTAACAAAATTTTGTACCTTTCTTTCACTGAATGCCTAAATGAACTGTTTTCCACTATATATATTCTAATCACCACTGAAAGTCTTCGTACTTCGGTTATCCTTGTTTTTGTGAAATTTCTTTTTCCAATTATCAGCTTCTACTAATTTAAGATATATTTTTCTTCACCAGCATTTATATACCACCAATCAAACCAGCAAACAGCATTTATATTTATTCTTCTTTTCAATATACCAATATCCAATTATTATAAGTTGATTTATATTAATCTCCAACCATAATATAATTTAATTTCTTCCAATATACTTTTATAATCTCCAATAATTATTTGTGTATAATTATAAATGTGCATTAAATTATATGCATAATTTTTAATCTTCATTTAACTCACTATATTAAACAATTTGACTATTTGTACCTCATTCACTGACTCCAACTAACTTTCATATTTCTTACTAAACTTTTCTGACTGACTTCTTGAAAATTCTCAACAATTTACTTCACTATTCACTAACTAAATGTGTCTAGGTACTAACTTTCATAATAAACTGGCCTGACTTCTGACTAAAAACTTCCATAAACTGCCATCTTGAATCCAAATCACGGGTATTTATATGTTTTTGGATTTCTAGAACCATCTCGTAAGATATCATGTTCTATTCAGTTCTATTTAATACATGTCTGAATTTTCTGGAACAAACCATTTCGCAAACATGGCCATCTCCGGAGATCCAGAGAATTCCATTCTTTTCTATTAATAATTTTGTTTACATTTAGGCTTTTCAGATCAGAATATATAATTAAATTAGTAACTTACACTCTAATTTAATAAAATACACATTTCAAATAATATAACCACACTTATATTCGTAATTATGATTCTTAATTTGACACTTGGAGTATGTATAGTTGGTTGCCTAGGCACATGGCTCACTTAAATCTATTTACAACATTAAAATTACTAAATACAACTTTTTACAATTATTATATGCTAATTTATTAAAAATGCCCTCACATAAATATATTTTTATTAAATTCTCTAGTATATAACTTATTTAAAACAACCAAATATCTAATATTATGTAGTATATAACTTATAAATTATTTTCTATAAACCCTAATCGTATCAATATATATATATATATATATATATATATATATATATATATATATATATATATATATATATATATATATATATATATATATATATATATATATATATATATGTTTACAAACGAACATCTAACTTATTTATATAGTGTATCGACTCTGGAGTCGCCATTAGGAAATCCTCTGACCTACCTTAATAGGTTCTTGTGGGACACTGTTTTGTAATGTGAGAGATGGTTTGTGGTTGTCCGTAAGTCATAGAGTAAAGAAGGTCGTTTACCCCATATGTGCATCATGTAACCGCATCTGCTGTGTTGGGTTCTGATTCGGTTCAGCATAGTTCATGTGTTGCGTGGTAAGTCAAAACCTGGTGGTTTTTGTGTGATGCAGGATAAGCTGCTATTTTGTTCCTCTATCTATTCTCGAGTCCAAGTGGTCGTTAAGTTGAACTTATTTTCCACAGTAGTCTGTGCTGTTTTTATTGGCGGTCATCTATATCTTGATGGATTGGCAGGATCTCGTTACTAAGTATTTTTCTGTACTCACTAGTGAGGGAGTGTATGCGCCGTAGTTTGGGTGGTGGAATGTGGCTCAGTACTGAAAGCCATTGCGTAGGGGTGGATTTGATAACACCAGAAATTATTCTCATTGTATTGTTCAGTTGGACATCTACTTTGTGTATATGTGGGCTGTTAAGCCAGGCTGAAGAGCAGTATTCTGCGGTTGAGAAGATAAGGCCCAGAGCAGATGATCGTAAGGTGTAAGCCGATGTTCCCCATGTTCTGAGTGATGCTGTTTCTGGATTTAAGTTTTTTCGCTGTTTTTGACAGATGTTTCTTAAAAGATAGGGTTCTGTCAAGAGTCATTCCAAGGTACTTTGGTGTTTTATTGTAAGCGAGTGTGGTGTTTTCGAATTGGATGTTGAGTGTTCTTCCTGCAAGCTGGTTATTTAGGTGAAAACTGGAAACCCCTGTTTTGGTAGAGTTTGGTTGGAGCCTCCATTTACGGAAATACTTTCAAGGACTTGTTGCAAGGACCCAGTCATCAGCGTAACCAAACTTCCTTGATCTGGTTTCTGGTATATCAGCGATGTACAGACTAAAGAGAAGAGGAGCTAGGATAGATCCCTGAGGCAGTCCATTCTTCAAGTTTTCTTGGGGTGCTGATGTCGGCTCCCATGACTACTTGAATCGTTTGGTCGGCTAGCATGCTGTTGATTATTCGAGCAGTGGATTTATAAGAGATTGTTCGGAGGGGCTTGTATATCATGCCTTCTCTCCAGACTGTATCGTAGGCCTCGATTAGATCTATGAATGCGGCTGTAGTTTTAAGTTTTGTATGGAACCCTGCTTCAATAATTGTGGTAAGCGAAAGAACCTGATCTGCGCAGCTTCTTTTCGGTCGGACACCTGCCTGATCAACCGGTATTTATTCAAGTAGCTTTGGACTAATTCTGTTGTAGACAAGTCGTTCTAGTAGCTTGAACGTCGCCGATAGTTTAGCTATTGGTCTGTAGTTCTTAGGGTTGTTATCATTTGGTTTCCCTGGTTTTAATATGGCAATGATCCACGAGCATTTGAGTTTCTGTGGTATGGTACCGGTCTTCATAATGTGTGTGAAAAAGTGGGCCATCCATTCTCACATATATTTGCCGCTGTTAATTAAGAATTTGGGATGAATATCATCAAAACCTGGGGCTTTACCTGGCTTTACATCCTTGAGAGCTATAGTGACTTCTTCGCAAGTGAAAGGGCGGGAGTATTCGGTTTCTGCAGATTGGAATTTTTAAGTTTTGATCTCTCGTTTTACCTTGATTGTGTGTGGCTTGTCTTTTGGGGCCCTAGATGTCGATACCAGATGTGAGGCAATCGAGTTTGGGTTAATTGTTGTTTTGTTCCTTGTTATGGGATTTCCGCTACCTAATTTTCTTAGTAGTGTCTATGCTTGCCTCTTTGATGTTTGAAAATTAAGACTTTCTACAGTTTCCGTCCATTTTTGTTGCCTTGCTGCATCTACGCTATGGAGCAGTTCATCGGCTAAATCTTGATCGTGACTTTTAAGGAAATTTTGGTACATTTCTTCGCTGTTATGGGACCAACCAGGAATGTATTCTTTTCGGTAGCCTCTTGGTATATGATTTTTGGCCGTGATTTAACATTAAATCACATATCTAAAAAACTATTAACTTTAGGTATAGTTAACCCAAATAAAATTTAAAAGACAATTGATAAATCAAGATTTGACCTATGGCACCTTATAATATATAAGATGTTCCATTTAAAATAACAAAATTGTTGTTTACTTATGGTATAACTTGAAGTGACATGTCTCTCAAAATATTTTCATAGTTTGTCATAACTTATAATCCCTATAAACCAATTTTTATAAATATCCTGTAAATAGTTTCCGATACATAGATAGTGTAAGCTCTTCATGAAATACCCTGTAGTCGTGCCTCAAAATTATGAAATTTTAATATTAGTTAATTAGTATTAGGTAATATTAGCTATTTCAATATTGAATTGAAATACAAGCACCTTTATTCAGCATAATATTGTAACAATATACATATAACATATATTATTGTGAGTAGGATGTTAACATTGGATCGACTTTTTCCATGATTCAATCTTAAGAGCTATAAGCCATTTGGTGACCTGTCCTTCGAGTTTATTGAAATTTATTGGCCAATAAAGAATGCTTTTACTTAACGTCTACTACATACTATGAGAAAATAAGCACATATTCTATTCAGTGTATTAAGAAGTGATATTAAAGACACTATTAAAAGGGTACAATCCAGTCGTCGGGGATTTGGCCTGTAAAAATCATACGAACAAGCTAAATTTTACTGTGAATATCAATTTTGGGACCTATAAAAAGATGCAGAAAAGCTTGCCACTCCTATTATACTTGCTCCCTTTTAGGGGGGGGGGGGTAAATTACTTTAAATCTGTACACAGTAGAAAAAAAATATTTTAAAGATAGAATTGTGGCTGAGATAATTTTGAACAAAAATGTTTATTTGTTTATTATGGCATATATTTATACTTTGGTAATTTTAAATGTCAGGTACCCGCACGAGCTCAATTTTGTAAATAAAGTTTGTATTAAATTGGTGGCTTAAAAGGTGAAGAGTGCATCTTTTGTTTGACATTTTTGTCTTTTATCGCAAATGAAGTCGGTTTCTATAAAGCTGCTAAATAAATAAACGTGGTGCAATTTTTGCCTTTTTTTACGATTTTTATGACATCAATAAAATTCATTACGTACATTGAGCAGTCTTTTAATCTTTAAAACCTATAATACGAAATTTCAATTTTTTTTTGACAACAAATATGAGGCTTGTATGCTTATTTTCATTTCAGTATGATCCTTATGAGCCACACTCTTAAGATTTTCCTAAGAATACCCCACAACAGAATTAGACTCAAATGTGAAGAAAATCTCAAAGATACCCAATTGGGTTTCAGAAATGCTATGAGAAGTAGGAAGACACTTTTTGCGCTAAATATCCAATTACAAAAATGTATGTCGTGATCAAAGAAAAGATGTATGTGCATGATTTGTGGACTTCAAAAAGGCATTCAATAAAGTACAGCATGTTAAATTAATTCAGATGCTTAAAATTATACGAATAGATGACAAAGATATTCGTGTCATTAAAAATCGGTACTTTAATCAAACTACCATCGTAAAAATTGGAGACAATTACACTGACGAAATCTCCATACAATGAGGAGTCAGACAGGGTGTCCTGTTACATTATGTCCCCAAAATTGTACACTGTTTACTCGGACCATCTATTTAAAAAGACAGCCATATGTAATTAACGGGAAATTACTTAATGTAATTAGATACGCGGACAATATAGTAATTCTGTCAAAAAACATTAAAGGTCTCCAAATTCTGCTTGATTGTATTTACGAAGTAGAAGAGAAAATGGGCATTAAAATAAACTCAAACGAAACCAAATTTTTTTGTCTTTAGTCGTAACCCGAATCCAGATGCAGAGCTTTAATTAAATGGAATCCAAGTTGAAAAAGTTAACAAGATTACATATTTGCAAACTGTCATAACGAACCAACTAGATTCACAAATAGAAATAAAATTAAGAATATAAATGACTAAAACTACTTTTATGAAAATGAAGACATTTCTTTACAATAATCATCTCAGTTTAGAACTATGGTTAAATACTATATTTAGTCTGTACTTTTGTAAGTAGCAGAAGTGTGGACACTAAAAGTATCAATTATGAACAGATTTGAAGCATAGGAAATTTGGATTCATAGTTGCATGCTAAAGATACCTTGGATAGCAAGAAAAACTAATGAGGAAGGCCTAAGGAGGGTGAACAAAGGTAAAGAATTGCTGAATACTGTTAAATACCGGAAAATATCTTATCTGGGAAATATAGTAAAGGAAAATCAATATTACAACTGAGGCTTAAATACAAAATAGAAGGCCGTATAGGTGTAGAAAGAATACAGTTTTCTTGGTTAAAAACATTCGTAAATGGACTTAACCTATTTTAAGTCTTTTAAATGCCATTAAGGTCTCACCATGATTCTAAACTTTCACCATCTTTTCAGAGCAAAGTTTGGATAAGAGAATATAACCCGGATATCTGTTTTTCAAGTAATAACCTCGAAGACCGATGTACCTGGAAGACGGTGTAAGTAGTATATGGTCCCATACCAAAAACCATAGACCAATTGGTATAAATATCTTTTCAATTGTCAGATCACAAACTATTCCATACAGAAGGAGATTTAACTTCAAAAAGGCAAACTGGCAAAAGTATGCAGACATGCTAGATCCTGAGCTGCTACGTCTTGAACCAAAAGTAGAGAACTACAAAAAATTTGTAGAGGTACAATGTGTCTAGAAAAGGTATCCCCAGAGGATGTAGACAATATGTTCCCGGGATGCCCAGTGAGTCCAAAGAACTAATCAAAATATACGAAACCCTCTATTCCACTGACCCTTCTAGCCAAGAAACGGTTAACTGCGGAGCAGTACTACTCCAACAGTTAAGTCAAGCCAGACAGAAAAAGTGGGTTGAGACCCTGAAAAAAATGGACATGACATATAGTAGAAAAATAGCATGGAACCTTGTAAAAAAACTTAGCGTTGATCCAAAAGAACATAAACAACCTTGCAAGGTTACAGCAAACCTAGTCGCTGCTCAACTCGTTATTAATGAAAGAACTACGAACCGATATAAGGATTCGAATACTAGAAGAAGATTGGATTCGGAGCCAAACCATCTAGGAACTCCTTTTACACTAAAAGAACTCCACAACGGTATGAACAGGTTAAAAAACGGGAAAGCTGCAGGTGTGGATGATATATGCAGTGAACAAATAAAGCATCAAGGCCAAGGACCAAAAAACTGGATCTTGCAGCTTTATTACACGTGCTGCAAAGCCTGTGAATATCCAAAATCATGGAGGAAATCTAAAGTAATAGCCTTGTTAAAACCAGGAAAGGGCCCAGAAAATCCCAGTAGCTACAATCTATTTTGCTGTTGTGTCACTTTTTCAAACTATACGAGAGACTTATACTCACCAGAATAGAAAAAAATGTCGACAAGTACCTCATCCCACAATAAGGAGGATTCAGACCCGGCAAATCTTGTACCGGTCAATTTCTCGCACTAACCGAAGACATTGAAGAGGGCTTTGAAGAAAAACTTATAACAGGGGCTGCTTTCGTAGATTTGAAAGCAGCCTATGACACAGTGAGGCACAAAACATTTCTCCGCAAATTATACGACACCCTCAATGACCACCTTATGGGCAAAGTCGTTATGCTGAAGAGTAAAGTAAGTAGGTGGAGAGTTAAAAAAAAGGCCTCACAGGGAAGTGTTTTAGCACCAATGCTCTTCAATATATACACAAACGACCAACCTAGGCTGACCGAAACCAAACACTTCCTCTATACTGACGATCTTGCAATATGTAATCAACTAAATAGTTTTGAAGAAGTGGAGGAGAAACTCTAAACCGCCTTAAAATAATGACAGCGTACTACCTGCAGAATTCTCTGAGACTAAATTCCTCTAATACCCAAGTCTGCGCTTTCCACCTTCGCGCAAAAAGAAACCAAGCGAAAACTCCCAAACACACAAACCAATCTATATATCTTGGAGTTACTCTGGACCGGTCTCTGATCTACAGACAACATTGCATAAAAACGAGAGGGAAAGTAACAACTAGGAACAGCATACTCAGAAAGCTAACGGGAATTAAATGGTGTGCACGTCCTGGCGTTTGAAGAACAACGGCAGAGGCACTGTATTTCTCAACTGCTGAATATGCGTGCCCTGTTCGGGGCAGATCTGCCTACATCACACAGGTTGATATCTCTTAATCTTTCCCAGGTTCAATAGACCGGATAGTCTCTTAGTCTTTCTCACAAAAGTGATTGCAGAATTAAAAAATCATCTTGTGCTTTGGCAGAGCATGTAATCGAGAAAGACCATATTATGGATTTTGATAACATTAAAATTTTATGTAGTGAAAGTAATAAATTCAAAAGGACTTTTTTGGAAATGGTTTGTATTAGCAAAAGTGATAATAATTTAAACAAAAGATCAAAAATTCAAAATCGAAGCAAAATTTATAATTATAATCTTTCTTTATAATTTATGTATAAAACTTGTAAAATGTCACATTTTGATTTAATTTTCCATATATCTGTTACATTTTTTCAGACATCTATCAATGGTGAATAAATCTTCTTCTTTTTTGTTGCTAAACAAAAAAGAATTTTTCAACAAAATTTTATTTTTGGCAATATAATTGTCAAAAATAAAGATTTTAAGTTGGCATTATAACATTGAGGCTTATTTGTAATTGGTTGCTATTTTAACTGATTTATAAATTCAATTGTTTTTGTATTAAAAAAATGTTTTCAAAATTATACTAAAAAATTTCAGAGAAGCATTTATTAGATTAGGACATTTTTATATTAATTATTTTTGAGATGTATTAGCAGCAATTTTTATTTACTAAACTAATTTTATTTGGTGAGTTAACAAAAAAATTTTTTTTCTTTCTAGTTCAACTTTGTAAGATATTTTGTCTTTTTTAGCAGCTCTTGATAATAATTGTAAACACAATTGAAAGCTCAAGATAAAAAATAGTTAACCAATAGCACTTTTATTGACTCCAACCCATCCAAAACAGTTATATGGTTATATATATATATATATATATATATATATATATATATATATATATATATATATATATATATATATATATATATATATATATTATATATATATATATATATATATATATATATATATATATATATATATATATACAATTCTGAAGTCTACGCCTTTGTCTAAAATATTTTCTATTTCCTTATTCTGTTGCTCGTATTTCAGGTAAAAGATAATTAACGAAGAAATATGATAAACTTTCGTCGGAGAAATATAAACTTTGGAGTGGTTCACTTAAAATTAAAATTAATTCTAAACGTAATGGTCATTAAAACTTTTGTATTTGTTAAGCAAAGAATTCTGATAAGAAAAGTTGTTTCTACCTGCAATTTAGAATTGATTAATATTAAACAAAAATTAAAAATTTAACAGTCTCAAACAAAAGGAAAAATATACCGATGATTATGATGGAAATAATGTTTGTGTTTATTTACGCTTAAACATTTTAATAAATTTGCATAAAGAACATAGAAATTAGGTCAGTATGTTAAATATACTTAAACACAGCAATAGCTAATATTATGCATTAAATATTATGTTTATGTGGGATTAATCCCCAATTAATTGAAATGAAAATTACATGTTTAACTAATGTTTCACGTTTCGATTTCCACTCTGGAAATTGTTTTCAAAAAAATATTAGTTTAAAAATTCTGGGATAATGTATAACGAACAAGTTATACCGAATATCGGAATATCAAATTTCGACTCTTTTGTTTGTTTTTTTTTGTATTACTTGTTTGTGTAATGTGTGGAAAAGACTCTAATGAAACAGTCCGTTGACTTACACTATTAGCCTAATAAACCATTTGCATGACTATTCGTAAAGATAATGCATCATCGAATATACAAGCCATTTTTGATGGTCAACATTTACTTACATAGATTATCGAAAAACCTTTCTTATACAATATTATTATTTAAGGCAGTGGTCGGCAGTATAAAATTAAGCTTTATTGCCGACAAACTAACTTTTCTATCCTAGGCATGACCTTACTAAATCGTCTCATGATGAAGGTGGCATGATAGCCATAATGTGAGGCTTCATCTTTTCCCTAGTACCTGTCTTGCACAATGATCCTATTGCTTCTGATATTACAGGACAAGAAACTGATCGCAAATGTACATCGACACATTTGAAGTGTTTGATAGGTGAGTACAATTGAGCGCATTTTTCTACCTCCCTCTTCCCTAGACGCCACTTTGGCTAAGCACGTCTAGTTTAGGCTAGATGTTTGTGCTTCCAAAATTTTCTTCTATGTGTTGTGTGGGCATAACGCTACAATTAACAACCAAATTTATAACAAATAAACTTAATAAAATTATAACACGAACAGAAGAACAACAAGGTTTTATGTCGGGAAGATTATGCACCCACGCCATATTTATATTAAGGCAAGTGCAAGAGAAATCATTAAAATACAACAAACCGGCATATCTATGCTACGTGAACCTTAAGAAGGCATTTGACCGGGTTAACCTAAAGGAAGCCATTCACTTACTGTGCGCAAGAGAGATACCTCTAGTATTAATCAAAACGATTGAAAATATCTTCCAAAACAATACAATAAAAGTAAAAGTAGTAGAAGAAGAAATAACCGACTCCATTAAAGCTGGCAATGGAATAAGACAGAGAGATTTCCTGAGTCCTCTACTCTATTGTTCAACCTGATTGTGGATGAAATAACAAAAAAAGGTAAGACCTAAAAAAGAATACCAAATGGAAGAAAAACTACTTAAAATAATCTGCTATGCAGACGACGCAATACTACTTTCTCAAAATTAAGATCATTTACAACGTATGCTGCACCAATTTAATATAACCGTCAGAAAATTTAACAGGTTAATTTCCCCAAAAAAGACAAAATGCTTGGTTATAACAGCAAATTTACTATGATATAAATTGGAGCTGGAAGGTCAGATAATAGAACAAGGGATGGATTTTAAATATCTAGGCATCACATTATCTAGCTACGAAAAGCTCGAAACAGATGCAGAAGATTAAGAGAATAGAGCAAACAGAGCCGCAGGTTGCCTGACTGATACAATATGGAATAATAAAAATATCAGGAAATAAACAATGGACTGAGCATTTCACGAAATTGTATGGAGAGGCAGAAGAAGAGAACAGAGAAATAATCATTAACGAAACTCACGATAGAGTACTAATATTAGAAGAAGAGCTACAAGAACGAATAAAAAAATTAAATAAGTCCTGAATAGGTCCTGATAAGATAAACAATGAACTGCTAAAATATGGAGGAATAAAACTGCGCAAATGGCTCCTAAAATTATTCGTCGATATAATAAATACCGGAGTAGTACCAGCGAAATGAAAGGAAAGTCTCCTGCTACCGATACTTAAAGAGAAAGTCGAGAAATCCTGAAAATTATAGAGGCATTAGTCTACATTAAAATTGTTTACGGCAGTCATAAAAGATAAAATCGAGTAAAAAGCGAACATGTCAGATAAACAACATAGCTTCCGAAAGAACCGCAGCACAATAGACGCATTTTTTATTATTAGACAAATAATAGAGAAGTCTATTGAATATGGAAAACCAGCATACATGTGCTTTGTAGATTTAAAAAGTGCTTTTGACAGGATGAAGCGAAATGACATCTCAAATTTATTACAAGCTGAACAAATAGACCATCAGATAATAAGGAAAATTACTGAAATTAACAAGAACACAAAGACCAGAGTTATAATGCCTAGAACTAAAAGGAGGAATCCGCCAAAGAGACTCGCTCAGCCCATTGTTATTCAATATGGTGATGAATCAAATAATTCATGAAGTAAGAAAACGATACGGATACTACATGGGAGCGCATAAAATCACGATACTATGCTATGCCGATGATGCAGTACTAATTGCTGATAACGAAGATAGAGCTGCCTATAAAGGCAGCTCCACACCTTCAATATCACAGCAAACAAACTTATATGAGAATATTAGTAGAAAAAACTAAATGTATAGTGATCAGTAAAGAGCCGCGTAGACGCAAACTAGAAATAGACGTCAAAATTGTAGAACAAGTAATGAAATTCAATTACCTAGGAGTAGAGATCACTAGTGACAGCGATATAAGAACAGAGACCACAAGGCAAGCATCAAAAGCGGCAAGAGTAAGTGGTTGCATCCAAGAAACCATATGTAGAAACAAATATCTGACCATGGAAAGCAAAATGAAAGTATACGAGACAACAGTAAGACCAATCCTGACATATATTTGGAGACAAGGATCGATACAAGAAAGACGAAACAACAGATCAACAATATCGAAATGAAAGTATTAAGATCAATAGCGGGAATATCATTAAGAGACAAACAAACCAACAGAAGTATACGCGAATAATGCAAAATTCAAAATATTAACAGGTGGATAAAAACAAGAAAAAAAACTAGAACGACAATATACGAGTAAACCGAATGGGACCAGATAGATTAGCTAACATCTGTAAAAACCACAAGCCGTATAGCAGAAGACCCGTTGGAAGGCCGCCAAAAACAACGACTGCAACAGAATACAGACAAACAGGAGTATTCCCAGTCGCGCGAAGAATAAGAAGAAGAAGAAGGAAAGACATGAAATCCAGAATTTACAAAACAGTCATCAGACCAATAATGACATACGAGGCAGATACAAGACCTAACACAGAGAGAACAAAAAGGATGTTAGAAAGAGCAGAGATAAAAATACATACTTAAAAAACTTTATGGTAAGACACTACGGGACAAAGCTAGAAGTAGAGATATACGACGTAAATGCAAAATGGAGAACATCAAGAACTGGGTAAGTAATAGAAGAGTAAAATGGAACAATAATGAAAGCCGAATAACATCAAATAGAGTAGTAAAGACAACAAAAAATGGTTCCCCAATAGGAAGACGATCAGTAGGAAGATCAGGAAAACGATGGAACGACAACTTACTAGAGGCACATTAAAAAACAAACAGAGAATACGTAAAAAGAAGAAGAAACGTTATGTGGATTGAGAGTAAAGCGGTTCACGAAAGAATTGTTTTGGATATTGAAACTCAGTCCCGTGACCAGTGTATCTAATGATCTTGTATAGAACATTGCCAGGCGCTCTTCCTGACACCCCAATTGTACCATTGAGGTTTCCACTTTAAAATGACACAAACATCAGTTAAAAGTTGAAAGTAGCTACGAAAATAAGTGTAAAAACCTTTGAATTACATGACAACCATTATTAATTGTGTTAATATAATGACAAAAGGTCGATGTTGTAGGATTTCACATAAGGGGAACATTACATATTTCCTGCTTGAAACCTATTAGTAATTATTATATTTGTATACTAATGATGAAAAGAGAAAAAGAGATTAAATAAATGCAAAGTATGGAGTTGATTGGTTGAAAAGTATAATATGTGCAACTTATGCACAAATGAAAGAAAATAAAATTAAGCCCAAATGTGTGAATTTGATTGTCAAAAAAGTTACAATAAACTTTAAGATATGTCGACTGAGTAAAATTGTGAATTGAGAACCTAGGGTTATAAAACTGTTAATGAAGTTGAAAAGTTAAAAAATTAAATTGTTGAAAGAATCAGGGCACTAAGATAATGAAATATACAATGTAAAAGAGCAAAGACTATTAAAAAAGAACTTAAAAAATGGTAGTGAAAATATTATAATTTTAGAGACAAATAAAGAAAAAAGCGAAAGATTTTGTGTTAGGTATATTAGAAAAGATGTGGGAAAAGTGGAGGCTGAAATAGAATGTAAAATGGTAGAAATAAGATAAATTTAAAGTGATCATATAAATTAAAATGTGGGACTTGATTATGGGAGAGTTTACTAGATTTAATTATTGAATGAGAGAAATGGTTAAAAGGTTTAAATGGAAAAGGATGATATAAAGAAGAAAGTTTCTAGGTAGTGTCAATAGGTGTTTAGTATGGAAAGTAGAAAATTAAATGCTAGTTAAAAAAGGAACAAATAGACCACAGTAATAAAATGATGCCACATGAAAAATCCTGAAATTTTACAGTGATTTTAATATGTAGATAACTGCCTAGTCTTCATTTCAGGTAATGACGAGTCGGCTCATCACCTACTTCTTAAAATTAATAAAATTCATCCTAACCTCAAATTTACTATGAAACTTGAATCTTCAAACGCCGTAAATCTTCTAGACCTATCTATTACCAGACTCAACGACCAGTTTAAGTTTGGGATTTACCGCAAACCCACCCAAACGGACCATACCATACACTCTTTTTCTAATCACCCTCTTTCTTACACAAATTTTCCTCTTTTAGAAGTTTTATTCATAGACTACTATTATTTATAATATTCTAACTAACACCAAAGATTCCATCTACTACATGAACCGTAGTAAAGTTTACAGATTTTCTTGCTCTGGTTGTGAGGCTTCCTTATTGACCGAATATATAGATCGTTATCAACTGAATCCGCAAAATACTCTAAACAAACAAACACATCAGCCTTTTCGCACCACCTTAAAGTAAACAAACATTATCTGAATATCACAGAATATGTTACATTGATACACAACATACAAGACAAAAATATCTTACGATTGAACCTGTATGAAAACTTAGAGATTGTTAGAGACATAAGGACTAGACCCAATTGCGTCAATCGTCACTCATTCACTGTACCCCAATACCCCGTCAACTTTTCTCCTAATCTTCAGCCATTTCAGTTTTTAGTTACTATCTCCCACTATTTTATTATCCCAGATTTAGCCATACGGCTCTCACTCCCTCTAAGGGGAAAATTCACTCATCCCAGATACCTACGGTATCAAAAGGATTGAGCTCTGGTGGGACTCTTTCCGTGTTATCGAGCCCTAGGTGACTTGGTATGCTGGAGTATCTCCCAAAAATTTTCGTACACATCTAGATGTTGAGAGAAGTACAGCTTTCTGCATGGTCTTGTAGAGATGTTCATTCAGACCTAGCTTTCTTATGTTTTCTAGGAGGTTCTTCGGAATAACTCCAGTAGTAGAGAGAATAATAGGTATTGTCTGGGTACTTTCCATTCTCCACTGTCTTCGTATTTGAATTTCCAGATCCCTGTATTTGGCGATCTTTTCGTTTTGTTTAATACGAAGATTATTGTTGTTGGGTATCGTCACATCAATTAGTGTTGTTTGTCTCTTTAGTTTATTAACTAGTATGAGATCTGGTCTATTATGTGCCACTGTTTGGTCTGTGAGCATAGTGCGGTCCCAGTATAGCTTGTAGTTATCATTCTCAAGTATACTTTCAGGAACGTATTGATAATATGGGAGATGGTTTGTTTGGAGAAGTCCCAGTTTGATGGCTATCTCTTGATGAAGGATCTTTCCTACTGAGTCGTGCCGTTCCTTATATTCAGTTGCAGCAAATGCCTGGCAACCCCCGGTAATGTGTTGGATGGTTTCTTGAGCTTGACATCCATATCGGCATTTGTCATTTTGGACCTGAGGGTCTTTGACGATATATTTCAGGTAATTTTTTGTTGGTATAACCTGATCCTGAATGGCGAGTAATGAACCTTCTGTTTCAGGGAACAACTTTCCTGATGTCAGCCAATAGTTCGACGCTTTATTGTCGACGTGGTCTTGACTGACCTCATTAGGATGTCGCCCGTGAAGAGGTTTACCCATCCAGGTGCGCATTTTTTCATCCTTAGTAAGATGGTTTAAGCGCATTTCTGGTTCCCTCAGTTTGATCGGTGTTGTATCATCTACTGCACAAATTGCGCGATGTAGAGTAGATGTCTCAGCCTGCATCTGAAAATAAGTTCTTAAATTAGTAATGTGTTTTTCTAGTTGCTCCCTTATATCCATATGTCCTCGTCCTTCTAAATACCGCGGTAATGTCGTTATTTCTACTGCACTTCGAGGATGGTGTTTTTGTGCCTTTGTGAGGTGTGTTCGTACTTTTCGCTGAAGATTTTCTATATCCGTTTTTGTCCACTTAACAATACCAAACGAGTAGCTAAGCGCGGAACATGCATAGGTGTTTAGTGCCTTAAACAAATTTTTACTATTAAGGTGTGAACGAAGCAGCTGTTTTACCCTTCGTATAAACTCAGTTGTTATCTCAGTTTTCATTTGCTTATGGTCAATCTTCCGCGCTTGCTTTATTCCGAGGTATTTATACATATCATTTTCACCCATAGCCTCGATCTTCTGGCCGTTTTGCATATCGAATCCACCGGGCTGAACCTTTCCTTTAATTATATTTAAGACACGGCACTTATTAAGGCCGAAGTGCATACTAATGTCATTAGAGAAATTTTCCATTGTTTTCAGCATCTGATCCAGGTGGCATCGAGTAGAAGCCAATAGTTTTAATTCATCCATATACAATAGATGATTAAGCTTTGCCGCAACAGTAGTGTTATTTTTGATGCTAAAACCTGTGTCAGTTGAGTTCAGCAGCTGGGATAGAGGGTTCATCGCTAGACAAAACCACAGTGGGCTCAACGAGTCTCCTTGAAATAGGCCCCGGTTGATTGCAATATTTTCAGTTTCGATATTGTTTTCACCAGGTATTTGGAGGTGAATTTTTGTCTTTCAATCTGACATTATATGTTTTAAAAAGGTCACTATGTTATCATCGACTTTATATATTTTTAATATATCTACAAGCCATTCATGCGGCACTGAATCAAACGCTTTCTTGTAGTCGATGAAAGCAGTAAAGAGATTCCTTTTTTTGCTATATGCTTGGTTAGAAATGACAGAGTCGATGATAAGTTGTTCTTTGCAGCCCATGGAACCCTTAGCGCACCCTTTCTGTTGGGGCTCTATGATATTGTTTAGAGCACAGTGTTGGTAGATACGCCGGGCTACACAGGATGTGAGCAATTTATACAGAGTTGGAAGACAAGTAATTGGGCGATATTTGGTTGGATCTTGGGTGTTATTTTGATCTTTTGGTATTAAATAAGTTGTTCCCTGGGTTAGGAAAGATGGTATTTCCTGCGGATTAGAAATACTGTGATTAATTAATGCTGATAAGCACTCATGAATACTCCAAAACTTCTTAAGCGAGAAGTTTTGAATGCCGATGCCGTCTGGTCCAGGCGATTTCCAGTTATGAAGCTCTTTGATAATATTTGAAACTTCTTCAGTAGTAAAGGGTTAGTAGGGAGCAGTAACGTAGTGTTGGCAGTTGTGCGCCGTATCTTCAATCCATCCAGCATTGGTGTTAAGAGCAGCTGGTGTGGAAAGTTGATTTCCCCAAAACTCATGGATTTCTTCTTGGCTTGGGTACGATTTATTGGCACTTTCTGCAGTAGAATTGAGTTTCCGATAGAACGACTTCTCGGCATTCTCAAAAAGCATATTGTCGGATTTTCGTTTGTTTCTAATTTTGTATCTCCTTAGTCGGCCTGAGTAAACGGAAAGTTTTTGTTTTAATGCATCCAGGCACTGTTGTGCTGTGTTGTTTGCTGGATTATATTGTGAGTGTCTTGCGGTGGTTATCATTATTTCTTCAGCTCTTCTGATTACTCTTCTACTTGTTGTCCCTCGAACATATTCCGTGATTTGACCAATGTCCCTACGTAATGCTTCAATTTTAATAAGCAGCCGTTTTTCCCAAGGTGCAACTCTGTTATATGTCCTTTCGATATTAGTACCCCGTCGTGTTCTGATCTTAATGCCCATTAAATTAGCAATTGCTGTTGCTGCACAGTAAATCAGCATATGCAAATATTCTAATGTATGAGCTTCCACGATATAATTGGGTAGGACTTCAGTGTTCATCAATTGTAACAGCGCACCTAGTTTCTTACAAGAGTTTATTTTTGGTAGCTGTGGTCTGCTAAGTGGATTTGTTTCATTAAACTCTTGTACGGCACGTGCCATTTCTCTTACCAGGCTATCGTGCAACTCGCTGTTGTCCTGCTCCTATTTTATTATTATTATCCCAGATTTAGCCATACGGCTCTCACTCCCTCTAAGGGGAAAATTCACTCATCCCAGATACCTACGGTATCAAAAGGATTGAGCTCTGGTGGGACTCTTTCCGTGTTATCGAGCCCTAGGTGACTTGGTATGCTGGAGTATCTCCCAAAAATTTTCGTACACATCTAGATGTTGAGAGAAGTACAGCTTTCTGCATGGTCTTGTAGAGATGTTCATTCAGACCTAGCTTTCTTATGTTTTCTAGGAGGTTCTTCGGAATAACTCCAGTAGTAGAGAGAATAATAGGTATTGTCTGGGTACTTTCCATTCTCCACTGTCTTCGTATTTGAATTTCCAGATCCCTGTATTTGGCGATCTTTTCGTTTTGTTTAATACGAAGATTATTGTTGTTGGGTATCGCCACATCAATTAGTGTTGTTTGTCTCTTTAGTTTATTAACTAGTATGAGATCTGGTCTATTATGTGCCACTGTTTGGTCTGTGAGCACAGTGCGGTCCCAGTAAAGCTTGTAGTTATCATTCTCAAGTATACTTTCAGGAACGTATTGATAATATGGGAGATGGTTTGTTTGGAGAAGTCCCAGTTTGATGGCTATCTCTTGATGAAGGATCTTTCCTACTGAGTCGTGCCGTTCCTTATATTCAGTTGCAGCAAATGCCTGGCAACCCCCGGTAATGTGTTGGATGGTTTCTTGAGCTTGACATCCATATCGGCATTTGTCATTTTGGACCTGAGGGTCTTTGACGATATATTTCAGGTAATTTTTTGTTGGTATAACCTGATCCTGAATGGCGAGTAATGAACCTTCTGTTTCAGGGAACAACTTTCCTGATGTCAGCCAATAGTTCGACGCTTTATTGTCGACGTGGTCTTGACTGACCTCATTAGGATGTCGTCCGTAAAGAGGTTTACCCATCCGGTGCTTATTTTTTCGTCCTTAGTTAGATGGTTTATGCGCATTTCTGGTTCCCTCAGTTTGATCGGTGTTGTATCATCTACTGCACAAATCGCGCGATGTAGAGTAGATGTCTCAGCCTGCACCTGAAAATAAGTTCTTAAATTAGTAATGTGTTTTTCTAGTTGCTCACTTATATCCATAAGTCCTCGTACTCCTAAATACCGCGGTAATGTCGTTCTTTCTACTGCACTTCGAGGATGGTGTTTTTGAGCCTTTGTGAGGTGTGTTCGTACTTTTCGCTGAAGATTTTCTATATCCGTTTTTGTCCACTTAACATTATTATTATTATTATTATTATTATTATACATAAGCGAGGGCAGAGAACTAAGTCCCTATTATGCCCAAAAACAAATAAATTTCATTAATAACCTACTAGTAAAAAACAAAAATTAAAAATAAAAGAAATAAAATTACTATTTTTGGTTTAAAAGAAAAACAATATTTTAACTATAATGTAAAACGGTCAAGTCTGTTTCTGAACGAGTTGGTAGAGGGAGCAGAGACAATGTTATCGTGAAGGTTATTCCAGCACTCAAAAACTATATTTGGTAAAAAGTTCTGCCTTGATCTTGTAGAAAAATTTTCTTTCTTCAGTTTGAACTGATGACCTCTGAGGCGTTCATTTTGATTAGCAGTAAACATTTCATCGAGATTTCCAAAATTGAATTTTAGTATTTTAAAAGTTGTTATTAAGTCTCCACGTTGTCGGCGAAGTTCAAAAGAAGTTAGATTAGCCATACTAAGTCTTTCTGCATAAGAAGGTCTTCTCGGTCCCAAAGAAATTCGGGTGGCTTTTCTTTGGACGTTTTCCAACATAGTCTTATCTCGAATCAGATCAGGATATCACGTTGGTCCAGCGTATTCAAGTATGGGTCTTACGTACAGAGTGTAGAGTTTACAGAATGATTGCATTAAAACTCTCGAAAAACACCTCCGAATAAGATACAGTCTGGAGTTCGCACGTTTACAAATAGAGGTAATATGGTCGGACCAAGTTAGGCTGCTGTTTATGATAACAAGAAGATCGTTATACGATAACACAGAATCTAATGGCTGCCCGTTAACAAAGTACGGCACAGGTGGATTATTTTTACCAATTCGAAGCACTACACATTTTTCAGCGTTTAAGGGTATTAACCACTGGGAACACCAAGTTAAAATAGAGTCCAAGTCCATTTGTAGGGTTAGCTGGTTTGTGATTGGATTGGCATATATTTTTGTGTCATCAGCGTATAACGATATTTTACTTGATACATAATAAGAAACATCGCTGGTGTAAACCGTAAACAGCAGAGGTCCAAGGACGGAACCCTGAGGCACTCTACTTTCCAGTAACCTGTCCTGTGAGAAAGATTCGCCAACTCTAACTTTGTAATATCGATCTGTCAGGAAATCATCTATCCAACGAACTAAAGTACCGCGAACTTCGAAATGTTCTAGCTTATGTAGAAGTCTGCGCTTAGGTACACGGTCAAAGGCTTTAGAGAAATCTAGATAAACAACGTCGACCGGCTGCGAACTGTTAAGTGATGACGTCCAGTCGTTAACACAATATAAGAGATTGGTTAGAGTAGAGCGACCAGAGACAAATCCATGTTGTTCTGTTGGAATAACATGTTCCTGGAGAAGGAAGTTGGTCATCTCCTCGGAGATAATGGCTTCCATAACTTTGGCAACTACTGGCAGCAAGCTAATCGGACGATAATTGTTGGGGTCAAGTTTGTTGCCTTTTTTAAAAATAGGGGTAACGGAAGCTAATTTCCAACTACGGGGTAAGAAGTTCTGGATGAAAGAAGTTTGCATAATTAACGTTAAGGGTATTGTAAGCGTGTCTGCGCACCTTTTTAACAGTTTTGGTGTTAAACCATCTAAACCGGGTAAAGCGGTTGTGCGAAGTTTCATTAAGTGTTGTTTGACATGATCCACTATAAATTCAACTTGCTTTAAGGATGCACCGACACGATTACAGTTAATAGCAGGTAGATAACCATCATTCGATTCTTTAGTAAAAACCTGTGAAAATGCTAGAGAGAGAGTTTCGGAAGATTCTTTGTCAGAAGAGCATAAAGTCTGGTTGGATTTTTGAAGTAGAGGAATGGAAACTTTAGACGTCATGGAGGAACGTATCATTTGTAGACTTTTTTAATGTTACCGCTTTCGATAACATTTGCTTCAAAATTTTGTCTTAGAGTTTTTAGAGATGTTTTTAAGTTATTTGAAAATCTGCGGTGGCTTTGGAAATCACTAAGAAGCCCGATGTGTTTAAATTTTTGCCATAGATGTCGTTTGTGATTAATTTGTTTAATTGTTGTTCGATTTATCCAGGGTTTAAGGTTGTTTTTATAACTCTTACGGAAAGTGGTATTTGTAGAAATTATATTGACGACTTTATCGAGAAATGCAGTCCACATTAATGAGGGGTCGTTTAAGTTTGCAAAAAATAAATGCCAATCGATTTGAGAGAGTTCAATGTCCACTTCAGAAAAGTCAGTAGTAGCATATGTTACAATATTATTTCTGCGGGGTAATATTTGATTGAACTGAATGTGAGCCGTTATAACTGCATGATCTGACTTTCCTATAGGAGAACTGACTTCGAGAGATGAAATCAGCTGTTCGTCATTATTAAGCACTAGATCTAAAGTAGAAGGTTGATTATTATTTCTAAATCTAGTAGGTTCTGTAATGAGTTGTATCAGGTTTGAATTTACTACAAAGCTTTTAAATAAATTATGAGCGTTTTCGGCGTCAGATAATGAAGTTATTGGCCAGGTGATCTCTGGGAAGTTAAAATCTCCAGTAATGATAAGATTATCAAGAGATGATAGTTCTTTAAGTTTTGTGAAGAAAACATTATCGTGTGCAAGTAGTGTAGTAGGTGGACGATATATACATACTAAATTAAGGCAAAAAGAATTTTTAGTAACAGATAAGTGCATAGCATCTATTCCAGTAATAAGCGTCTATTCCAGTAATATCTATTAGCTTAATGTTAATATTGAAAGTTGTGGTAATAATATTAGATAAGTAAATGCATACACCGCTACCCACACGGTTTTCTCTGTCTTTACGATATATTGTATATCCATTTATATTAACAGAGGAGTCAGGAATTGTGGGTTTAAGCCAGGATTCGGCAATACAAATAATGTCCGGTTTAAGAAGTTGCACTGTGCATACAAATTCGTCAAACTTAATAAATCTCAATTAGTATATAAAAGTAGTCATTAAATTTGTCGGTAAAAAAATTATAAACGAAATTTCGTGATTCTGGGAGTGCCATTGATGTATTTAATAGTTAAATCATGTTCACCGTTATTTTTGCGAGTTTCCAGCTCACTTCGGAGTTCTTTTAAACGTACTTGTTGGATGGGCGTCTTGTCGTCAATTATTGAGAATTTTTCCGTAGCTTTGTTCTCCAGAAGTTTGGCTTTATTTCTCAGAATATCTTTAACATGGTATTCCGAACTCATTACTACCTTTATCATTCGGGGGAATCGTTGGTTTGCTTTGCCGACTGTGTAGAAGGTGATTTGCTTTTCCTGGCAGCCAATAGTATCCAAAACAAGCTTAATCTTATTCGCGTCGTCATCTTTTCTGCGTTATGCATCCCCAGAGGAAGATTCTGTTACGCCTCTAATTAGAATATTTTTAGCACGTGTTATGCGATCTACAGCTTCGTTAGCAATATTATCCGTGAATTCGGTAGACTTAAATAAATCAATCTGGCTGAGCTTATTGTTTAACTCAGTTATTTTATTATCAAAATCATCAATTTTCGTACGAATTTCCATTTTAAAATCTAGCAGAAGATCTTTTATTTCTGAAATATTAGAAATATTGGAGCTGCATGAGTTACAAAGAATACTCAGTCCACGAATTTTGTGTCAGGTGATGCGATCCTCCGAAGAAAGGTCGGTGCATGTGATATGTATTTGTCGCGTAGATCTATCGCAATTACTGTGGTCAATTTGACCACTTCTTCTTGACTAGCATTTAACTTTTTACTTTCCAAACTAAACATGCATTAACACTACCTAGAAACTTTTCGTTTCATTTTATCGTTCTTTCTCATTTACACCTTTTAACCATTTTCCTCATACAGTAATTAAATCTAGTACACTCTCTTGTAATCAAGTCCCACATTTTTATTTATATGTGGGAGTATAAATTTATCGACAATTACGACACTCCACTTCAACCTCCACTTTTTCCACATATTTTATAATACAACAAAAAATCTTTCGCTTTCTTTTTGATTTGTCTCCACAATAAAAATATTTTAACTACCATCTTTCATGGTATTCTTTAATAGTCTTCGGTCTTAGTTATTAATTATTATTATTATTTATTATCTTATTGTCCATTTCATACCCTTAGTTCTCTGATTCTTTCAACAATTAAATTTTTTTTTTTAAATTAAAGGGAAATATCGAGAACAATTTTAATAATCAAATCTTGCCCAAGTATTTTCGCTTTCTACCACATCATCAGAGGCATTTCGTCAAATTTGCGCTATCCAGCAAGCGCAGAATGTAACAAACATGAAATTAAACATAAATTGTATATAATACTACACTAAAACAAGGACAAACAGTTTAAAATAATTTAAAAAATTATTCTACGCTACATTATTTAAGAATAATTGAAACGAACTAAAGTAAACCAACTATGAAAAAGAATAATTTTTCATATTTATTTACTTGGTATTTTTCGACGAATTTAGACTTAATATAATATATTTAATAATATTAATATAATAATTTCTGACAAATTATTTCTTTTCCTTTAGGGACATATTTTCGGATGTAAAATAATTTATTTTACATCTTAGATATTTTTTTTTCCAATATTTATTCTTTTTTAGGGACTTTGAAATGTTTCTATTATTTTATTTTTCTTTATTGACTTTAAAATATTTTTGGTATAAAAATAACTTAAAATATTTTTCTACATTTTAGGCCTCATCGATAGTCGAAAATTTCCAACAACTTGCTTTGTGTTGATATTTCGTTACATGTGTTTGTTGATTCGTCCCGAAGTCACCACGACGAACACTTCTATCACATTTTGGACGAAATAGACTTAGTAGAAATTTCACCTTTTTTCGAAATTTTTGGGACTTAATTTTTACTTTTTTGTATCAATTAGTCTTAGGTGTGATAACTAATACCTTTCTCTTACAGATTCTTAGTTCTAAGACTAATTAACACTTTATTTGCAGATTCTTAATTTAGATAACTGAGTTGCTTCCATACAGTCCTCGTAGACACACCGTCTCAGGACTAGTAACTTCAACGTGGAGTCATATGTCGCCATGTTACCTAATCCAACGGTAACTTTAACATCCTATTAATTTATAAAAAATACTGTTAAACTAATGTAACTAATTATTTGTTAACGGGTTTTTACCCATATATTTAGTGGCTACATTCATGTACTCCTAGACACTGATGATAGAATGATGGATTCCGAAAACGTTTTGTCTAACACAGCCCGTTTGGGTTTTTAAATATATACCTTTTACAAAGGATTTTAATTAATTTTTTAATATATGGTATACAGCCAACTACAGGAACGTAGATTCCTTGTGGAGTTTTAATAGTGGTTTGGTCAAATCTGGTCCTGCTTACTTTAAGAGTTCGTTCGGTATTTTGTCCTCTCCTGGTGATTTTCTATTTTTTAATTTCCTTACTGTTTCCTTTACCTCTTTCTCCTCAATATTTATTTTTTTGTTTGTCACCTCTGGTGTTGGTGATTCATTGAAGTCAGCATTAGCAAATAGTGATCGAAAGTAATCTGACAATATTTTTTTCTGAATGTGTTATGTTTTTATTCGTTCGCTCATCTCTTTTCTTTGTCCTCTGATCATTCTTTACATTTCCTTTTGTATTCCGTAGAAGTCGTGTTTATTTGTCTAACTAAAGTATTCGTTTCATGTCTGATTGGTTTATAGTGGTTGTATGCCTGTTGTGTTTATTATTGTAAAAAGGTTTTCTTCTTTTCATCACATTTTGCCTTCACTTCTTTTTTGATAGGTTAGTGTTGGCTACTTTCCTTTCTCCAATTGATCCTGTTGCTGCATTAATTATATTATTTTTGAGTTTTTCCCAGCTTTCCTCGATGCTATCGTTTTCTAATTATATTATATTATATATTATTTCATTCCCAGTAATCTTTTGTGATATTCTTTTTTTGTATAAGTATTCCGTGCATTCTGTATTTAGTCCTTTGACTCTGATTTTTGTTTGTTTTGGCGCCGCTCTCTTGGATATGAAGTATTCCATGATAACATTGATAACTCTTATTTTACATAATACTAGGCTATGATCACTACCTACATTTGCTGAGTTGAGGCATCTTACGTCTATTATTTTTGATGGATGTATACATCTATTGGGTATAACGTAATCTATGAGAGATCTTTGTCCACGGGTGTTATTGAATGTATATTTGTGTTGGTCTTTGTGGTCAAAAATTGTATTGTTTATTCTGAGTTCGATATGCGTGCAGAAGTTTATCACCGGTTTTCCATTTTCGTTTTGAACATTCTCATTATGTTTTTGCTTAATTCTGGGTATTACTTCCCTCTGACTTGCTCTACTACTTGTTGTAATTCGTCATAAAACTTTTAACTTATTACAAGGTAAAAGAAATAATAAATTATACTTATATACACATATAATTTATACTAACTAATTATACTCATAATCAATTTAGTTTAACTAGCCAGACGACCGGTTTCGCTTTCTACAATATGCAAAGCATATTGGTCATCTTCAGGCCTCGATACAAAGTTAAATAAATGATGCCGGTACTCTATTAATTGATGGTTGAAAGAACAGGGTTTAAACTATCCTGTATTGTTGAATGGAGAACTTAAGTCTGCTATTGTAATTGTTTAACAGTAAACGGGGAAGTTCTTGAGGAGACAGATTTTATCCAATGGAGTAGAGATAGGTGTAATGTGATTGTTTGTTAGATGAAAGTAATGTTCCATACCATTGAGTTATTTAAAAGTTATTTATATTTATTCTATAATATTTATATTTATTCTATATACTATAGAGATACATTTATGAAATGTGTGTTATTTATTGATATTTTATTTTATGAAAGTGACAGTTGTAATACAATGAATGAGATTAGATGTACAAATTGTGTGGGTGTGCCATTCTTTCAACATGTAATTATCAAATTTTTTTGATAAAGTTCTATTGTTATATGTGGCAAATGATTGCAAAGTCAAGTATTTAAAATTAAAAAATTTAAGGACAATTTAAGACACACAGAAAACACTTAAAAAGGGGGACGAAACAAACATTAAATTAAAAAAGGGGGACTTGAATGCACTACATCTCTTACTTGGAGACAATGAGTTTTTTTGTCAACAATTGTCTCCAAGTAAGAGATGTAGTGCATTCAAGTTCTTCTTTTTAAATTCAATGTTTGTTTGGTCCCCCTTTTTAGTGTTTTCTGTGTGTCTTAAATTGTCCTTAAATTTTTTAATTTTAAATACTTGACTTTGCAATCATTTGCCATATATAACAATAGAACTTTATCAAAGAAATTTGATAATTACAAGTTGAAAGATTTGCACACCCACACAATTTGTACATCTAATCTCATTCATTGTCTTACAACTGTCACCTTCATAAAATAAAATCTCAATAAATAGGACACATTTCATAAATATATCTCTAAAATAAATATAAATAAGTTTTAAATAACTCAATGGTATGGAACATTACTTTCATCTAACAAACAATCACATTACACCTATCTCTACTTCATTGGATAAAATCTGTCTCCTCAAGAACTTCCCCGTTTACTGTTAAACAATTACAATAGCAGACTTAAGTTCTCCATTCAACAATACAGGATAGTTTAAACCATGTTCTTTCAACCATCAATTAATAGAGTACCGGCATCATTTATGTAACTTTGTATCGAGACCTGAAGATGCTTTGCATATTGTAGAAAGCGAAACCAGTCGTCTGGATAGTTAAATTAAATTGATTGTGAGTAAGTCTAATTTATTATTTCTTTTACCTTTTGAAATGGACTCACACAAGCAACACATTCATGATTTTCACTTATTGTTTGAGAAATTTTTTATAATTTTTGTATTCTTGTTTAAGAATTGCATCATGTGGTTTTTGAATTATTTTTTTATATAATTTATTTTTTGTGTCTATTAATTTTCTTATGTCAGACGTTATCCATTTTGTCTTATTTTTTTACAAAAGTAGATTTTTCTATTTTATTTTGAATTACTGCTACAATTTTAGTTGCAATATCCTGTACGTCACTTAAAAGACCAACTTCGTTTCAATTAATTACAGAAATGTTGAAAAAATATGTTATATGTGATTTAATGTCTGTCTCTAATGTATTTAAATATTTTTTTTTGTTGGCTTTAAGGTAAATACCCACACAGCCAGACACAAAATTTTAAAAACAGATACAATACAAGGATTACGCAGGAATTACACTCTTTTCGTCCAGGGGCCGATTAGGGCATTTTTATAAACGATAAAAGGTAGGTCTCGGACAGATAGGTATACATACATTAAGGAAAGACATCAGGTATCAACAAAGATGGTTATATCTGTATATTCGTTGTTCTGACGAAAGACAGCAAACAATCGTAAATTTCTTTTCTGTCTAAAGCAAGGAGATGCAGTATATTATATGGGCTTTCAAAGTTTAATTTCCTGGACAACATCATCAAAAGATGTGGTCCAGGTTACCAATTTTATTACAGGCTTCACAGAGATCACACTCAAGTATTTTTATTTTAAATAAATGTGCTGGATAACATGCGTGACCAAACTTCTTTCTGCTGACAGTAGTTATACTTTTTCGACTGTAATCGTACTCATTGTACCAAGGTTTTCTCCTTAATTTGGTTTCAAGTCTGGTGTAACGTGTTGGATTTGTAAAGCTGTACTCTTGCCATAAATAGGCCCATTTCTTCATCATTCTCTGTTTTGCTATGATTATTTGTTCATGTGTGGTTAATTCGTAATTTATTTTTTCCTCCATTACTATGCTTTCTTTGGCAATTTGATCTGCAATTTCATTGTTTTATAATTATATATATAATTTTAAGAATGGAGAGTGAATCGGAAAAGATTATAGCATTCTGATCCTCTTTCTGATGAACATATTCTAGTGATTTTAGAATTGCTATTGCCTCAGCTGTGAAGATATATGTGTTTTTGTTTAACTTATATTTTTTCAGTATACGTTTAGGTATTACGAAAGCCCAACCTGTACCATCGGTGTTTTTTTATCCATCAGTGTATATAGTGACGTAGTTTGGATGTTCTTCCAAAATTTGATTTATGACTATACTATTAAATGATGCCAACTCCGAATAAAGGGGTATATTCACATCACAGCAAACAAAGCGGTTAGGTCGTATTCGTTTAACTTATATATGCTGCTAATGAATGATGAGTTTTTCTTTAGCGACTTAATAATCATTTTCTCAGCTAAAAATGATCTTCTCAGTTCTAACCTAGGAAAAAAAATAGAGGTTCGATTGCTTCAGCTAACGGTTCAATTTGTGAAGATTTCATTGCTCCCAGACATATTCTGAGTGATTTGTTTTGTATAATATCCAGCTTACGTAGATTTGTTTTATTGGCTGTTCCATAAAGTGTAAAACCATAATCAATTATTGATCTTATGTAAGCTTTATAGAAGATTAGAGTTGTTTGAGGTTCTGCACCCAACCAAGTTCGCATAATGGATTTTAAGAAGTTTAGTCCTTTATTACATTTTGTCTCTATTTGTTCAATATGAAGTTTCCAGGTAAATTTTCTGTCTAATGTGATTCTTAAGTATTTGACATTGGTATCCACCGATAATTCTATACCATCTATTGTAATTTTCTGCATCGGTTTCATGTTATGCCGGGTGAAGATTATAACTTTGGATTTTTCTGCGGAGATTTGTAGCCCTACATCAATTATGGATCTTAAAACGAGTTTCGTGCTGGAATTCAAACGATTGATGCATTTATCGAGATATTTGCTATGTGTAAACATAACAAAATCATCGGTATATTATAATGTTTGCTTTAGATATGGAGGTGTGTAAATTAGTAGTAGTATATATATATATATATATATATATATATATATATATATATATATATTAAAAAGTAATGGTGCAAGGACAGATCCTTGTGGCAAACCTAAATTTGCAGTTTGGTATTTTACTGGGCACCCATAATGTCCTCTAAGCCCTACTTGCCTGTTTATATATATTTTGCATATTATTATCGTGTTAGCAGCTTCTTGAGGGATTTGTAATTGCATCATTTTTTCCTGTAAGATGAACCAGTTAACATTGTAGTAGGCACATTTACCATCTAGAAACATGGTTCCATTATACTCGTTTTCAGTTAAGCGTATTTGTATGTCTGTAACTCAGTGCGTCACCGCATCTGTGGTACCAAAACCTTTTTTAAAACCATATTGTGTAGTTGGCAGAGCGCCGAAATAATTTTTTAATCCACAATAAAACACTCGTGCTTTCAATAAACGCACTTTCTGAGGTAGCAGGCTAACGGTTTATTGCAGTTTTAAGTATCATTCAATTATTTAGTGTAATTTTTAACTTTAAAAACTAAAAATGACTGAAATTGCCCTCAATATAATGGATATTATATCCATGCAGTTTAAAAACATTTAAGGATGTCTGGTCTCAGTTAATACAAAACAGTCAATATCATTTTCTATTTGTTTTATGTAAATATTAAACTCAGCAAAGTTTTTAATAATGAGACTCATATTTTGGTGCAAAACATGAAAAGAGTCGTTCTTATTGGAACACAAATTATATTGGTTTATGGAGTCAACTACGTTTGTATCAATAGAAGTTTAATTAGTATATTCCAGAAATGAAATCATGTTACAAATTAATATAGCTTACCAGTATTACTAATTAATAAGTTAAAACCAACGATGTAATATACTAAGAATGGAACCTGTTGATATTTTTACATGTAGCTGATCAACTACGGAACTGTCACATTATCGGCTACAATGTCCGCCGTGAAAGATGATTAATGTAAATATTAGTTATCCCCGATATTTTAATGTCAAATAGGTAACATCTTATATACTAAAACGCTAAGCCCTTTTCTTCTCCACCACTTTACTCAAAAACCATATTAGATAATTAAAATATTTTTTCGGAATATTATTAGTATTACGTATGAGATTGTCAAGATATACTTTTGGTACAAAAATTCACTTCCGGTTTTGAGATGACCGAAAGTTAAAATTTACTTTAAGTTTTAGACCCCACAATATATGGATCGAAAGGTCTCGTCGAGACGAATCTAAATATGTACTTCCGGTTGCGATCCGACACCGGAAGTGACCCGAAACGCGCATAAAACGTCAAGATAGAGCAAATCTGACACCGGATTCGTGATCAGCATGCAAAATTAACTGCTAAATGATATCCATGTCGACATTTGATGAACTAAAAATTGCATTCCGGTTTTGAGGTCGACTTCCGGTTTCGTTTTTATTAGTCAAATCAATAGAGAATTCAACGTAGAGTTCAAAAGTGTAAGTTCACGAAACTATCATTTATAGTTTTTGAGTTATTGATAAAAATATTTTTACTTCCGGTCATTGTATATATTTTATATTTTTCTCGCAAAATAAAAATTTCATTTAAAAAACTCGATGTCGAGTTGGTCCGCTAGTTATATGTTAAGTCAATAATTTAATGTATTCTTCTTGGTAAATCAATAAATTCGTTAATTTTTAATATTTTGCAAAGATGTCAACATTATTTTGCATTCATGAGTTAAAAAGAAAAATGAAAATTTGGCTACTTAAAAGCCCTGCTTATCCAGTACTTCCATACAGTAATAAAATATGGACCCTTATAGATGTATTCACAAAAAACTGAAGGCGTTTGAAATCTGGCCACATGTGAAGTTAGTCCGGATTCCCTGGAAGAATCATATATCCAATATAAAAGTATTAAGAAGACAACATTAGACATGGAAGTTTTTAAAACAGTTCAAATATGCAAGCTTGTATATTTACTCATATATGAAGCGGGCCCTAGGCAAAATTGTAATTGCGGGCCTATTTTTTAGTCAACTTATATAGAAGTAAAAAACTTCAGAAATTTGTATTTCGGTATAAAAAATGTAATCAAAACTTGTTAAAAGTGTCGTCCAAAATTTATAGATACATAACGTTTTCGATCTAGCTCAGATCATCCTCAGTGCCTTCTTTTGGTACTTGTAGCTAACACTAAAATTGCAGCAGAGACAATAATATATGATTTTAACACACAGTTGGTCTGTGTGGTTTTAACTGACAAGAACCACGTGTTTAAGACGAGCAAAGAAACATGTTGCTCTTTAAGTATTAACATTGACAACCATTGTCATCGACCTAGGGTCGCATTATAATTGAAATATGTAAACCATATATATTGATGTCTCCACTGCAATTTTAGTGTAAGCTACAAGTACCAAAATAAGGCACTGTAGACGTTATGTATTTATAAATTTTGGACGACATTTTTAACAAGTTTTAATCTGTTGCGTTCTGCACATACGATGACCTCAATATAACAATTGGGGTCATCCTGAAGGGGGAGAGAAGATATTTTGTTCAATCTAGAACACGCTGGTTTCCCCCTTTTTAGATTGGGTAAGTATATTAAAATAAAAGAAATGAAAGCAAGTGGACTGTATAAAACTCTATTTTAAAAAGAGGTGAAATAAACCATAAATATACATAACCCAATATACCTACAATTATAAATAAAGAAGAATATAAACTTAAAAGAAGAAGAATATATGTAGTACAAACTTACACACAAAAAGAGAACCATAAACAAAACAAAACTGTCGATTGTATATATATACCACGTTATAGATAGAAATAATATACAACAAATAAAAAATATGAATATATATGTCATATAAAAACAAATTATTAAACTCAATGCAAAAGTATACTCATAATACACATTATGAGTTAATATTAGGTAATAAAATACACAACACTGTGATATATATACAAAAAGAATAGTGAAATTATTATAATATAAAAAATATACAAATCTACATAAAGGTAATGAAATGTTCTCAATCAAGTTCAATCGCGATCGCGGCACAACAGATAAAAGTTCGAAGCAAATATGACATCTATATACCAAGTAAACGTACTTGATATATGCAGCAACAAAATTATGGTGTATTGTAGCTTACCCCATAAATCACAGCACCAACCGCTATTACCAACGTCTTCATCGACGTATACCAGGAACCACAAAATTCATGCAACTTGTCTGCATCAAATCGACTTCCTCGGCCAAAGGACCGATGCAAAGTCCAAGGTACTCTTAACCCAAACGCACACACATGTGTGTGGTTTGAGAGATAAAACTCGACTCTGATTTTGACCGCAATGAAGTGTCTCGACGCGCTGATCTTAACTTCAAAAACACATATTCTTATCTGGCATATGGAACTCGCCCTTATCTCGCAGATGGCTCGTCTTGGAATGTTTAGCCCTTAAAACTGCTGTGCCCTTGTACACGCAAATCTCGTTTAAATATACTACGGGGAGAATCAAAACTAACACAAAAAAGTCTGTTCATATTACAAATGTTTATATATCGTTGCGAAACTGCAACATTCTCCCCGCGTTGGCATACGTGCCAATAAAACACAACTGTACTTTGCACTCCCGACGCCACACTTAAAATACTACAAAGCTTTACATTAACAGAAGAGCACAAAGAACAATAACTTATACATACGATAATAGGTTACAAATACATAACTAGATACTAAATATACATCACTACAATTATACAATTCTCAGTACTATACATAAAACAGATTTCCTCTCTTATAGGAAGTGCATTCCTCTATTATCCTAGGATACAATACATGAACATGTAACTACTCAAGCGAGGCCTCAGGATATCATGGACGGACCAGTTAACCAACGGGACCGTATGAAAAAGAAAGAGGAAAGAAGGAAAAGTGATGTATATGATTAGAAGGCAACAATCAGAAAGTCTCGGACACATGATGAGAGACGGCACTCAATATAAATACTACAAATAACCTTCTAATAGTTCTCGACAAGCAAGGAAATGGGAGAAGACAAATATCCTGGTTAACAAACCTAAGGAAATGGTTCTCCGCAACAACAAATAAGTCAAGGGCAAATAAACAGAATATTTGTAGCCGGAATGGCCACTAAAATATTCGAAACAAATACGCAGCAAAGGCAAAAGAAATATCGTATGAATTCTAATACTGTCCCTAGATATTAGCAATCTACCTGGACAGACATAATCATGACGAATATGCGAAAATGCAAAACGAAGAAACTATATTCTTCCATAAGCTTTATCCATAAAAGATAATTATGATAATTTGAACAACAATAAGCAAATTATATCTCAGGTTGAGACTTAGCTCCCTCTCGATAAAAAAGTGGCGACTAATTCTAAGCTAGGAGTAGACTTAGTCAATTAGAATAAATCAGGCCTTTTTTTTACATAAAAAGGCAATTTTGAAACGAACGAAAAACAAAAATGGTGCTACTCCTAAGAATTCTTTGTACCTTAAATAATTGGTACAATGTCAATAGAAAATGTCTTAACTCTCCAAACGTTGAAACCGTTATTTTATTATAACGTGGCGCAAACAGATAAACAAATAAAGCTACGTAAGCTTTAAGCAAAAATATATCCCATAATCTATGGCAATAAAAAGAAATCTCGAACAGGTAACACAATGATAGATGGGATTCTCGACGTTATAAAATATGCAACAACTAAGTCCGAAATGCTGTCTACAATTGGACGTACCTTGGGGCCTTACATGTCCCAATACGTGTGTTTCAAACATCTTTAGAACAACTAGATTGTTCGAAGAAAGAAGAAAATGATGCTTTTGAGTATAAGGAATGGTAGCATTCCTCAACATACCGCTAACTACTGTCGTACGGTGAATAATTTCCTCTGGAAATAAATTCGGAATATCCAACTGATTATCCGGATTGGCAATACCGG
Organism: Diabrotica undecimpunctata; assembly: GCF_040954645.1. Lineage (NCBI taxonomy): Eukaryota > Metazoa > Arthropoda > Insecta > Coleoptera > Chrysomelidae > Diabrotica > Diabrotica undecimpunctata. The sequence continues at coordinate 49,366,661 of NC_092807.1, forward strand.
ATTGCAACGATTCCAATATACGAGGAAACGAGAGACTTTTTAAGTTTGGAACAATAAGCAATTCAGCTTGCTTTTTACGAACGTTTCTGATGAAACAAAACACAAATGCCTTTCCTCGGCGTAAACTAGAAAGATAGGAGTACGTTTTAAACATATGTACTCCGAATGCTAAATCTAGAGATGGGTGTAATGCCACTCTAGGAACTTTTGACCCAATTATGGTCGCAATATCTAAGTTATTAGATTCTTTAAAATTGTCTCTGTCACGAGACGACAAGAATTTTGGCTCACAATGCCAAAATTTTGATCGAGCAAGTGTATCGGGGTTAGCTCCCCGCGAAGCTGTATTGGCAGCGTCATCATCAGACGCCCCATCATGGAAGTCGTGCAAAGAAAAATGCTTGGGTAAGGATTGAATATTAAAATGGACCTGAGGTCCAGAGAGATGTACATTATCAAAGGATAGCCCCGAAAAAGAACTCGCGCTTGTATGAGCGTCACGAGTCTTGTAGGACTCTCTATCATTTACCACTGCAACAGGTGGAAGGGAATATGCAATACTGCTAAGGCCCGCAGGTAATGCCTTAGGGACAGTATCTACATGAGCTAAAGTCGAGGATAGCTGACCTGATGAACTAAGCGCCATCACACGAGGTATTTGAGACGTGGATGTCTCGAAAGAAGGTTGAGGTTGTGAAAAAGATGAGTCTTTTAACATATAATTTTGAGAAGATTTAACTACATTGAGTAGATGGCATAAATCTGAAATAAGTTTGGAAGGTCTTTCCCCCACATGTAACCTAGAAGAACAATGGGATGCACTACCTACTTTATAATACGTAAAGGATGAGAGGACGGGCTCCCATATTATAAGTCCCATTGCCTTACAAAACAAATCATCTACAATGTTTCGATCCTCGCTATCTTCAGCGGAATCTACCAATAAGTTCTCGATTGCATCCTGTGCGCATTCATATTTATCATACTCAACCTGTAAATACTCACGACGAACTTTCAAAAGATAATCAATATCGACCAATGAAACATTTTCTGCAATCCAATTACAGTGACGAATAATTGCATTCTTGGCAGACCGTCTCTTGAATTTGAGGGTGTCCATTGTTTAGACAAAAATGGAGCAGCTAATATTTAAAACTGGCAAGACAAAAAGAAAAAGATTGTGAACGAGTAAAAGTAATTGTAAATCCCTGGATTTGTCACAGAAACAAACCAAAGAGATACTTTTAATAGTCGAAAGCAGGTCTCTATAATAAGACAACTACAACCAAAATAAAAAAGAACAGTCTCCACAGACCAGTTATCTTATCAAGGAAAAGATATACCCAACATAAAACGATTACAATCTGTTACTAATGTCCCTACAATCAGGAAAAATTAAACAAAAAAATGGTTGCAATAACCGAAAATACTTTTTCCAACCTCACAAACACTAACGAACACAAAAGAAGAAATGTTTCTACAGACTGGGTATCTTTTTTCACAAAATAATTACCCCAATGTAAATGGTTATACTAACCGTAATAAGGTCTCTAGCATAAGAAAACCTAAACAAGTAAAAGTAAGAATGTCTTTCGGCAGACGGAGTATATGCTTAGACAAAAGAAATACTCCACTAAAGGCACTATGAAAAAATCAGAAAAAAATGGGTATAAAAACCTGAAAAAGGTCTCTGTCATAAGAGCACCTTGAATAAAGTATATAAAAAAAATATAGTCTTTCGACAGACTAGTTATCTTTCAGTATAAAAGAAGTCTCAATGTAAGATGGTTATAAAAACCTTAAAAAGGTCTCTGTAAAAAGAGCACCTTGAAAATTGATTAATGTAAAGTACAAAATCGTCTTTTTGCAGACAACTGGATATCTTTTAGTATAAAAGATATACCGTAATGTAAAATGGGTATAACAACCGCAAAAAAGGCCTCTGTCAGAAGAGAACCTCGAAAAAGCAATGTAAAAAAAGAAATAGTCTTTCGGCAGACTAGGTATCTTTTAGTAGAAAAGAATTATATATACAATAAATGGTTATAACAACCACGAAAAGAAGGTCTCTGTCAGAAGAGCACCTGGAACAAAGAATGTAAAGAATAAATAGTCTTTCGGCAGACTAGGTATCGTCTTTCGGCGGACGAGTAGGTATCTTTTTACATAAAACAAATACCTGACTATATAGTTATGATAACCGCAAAAAGGTATACAGTAAATAAACCTTGTACAACGTAAAAAGTAAAATGTCTTTCGGCAGACTGGGCAACTTTTCAGATAAAAGAAAACCCGACTATACTATGGTTGTGATAACCGCAATAAGGTCTCTAGCATAAGAGAACCTCGACAACGAAATAGTCTTTCGGCAGACTAGGTATCGTCTTTCGGCAGACGACTGGGTATCTTTTCAGTTAAAAGAAATACCCGACTATACTATGGTTGTGATAACCGCAATAAGGTCTCTAGCATAAGAGAACCCCGACAAAGAAATAGTCTTTCGGCAGACTAGGTATCTTTTAGTAGAAAAGAATTATATATACAATAAATGGTTATAACAACCACGAAAAGAAGGTCTCTGTCAGAAGAGCACCTGGAACAAAGAATGTAAAGAATAAATAGTCTTTCGGCAGACTAGGTATCGTCTTTCGGCAGACGAGTAGGTATCTTTTTACATAAAACAAATACCTGACCATATAGTTATGATAACCGCAAAAAGGTATACAGTAAATAAACCTTGTACAACGTAAAAAGTAAAATGTCTTTCGGCAGACTGGGCAACTTTTCAGATAAAAGAAAACCCGACTATACTATGGTTGTGATAACCGCAATAAGGTCTCTAGCATAAGAGAACCTCGACAACGAAATAGTCTTTCGGCAGACTAGGTATCGTCTTTCGGCAGACGACTGGGTATCTTTACAAATAAAAGAAATACCCCCAACAAATAGTTATCACAACCAACTAGGCTCCTACCATAAGGAAACCGTAAACAACGACATATTAACAGGTTATCATAACCGACAAGGCTCCTACCATAAGGAAACCGCAACTACACATGAAACAGAACATGGAAAAAGAGTATCTACTATCAGAGAACCCTAAACACACAAAAAAAAAAAAAAACAGAAAAAGAAGAAGAAAATCCGGCTCGAAGGACCATTATGTTGCGTTCTGCACATACGATGACCTCAATATAACAATTGGGGTCATTCTGAAGGGGGAGAGAAGATATTTTGTTCAATCTAGAACACGCTGGTTTCCCCCTTTTTAGATTGGGTATGTATATTAAAATAAAAGAAATGAAAGCAAGTGGACTGTATAAAACTCTATTTTAAAAAGAGGTGAAATAAACCATAAATATACATAACCCAATATACCTACAATTATAAATAAAGAAGAATATAAACTTAAAAGAAGAAGAATATATGTAGTACAAACTTACACACAAAAAGAGAACCATAAACAAAACAAAACTGTCGATTGTATATATATACCACGTTATAGATAGAAATAATATACAACAAATAAAAAATATGAATATATATGTCATATAAAAACAAATTATTAAACTCAATGCAAAAGTATACTCATAATACACATTATGAGTTAATATTAGGTAATAAAATACACAACACTGTGGTATATATACAAAAAGAATAGTGAAATTAGTATAATATGAAAAATATACAAATCTACATAAAGGTAATGAAATGTTCTCAATCAAGTTCAATCGCGATCGCGGCACAACAGATAAAAGTTCGAAGCAAATATGACATCTATATACCAAGTAAACGTACTTGATATATGCAGCAACAAAATTATGGTGTATTGTAGCTTACCCCATAAATCACAGCACCAACCGCTATTACCAACGTCTTCATCGACGTACACCAGGAACCACAAAATTCATGCAACTTTTCTGCATCAAACCGACTTCCTCGGTCAAAGGACCGATGCAAAGTGTCATAGGTACTCTTAACCCAAACGCACACACATGTGTGTGGTTTGAGAGATAAAACTCGACTCTGATTTTGACCGCAATGAAGTGTCTCGACGCGCTGATCTTAACTTCAAAAACACATATTCTTATCTGGCATATGGAACTCGCCCTTATCTCGCAGATGGCTCGTCTTGGAATGTTTAGCCCTTAAAACTGCTGTGCCCTTGTACACGCAAATCTCGTTTAAATATACTACGGGGAGAATCAAAACTAACACAAAAAAGTCTGTTCATATTACAAATGTTTATATATCGTTGCGAAACTGCAACATAATCAAATGTTTTTATACCAATATACAAATTTTGAAGTTTGTTACTTCAGTATAAGTTTTTTAACTATGGTATACAGCAAACTACTGGTATTTTCCCATTAATTTTTATTTTTTAGTCATGACAAATACTTTGTGTCTGGTAATCTGGTTTGAAAGCATATAGTGTGTAGTTTTATTTAATTACCGAAGAAAAAAAATATACAAGTACAAAAATTAAACAAACATGATTTATTAAAGCAAACAATAATACTTAAACAATATATCCAGATTGATTATTTATATGGACTTCTTCCTCAATTTTAATTCTGCAAACTCGTCAATTAGTTTGTCATAATTAATAGATTCTATACAAATTAATGATAAACTATTAAATTTTTGTTGGTCTAATGTGGATCTTAAAATATTTTTCTTCTGACCATTACTGAGAACGATTTTTCACTGTTTGCATTGTTTATTGGAAGGGATAAATAATTTCTAAGAATTGTGTTTAAATTTGGAAATGTTACAATCCTATTATTTTCCTGTCTAACTGACCAGGTGGATACATGACAAATATTTCCTTTACCTAGAAAACTCTTAAATTGCAATACTTCATTTTTCAGTTCTGTTAGGTTTAAATCTTGATCGTAGCATTTTAGTTCCTTTATTGATGAGTCACTTACATTACTTTCATAAAAAATTATTTTGAATTTATTGTTGGTAGTTTTGTATCCCTCAGATCTTTTTTTTAATGTTGCTAATTAAAGAATCCCATTTGACAAAAAAATATTCACTGGAAAAGTCAATACCTATTATTTCTTGTGGAGATTAAAGTTATCTTTCCTTATATTTGAATTAACTTCTTGTATTTATTAATTTTGGAATTTCCTAATAATTTTTTATAGTGGGCCGATAAAAAAAACAAATGAAAAAAACGTATGTTAACGATAAAAAGGGAAAAGAATAAAAAATGTAAATAAAGAAAATCATTGTTTATCTTATTTGTACTTACTGCTCCGCTGCCTCCTGCCACCGTCTCATAACAACCCCAAGTTTCATCTCCAAAAGTAATGTTGTTCATGCATCCTTGCGAAGCTGCACAAACTCTGAATGCCTTAAGAACAACATCCACTATCCGTTGAGAAGTTAACACGTTTCCACCGACCACTGCAGCATTATCACTTGGGTCGAGAATAGAACCTTTTGGAATATTTATTTTTACTGGAGCAAGGCAACCCTACAACATACGTTTAATCTTATTACCATTTTCTTACGAAAATGTCCACTACTAAAATAAAGACAATACCAAATTTAAAATATATAGGAATAATTTAAAATAATTTGATTTGTGTTATTTACACCTATATAAGTTTCTATCTAGCTAGATTGAACCTTTATGCGCCTAAAATGTATATCCTCACTTATAGTTACCTTGGAACGTTTTTTATTTACATTTAAGGTGCATCAATTTATATGATTATGAGCGCCACTCGATATTACAAAGATTTTTTTCGACATTGTTTTTTTGACCATAGGAATTAAGATTTATTGAATATATTATAGTATATTTTTAGTATAGTATATGTTTAGGAAAGTATGTACTATTTCTTTTCATATTTTTACATTTAATATTTTTCTTTTAGTGTACTATAATGTGATCTAATTCAATGCTGTATTCTAACGACTTTGTTAAAATATATTGCTTCCGTTATTTCGTAAAATTGTTAAACTGGCTATCTCATTTATTATGTTTTAAGTACGGAGAATTTGACTTCTTTTGTTATTTTTGTGTTGCCAATACATACAAAAGTACAGACTCGTATTACGGTGACAATTAACTTAAATTATCGCCACTCAAAATCGCAATACAATAGAGTGATTTATGGGTATACCCTCTTGCTACCGACCACCTCGAAGCGTGGACAGAGGGTGGTTTCTGGCGATCTCAAGACGACACTTACACTTCATCCCAAGACAGCGAACCAAACGGACCTAGTGTGATCGGTTCTCGTCCTATCGAGCGTCGGCGGGCGTCCCGACGTGGTACCAACGAGATGTCCCTGGCTAAGAATACGACTTCAATATTTCAAAGGGTAAGTCTATGTTCTTTGTACAGACAACAATAATGAGTATGGCTAGTTAATTTCAACAATAATGAGTATGGCTAGTAAATATCATTTAACCAGCGACCTCTTAAGTTTTATAATAAAACATTTGTTATGTTTAATCTAAAACTTAAGAGGTCGCTGGTTAAATGATATTAGATAAATAATAATGAAGAAAAAAAGCAATATTTTGTTTGTAAAAACAGTGGAATACCAGAAAATCAACAACTTAGAAATATCTTTCATGAGCTTGGTCGTGTTGGGACCAAACTAACAGGTGCCTACTGTTTTCGACTTCCCAAAACCTTGGTAGAAAAAAAACTATGTTTGTATACATAGAAGTAACGAAAGATATGAATAAATATACCAACGAAAACAAAACCGTGGATTCCAAATTATAACAATTTGGAATCCACGGTTTTCTTTTAGTTGGTATGTATGGTAAGACTAAAAGTAAAAGTAAAATTTAACAATAGGTCTCTTTATAAACACATTTGCTTTGCATATTACTCTGTAATTGTACTGTAAATGTGCAATTCTACATGGAATTTACAAACAATATACAGTAACTGTATTTCAATGTTTGAGCTATTTTTAATTATATTTATTAAGAAGCCCGAAATATCATTAGAAGTAGAACTATAGCATTCGTTTTATATTCTGAAATACGTTGTATTTTCAAAGAAGAAAATATCAAAAAAACAATTTGTTAATATTTCATGGACGATGCGCGACCGGAATGTGTCAATATATCTTTTTTTTCTTTGCTTTATTTTAATCCTGACCTCCCAAGGAAAGATATACGCGGTATAGCAAAACGAAATAAAATATTTTTGTGCTTTTAAAAAAATTTCAAAAATAACCAATTTTTTAAACTTTATGACCAATGCGCGACCGGAAGATATCAACCAATTTAAAAAATTATTTTTGTAATTTAAAACTCTATTCTAGTAGCAACTTGTCCGCTGTATAGCAACACAAAATAATAAAAACCACCCTAATCTGGAAGTAATGGTCAATTAATTTTTTAAAAAATTAAATAGTTTTTTAACAAGATGAAGGTTTTTCGTGTTTATCTAATGTTAAAATTTTGAATGGGGCATTTTCCGAGGAGTATTATCCGCCCTGAAATATGCTCCAATTACATCTGTCGATGAAGAACGTTTATTTTCGACGTACAAATTAATTTTAAGTGAAGATATACTATTAAGACCGAAAATACTAAAACGCATTTAGTTGTAGCTATTAAGGATAAAATTTTAAGTGGTTACAATGTTTTATTATTTAGTTAATTACCAATTAACATGTTAAAATGTTAAGTAACAATTATTTAGTTAATAATTTATTATGGTAATAATGTTATACTGTAAATATATTTGTGTTAAATTAATATTAAGGTAATTTATTTTGTATAAAAAGTTATTTGCCTATATTATGTTAGGATTTCTATCTTAAAAAATATTTGCCCATATAGGCGACTTTTTCTTCAACTTTAGTTGCCTATAAATTCGAGCTCTGTTAATAACAGACACTAAAAATTATTTCAATCTAAAACTTTCTTTTTAATATAAACTGAAATTTAAACGTATTCGATATTGCAGTATATAAGATAGTTTTTATATTATCTAATATAAATCTATTATTTCTAAGCTCTTAGCTTGGCCAGACTGTTTTATTGCCTTAGGTTCTTTAAACCGCCCGTGAAGTATACTTTCTGAAGTTTAGTATATTCGTTGCTAAAGAGGTAATATCTTAAAGTGTACATTCAAAAGTTGTTTACTGTTAAAGTACTTAAAAACTTTCCACAAACAGTTGCATAACTTTCTGAGAGGATGTAATAAAAACGTTGAATAGAGTTGTATCGTTTTAAACGAAGCATTAATGTAAATCTGTTTAGTATCAGTTGCTGTTTTACAATACTTACAGAAGTTATTTTTGATATAAAAAAAACTTGCTATTTAAAATATATATATATATATATATATATATATATATATATATATATATATATATATATATATATTAAACTTAGAGCTAAGATTAATATTATTATAAAAATTAATATTAAACTCACCAGTCTTCCGGGTTGAACCGCGTCGATATCCATTTTGCCGAGCTTTCGACATCCTCTCTGATGTCTTCTTCAGGGCTTCCGAGGTCTCAGTCTCCCGAGCCCCCAGACACTACTACACTCACTAGTCACTTCTAGTTCACTCACTAGTTCACTACTACGACTGGGACCAGGGGACGGTTCATTTATACCGTCGATGGTGACGTGGCCTAGGTGGGGGTTAGGGTGGAGATTGGCGCGAGAGTTGGCGCGAACATTTCCGACAGTGGGATTTTGATTCGAAGATGGAGGGGGCGATATTTTGTTTATGAGAGGTCTCCATGTAGAAGGTAACCGTATGGCGTCATCTCTTTTATTAAGGCAATTTGGTCTTTTTTCTATTTCTATGGCTTCTCGGATAATTCTTGGTTTATAAAAGCGGATGGGGGCTATGGTTCTGGAGTTTTCGAAATCAATTTTGTGACCTGTATGAAGATGGTGTTGACCGAGAGCTGAAATTGAATCGGAATTGCGAACAGAAATGGAATGTTCATAAATCCTATTTTGAATTCTACGATTTGTTTGGCCTATATAGGATCGGGGACAGTCTGCACAAGGAATTTCATAAACTCCGTGCTGTTCGTTTGGAATATTTGGAATACTAACCGCGGAAATCTTTCCGAACATATATATATATATATATATATATATATATATATATATATATATATATATATATATATATATATATATATATAAATATATATATATATATATATATACAAAAACCTGCTTCAACGTAATACAGTTATTAGCGGAACGGTAGCAGTTAATTACGCTATGCTAAAACAAAAGTAGGTTATCTATAGTCACAGTACAATGAACACAAGGTATGATATTGCGCGTGACATTTGACAGCTGACCCAGGCGTGTGACGTAGTCAAAAACGCTCGAACCCATGGTATAATGAACACAATAAATACTGTGATGTATGTAAATAAGTAAATATTCGGAACGCACTCAGGTTGTTAAAGTTGTAAGAGTGACGTGACGGACAGGTGCAAGGAGGAGGAAATAAAACCAAGCTGAATCTAGACGCGATAGATACAAGTTGTTTCATTATAACCTATCCTTCACTCTCCAGAGTGAACCTATCCTATTAAGCCCGATCATGTGTCATCACAAATACAACAAGAGAACCAGTTCCATTAATTGAATCTTCTGAAGATAGTATTGTAGAACATGACTCTTGTGATATGGATAAAAAGAGTTTGAGTATTTCTATTATACAGAAGATGTTAACAGATTTAAATCTAACTCCTAAAGGAGCTTGTGATAATATTTTACAGTTAGGCGAGAAGGTGAGCTTTGTACCAATTGCAAATCAATCATATTTTTTGCCTGGCAGTGAGAATTCGTCATATACAAGTGATCATTCTGAGAATGATGCTGAAAGACCATATTCAGTAGAATAGTTTCATAATGAATAACTAAGAAATTACAGTACCTTTATGTACAAGTATCTTAAGTATTTATATATATATTTGGGTATCATACGTAGCAACTTTAACTTATTAGTTCGTAATGTTTTATTATGCAATTTGTAATTTATTTAAATTTTGCAATTAATTGTTTATTTTATTATTTTTTATTTTGTGATATTGGCGATTTTTGTAATTTCAGTAAATGTTAATTATTGTTATTTTCTGACTTTATAAGCTTTGTCCATAAAACTGTACAATTTTCTGTGATAACAAAGCATATTTCTAGTTTATTCTATTCTATACCCATACGATATAAACAGTTATCTTCTAAGTGTTTTAAACATAGTGTTAAAGAACTATTGATTTACCACAGTTTCGATTCTATTGGTGAGTATCTGTCTCATGTATGGTATTGTATTTTTTATTTTTGACGAATGTAATAATGCAGAAATTTACATTAATAAATCTATCTATCCTATACCTTTTAAATTTCCCACTTTTTTACTATTAACATATTCCAACAACGCCATTAACTCTTCAAAGTACACCGAATAAAGTCAAGATAAACAACAGTATAACAGAAATCTTTGAGGTCGATTATCATCTAAAAAGTTTAGCATAATATTAGAAAAGGTTATACAGGAAGCAAATATTAATAGAACAGGTCTGATCTACCACAAAAAAATATCACTGCTTAGCATTTGCGAACGACTTAGCAATCTTGGCTATAAGGAAAATAGAGCTGATGGAAACAGTCATAAAACTGAAAGAGAGAATCATTTTACTAATGAAGAAATGCGAGATATGATTTGCGTATACGCACAAGAAAATTTTTGCGGTCGCTCGGCAGCCAGAAGGTATGGAATGTTATACGCAAACAGAAGACAACCAAATCACAAAACTTTTGTGATCACCCAGTGAAACTGGATCATTTCACACTAAAAATCGGGGTGGTCGACCGAAACAAATCAGACCTAATTAAGAAGATGAACTTTTGGTTCGAGTAGATGAAAATCCTGAAATAAGTTCACGACATCTATCAGCAGCAACAGGAGTAAGTCAGTCGTCTATTGTTAGAATTCTAAAAAAAGAGAACCTCCATCCTTATCACTTCACTCCTGTTCAAAATTTACTTCCAACAGATCTTCCACGACGGTTACAGTTTTGCCAACGTATTCTGAATAAACATCGCAATGACAGACACTTTATTAAGAATATTATGTTCACCGACGAAGCAACTTTTACCAGACGAGGGGTTTTTAATTGGCGAAATAGTCATTATTGGGAAGAAGAAAACCCGCATGCTATTAAAGCTAGACATTTTCAGCCTGAGTTTAAATTGAATATTTGGTGTGGCATTATAGGCGATTAACTACTAGGGCCTTATGTTCTTCCTCCAAATTTAAATGGAGATTCTTATTTATTCTTTTTGGAAAATACTCTTAGTGATATTTTAGATGATCTGTCACTGGATGTAAGAAGAAAAATGTGGTTTATGCAGGATGGAGCGCCACCTCATTTTTCATTAGCTGTTAGAAATCATCTTAATGACGTATTTCCTCAACGATGGATTGGCAGAGGCAGTGATTTTCAATGGACACCAAGAAGTCCTGAGTACAACCCGCTAGATTTTTATTTTTGGGGACATATAAAGTCCTTAGTTTATGCCAATGAAATTAATACAGGAGACGAACTTTGGAGATACATTCAAAATGCAGCTAATCTTATAATGGGACAGAATAATATTTTTTAACGTCCGAAAATCCTTTATAAAAAGAATTAGAAATGGCATAGAAATCGGAGGAGACCATGTAGAACATTTAGTTTGAGTTTTTGTGAGTTCTTTTAAGTTAAAGTGTATTTAGTTTTGATTTATCGTCAAAACGGAAACCTTACCTTTGTTTATTAGTTTGGTATTTGATAGTGGAATTGTAAATAAAATACTATTTCTTGTCTAAGAATATGCCTCTGTGCCAATTTTGATAGCAATTTATGAATATACAGGGAAATTGTTAGCAAAAAACGAAAAACAAAAATTAACTTTAACACCCTGTATCTTTTTTCTCAGCAACATTTTATTAAGGCATATTTGGCCCAATAGCCATATTTTGGTCCAAATAACCTGTCCTTAGTCTATGTCCCAATAGTTATGATTCACCCTGTATAAGTGAAACCAAGACCATTAAATGCTGGAATATGTGTCTGACCTAAACATCAATCTTATATTAAAAATAGAGAATTTGATAGATCTCAAATTGGTACACACGCATGGAAAAATGAACATAGGGTTCGATGGAAAGGTTCAAGTATAGTCCTGAAAGATACAGATAATTAAAAGAGAAAAATAAAAGAAGCAGCTCTAATTTTGCTAAATGAGACCAATTGCGTAGCAAATTCCTCGGCAGAATGTAGTAGAATCTGGCTACCCATATTAAAAGAGGAAATCAATAAAAAGAAAATACCACTATTAGTAAATCAATAACATATCGAGGATACATCATTTATGTATGTTTATAAATAACATAGGTACACATAAAATCAGAGCTTGGTATTTATTGAGAGTAAACTAAATGTAAGACCAAATACTTACCATGTCGGGATAGTATCATGAGGTTTTTTCCTAGTTTTTTCCTCATAATTTACTAAGGAATCACTAACAGGAGAATTTTACGTGGTTGTCTTTTTAAAGACGAATAACATGCTATGATTTTTTCTGACGGGTATTCTCAAGTTAAAGTTGATTTCATGTAATCGAATGAACTATCTTACAATAAATTCGTCCCAGAACGCATATTAAAAATATTTTTAATATCATTGTCAAGTCATTTACTTTAAAATGTATAATACATGTCTAAATTGTCGATATGAATGAGTCAGATAAAATTAAATTAATAGAAGAATCTAGTTTCACCAAGTAACAAAAAACAAAATTTGTTAATTTTTTTGCTGTTTTGTATTTTGAGAACGATTTCAAGAAAATAGCTTCTGGACAGTATTAAAATTATGATATACATAATTTTTGGGAAAGTATGTACTATTTCTTTTCATATTTTTACATTTAATATTTTTCTGTTACGGTACTGTAATGTGATTTGATTCAATGCTGTATTCTAACGACTTTGTTAAAATATATTGCTTCGTGTTATTTCGTAAAACTTAAACTGGATCTCATTTATTATGTTTTAAGTACGGAGAAGTTGGCTTTCTCTTTTGTATTTTGTGTCACAAATATGCACACAAGTGTACGGTTTCGTATTACGGTCACAATTAACTTAAATTATCGCCACTCAAGATCCGCTTAACCGCTTCCGAGCGTGGCCATAGGGTGGTTTTCTGACCTGACGATTTTAAGACACTACTTCAAAGTTCAAAAACACTTCATCCCAAGACAGCGAACCAAACACATCTAGTTTGATCGATCTACTATTAGTAGCCTCGGCGTCCCGGGCGTAGTGATGCACCGCTACCAAATCTTCAACCTGTTACGAATACATCAATATTTCAAAAGGTAAGTCTATATTCTTTGTACAGACAACAATAATGAGTAAGACCAGTTAATTCCTTAATTTATTTACAGTTGTATTTGCTATTTTTCGCTAATTTATTTACAAACAAAATATTGCATTTTCTCTTCATTATTATTTATCTAATATCATTTAACCAGCGACCTCTTAAGTTTTATACAAAACACATAACTAATACCAAACTTGTTCAATTTGAATAGTGTAAATATTTTTATTAGTTCCCATGTCAATACGATTAGATGCCGAGTAACGTAAATTTTAATAAAAAAATTAACTCTCAATGAATGTAATAAAAGAGTTTTCTAATAACATCTTTTCTTTAACACAAACATAATGGTTAATATTTTATATTTTAAAAAATACCTAATCTATAAGGCAGTATTTATATTTGAGGAGTCTATAATTATTATGGTACCAAACTAAATAAGCGAATTAAAAATATACTTTTAAGCTATAATCGGTTCACAATTGGTCGATAGCTCACTACGGAAATCAGAGAGGATAGGTAATACGATATAATAGTAAAAACCAACCTGAAACTGACGGTTTAAGATGTTTTCGACTAACCCACCTTGTATCTGAAGGAATATAATACCTTATAATCCTATTACGAGGGAATTTTGAATGGTTAGAGATGACCGACCAGTGTCGTAGAGTATATGATTGAAACATTTATTTGAACTAAATAAATATATTTTTTAAATTGTACTTATGTAAATTGTATTTTTTAATAAAACTTATTAATTTTATTCAAAAATAAAAAGTTTCTTGCCGTCTGTAAAAGATACATTTATTTAATTAAGGGGAAAGGCGCCAAATATCGCCTGGCAAAATTTCCAATGTGTTTTAAATGTATCCATTATTTTCGAATCCGGGGAAAACTAATAAATATTTTTGAAAAATTTAAACGCAGAATGAAAGATTACATTATTACTGAGGGCAGAAAGTCCCTGAAAACTTCTACAATGTTTATTTTAATATGTTATGTAACAGAGGTGAAAATAAAAGAGAAAATATAGTATAATTTTTAATTGAAAATATTGCATGCAAAAGAAACTTTTTATTTATTCTAATAAATATTTCATTCTGCCTTTAAATTTTTCAAAAATGCTTTTTAGTTTTCTCAGGATTTGAAAAAAAAATGGATACATTTAAAACACATTGAACATTTTGACAGGTGACATTTTGCGCCTTTCCCCTTTAATACCTTACGATTACAACTACTATTACTTACCTTATATAATTACGATTAGAAAACTATTCAAATTCAAAATAAATAGTATCAACTTCGGAATCCGAGTCGTCTTGAGGGTTAATAATTAGCGGTTGTGTCTCTACGGTCGCATCAATTATGTTATCAAGATCCCACATTTTTTGTTCTTCTTCCATTACATGTCTTACTGCATCTTTCCAGTTTTGTTCTGTAATATGTTGTAAAGACTCGTATAACAATTCACGTACAGCTTGTATTTTATATGACGTATTTTTTCTAGCCACATAACTTTTCATTTGTGCCCAAATGAGTTCAATTGGATTTATTTCGCAGTGGTAGGGTGGAAGTCTAAGGACTGTGATGTTTTGCCTTTCCGCCATTTTGTCAACTACGTATTTCTTGAACTTAGATTTGTGTTGCCGGGCAATTTTTAAATGTTCTGCTTTTACCATTCCATCTTCGTAAGGCAGATACTTATTCCGCAGCCAGTCAAGAATATCCTGTTTCTTCCACGCAGTCGTTGGAAGTCTTTCTACTAGTCGTGAATGATAAGGTACATTATCTAATACTATAATTGAATTTGGTGGTATGTGTTCAATCATCTGCTCAAAATACTCTTCGAAAACATCAGCCGTCATCTCCTCGTGATAGTCTTTTGTGCTTTTGGACTGAAATTCCAACAAACCATGCTTAACAAATCCTTTTTCACTGCCAATATGAGAAATTATTAATCTACTGCCTTTACCAAAAGGTGGGGAGATACCAGTAGACCAACCTTCCATAAAGGCTTGCCTGGAGCTTAATATATTTTTATCTGACCAAATTTTTTTTAGAGTATGACCTGAGTTTACCCACGTTTCATCCTGGTAGAAGATTGGCCTTCCTTCAGCCCGGAATTTTCGTATGGATCTTAGATAATTTCTTCTCCAACATATTATCTCCTCCCAGTCAATCAAAAGTGATTTTCGGTCTGATTTCTCCCACTGGAAATTAAATTCTTTTAAAACTTGACAAAATTTAGTTCGTCCGATATGAGGCAAATCCGGGTCGTCTCTAACTTCTTGTAAAATTTTGTTTAGGTTTAGTATTTCTTTTTTGAAAAAAAATCCACGAATTTTCCTTCGAATACCATTTTTGGCAAATTCATCAATTTCAATAGGCTTTTTCCCTCTCTTTAAGTGTTAGTTTGTGTTTGGGTTAGCTATACCGTGTTTTTTTCTTTCTGATAGGAACCTATATATAGTTGACTCCCCTACGCCAGTCATGTTGGCACAGCTTTCGACTATGTTGCGAACAGTGTTTGTGGGATTCTGAGAAACCAGATCATCGTGAACATTGAGGACAATAGTCTTCTCTCTTGGTAAATAGACAGACTTACTGACCGTACGCAACAGTACCGGTGTAAAACTTGATGATGTTGATTATGAAGCCATCACAAACAATCCAACAAAACGAGCACGAACGAAAGGTACGTATATGTTCGTATGTATATGGAATAAAAAATCACTCACGCACTGCATATAATTCGCAAAAGAAATATTCGAGACGCTAATTACTGCCGTAGACGCGGAAACACCGACGAGGCATAAATTACATGCGATAAAAAACGTACTAAACAAAAAAATTGTTTTCGTTCGTAATAACTTTACCCTTTCAAGTTAAGTTTCGAATATAAACTAAACAGATCAGGCACGTGGTCAAAGCCGGCATCTTCATACCCATTATATTATTAAAAATCTGGGGAATTCCATCCTAATTATCTTGCAACGAATAGTACCTTTGGATATGAATTCCAGGTTTTCTAGTAAAATGATTAAACGCGAAGATTAGTATTGAAATATCCAAAGAGATAAGGTATTCTTATTTACAAAATTGTTAATGGTTAAATTCTTATTTTTATTAATATAATATAATAACCAACATTAGCCGTGAAAGTTTTAACTGTTTTTTTGCTAAATATATTAGTATTAAAACATTATTAATATTATATATGACAGTATTATATGTCAGCCTATGATTTACGACCGTTTTATGAGTTTGAGGCACATTTCGTGCTATCAACAATTTGTGAACGGAGAATATGTAATTCTACCTTGTATAGTATATACATAACCATTTCCTGTTTCTGTAATAACGTATACCAAAAGCAATGTACTAAATCAAACTGCATATACTAAATAAACCTTATAAGGTTAAATTCATTAAAAGTGTATAATAAATATGAAATATCTGAACATAACCCTTAGCATTTTCATTATAAGTATTAAGCCCATTTATCTCTTTTACAACATACTTAGGGTTAGTAAATATTTTACTATTTCTTCACGCTCGCTTTGTCTCTAACCACGAGTAAAGTGATTTAAAATAAATTTATACTCCCATTAAGTACATAACATTTATGACTTGTTGGCCTGTATGAAAAATAAATCCTTCTAACAAGTTATAGTACACAAGCTCATAATAATTCTTCTTCTTACCTGGTTCAGCGGCACATCATGACCGACCATACATCTCAAGCAATAAATTAATGCCGATAGAGTTATTGCTTTGGGAGCATTGCAGTTGCCCCACACTTCCGAACCCGTACCTCTGAAAAAGAAATAGAGATATAATTCAAGTAGCATATAGTGGAAAAGTTTTTTAAAAAAGTTACAAGGTGTATCCGGAAGCGTAAGAAGCTAAAGAGATAAAATATCGTTAATAGTTCCAATATATTTTTATTTCAGATAACAGCCAAACTTTGGGTATGATAGGATTGCGTTGGGATAATGCATATTGCCCAAATATGAATTTGTGGGTTGGTTTTAAAATATCGCGTTAGGGAGAAATAAATCGGAAAAATTGTTACCATAGACAACTATTTAGTAGGTCTTTAAACAAAGTATAACAATGATAATTAAAAAAAAAAAACATTGAATGAGACGAATATTATTATATTATTATTATGACGGACAAATTATGAAGGAAAAATTTTTAATATACAGGGTGTCCAGGAAAATAGTGCGTTTCTTAAAGGTATCTGAGTGTAGCATTTATAACAAAAAAGTCTTAAAACATGTTTTTATAAAGTCAACCGTTTTCAAAAAATATATATATTAAATTTAATCCATTTGATTAGTTTCCAGAGAAAAGCAAATACATCGGCAACGTTGCGCTCCAAAAGGTATGGGCAGAATGCGATAGTTTAATTTATTTTGATACAGAAAAGGTACATTATTTGTAAACAGTTGTAATTACCCGTAGCTCAAGAATAAATAGTATTGTCATGTTTTCGATTCGCGAGGATCACGATAGTTATGTTAATTACGTACGGTGAAGCCCACTGTGACAGTAATAGGGCTGTTAGACTTTATGTTGAACGCTATCCCGAACGACGACATCCTAATGCCCGAAGTTTTGTGAACGTGTCCCAAAGGTTATTAAAGACGGGTTGTGTGATACCTAAAAAAACTAGCGGTAGAACACGAAGTAACCGTAGACTAAATGCAGAAGATGTGATTTTGGATATAGTCAGTAATAATCCAAGAGTAAGTACTCGATCTGTGGCTAGAATGGTTGGCATTTCAAAAAACATTGTTCACAAGACATTTACGGAACAACTGTTACATCCTTACCATTACCATTAAAAACAGTATTCAAACTTTAATTATTAAATATTTAATAAAAACAAATACATGCTTTTTCTCTATCACTGTTATCAGTATCAATACATATTATGCCTAACGATCGATGATTCATGATAGCTGATTTACAGTTATTAACGAAGAATAACAAGGAACGCAACGTTGTCGGCTGTATTTCCTTTTCTGCGAACAATAATCAACAATCAATCAACAATCTGCACATATCGTTAAGGAATGCATTATTTTCCGGAACACCCTGTATATTTTAAATCCATTACAAAATATTACAAAAAAAATAGCCTGAACCCTCACTTATTAAGACATTTTATTTGTCTAAACACAGAATTCGCGAACTCAATCGACTATACGTGGCCGTACAGTTATATCAATATGGCAGATATAATTGGGATAACGTTTGTTGATATAATTAATATTGTGGGCGATTCAAAAACACCTTTAATTGAAGGACAAGCAGTACTAGATGCTAATCATATAATAATGTGCGGAGTAACATCAAAAAATAAAGTTCACGTGAACTTGGGGCATATTTTTGCAACCCAGCAATCTGAAAGGATTACCGCATCAAATACGTTGTTGCTGTTTTGCTGTTTGTTTTTCGGTAAAAATACATATTTATTTTTGTAAGAATTGACAATATATATGTTATTTTTGTTGTAGATGCTCCATTCAGAACTTGGAAAACCTAAGTAGTACAGATACGACGCAACATTGGGAAAAATTAAAAAAAGAGAACACTGTTGATTAAAAAGCAACCCCTATACATGGTTTCTGTCACATGGGGAAAACTAATTCTCAAGCAGCACTAGAAAGTCGTCTTGATAGTAATGCTGAGATCAGTGTTTTAGACATTCTACTTTCTGGTGCAGAAGGATCAGAACTGCAATTAAGTTTGTCAAAAAGTGAAAACCTTAATTTAGTAGAAGCAGAAGTGTCACAAAGTAATTTATTACAATTAGCTATGTACCATGACATTTTTAGTAACAATAAGTTGTTACCTTCGTTTGACAATATAAGTTTTACAATGGAACTGAGTAATGATTTGATAAACTTTTATAACAAAGAAATATTTGTTGCTCATAAAAATGGCATAAATGTATGTAGGGCAACTATTTCTCAGTCTAGCGGAATGCTCGAAGAATGAGGATTACTGGGACTACTTGCTACAGTGTTTACACTTATAAAAATAAAAATCCAAACTGGGTTTTGAAAGTAAAGTCATATACTCACTTCAAGGGCAACATTGCAACTCGTCATGGGAAAATATTTAAAGGAGAAGCTTTAAACGCCTATCAACAACAATCGGGCTACAAAGTTAAACATATTGGCATTATTGTACCATCAAGTGCCTTATGGTGGGGTGTAAGTATTGATGAAATAGTAGACAAAAAATGTTGTGTAGAGATGAAGTGTCCTTTAGCAGGCAAAACTTGCTGTGATGTGATCATCATCCAGCCTCAAGAGTCCACTGCTGAACATAGGCCTCTTCCTCATGTTTCCAACCCCGTCTATCTTGCGCCGCTCTTATCCAGTTTTTATTGAGTCTTCTTAAATCGTCAGTCCATCTTGTAGGTGGTCGACCGACGCTTCTCTTGTCTTCCCTTGGCCTCCATTCCAATAACCTCTTTGTCCATCGCCCATCTGTCATTTTGGCTATGTGTCCTGCCCATCTCCGTTTTAGTCTGGCTATCTTCTCGATGATGTCAGTCACTCCGGTTCTTCTCCTGATGTCTTCGTTGGTTATTCTGTCTCGCAGAGTTATTCCTAACATGGACCGCTCCATTCTTCCCTGCGTGACTCTCAGTTTGGTAGCTGCTGCTTTTGTTCAGGTAAGTGTTTCTGCTCCGTACGTCAAGACTGGGAGGACGCACTGATCAAATACCTTTCTCTTTAGGCATGTGGGCAGCTCACTTTTAAAAGTTTCTCTCAGTTTTCCAAATGCTGCCCACCCAAGGCCGATTCTTCTCTTCAGTTCATGAGTCTGGTTATCCCTGCCAATCATAATTTCATGTCCCAGGTATTTATATCTATCTACGAGTTCTATTTCTTTCCCACCAATACTGATGTTCTGGTTGGGTACCAAATTGGTCATGATTTTTGTTTTCAAGATATTTATATTTAAACCTACATTTTCTGTAGCCACAACGAGTTCCTGTACCATCTCTCTTGTCATACCTAGATCTTCAGCTATTATAAGTATATCATCGCCAAAACGTAAGTTGTTTAGATATTCTCCATCTATTTTTATTCCCTTTGTCATCCAATCCAAAATCTTAAAAGCATGAAATGTGATAGAAGATGCTGTGATGTGATAGAAGACTTAAAATACCTGAATATACACGAGAGAAAATTAAGTTTAAAGACCAATCATCAATATTATGGCCAAGTACAATTGCAGATGTTATTAAGTGGATTAGACCTCTGTCACTTTGTCATATATTGCTCATATGATAAATCCAGTATTATAATTGAAATACCATTTGACACCCACTTCACAGAAGAGATGTTGTCAGTAATTAAAAATGCATATTTTTATAAAATTTTACCTGTTTTGTGTAATACGTATAATTAAGATAAATTTTAGTTTTAATATACGATCTTTTTAGCTTTTTATTAGAGTAAAAAGAATACAATGTTAACAATTAAAAATGCAAAATATCATTTTTAAACAGCGTAAATTGTATATTTATCAAAATTAAGAATTGGTGTGGAAAGATTTACAATTCCAGCAATAATGATTACAATTAAGTTCATAGATGGAATCATAAATAAATTGATTCGTCCTTTAAGGACTTTAAAAATTTTCATTCGTTGAATTGTCGTTTCGACATGAACACGAGCTGCAGCTATTTCAGCAGTTGATAGTGCATCTTGGGCTGAGAATTGCTTTGTTTTGCCTAGAAATAGTGGGCGTAGCAGCTTTATATTTTCCAAGCGTCCATCTTAAATTAAAAAACCTTTGTCGACCATTATTGCATCTACATTAGGGATTAACTTATCGATTATATTTGATTGTACAAAAATTTCCTTGTCTGAAGTTCTGACCTGAAGGTGCAATACCAAGAAGTACTTTCAGTGTGTGATCACCTTTATAATAAGAATAGGACATAGCGGCACTTTAAACACCTATTTTTTTTTCACAGGAATTTCTGTGAAATCAAGTATTATTCGGGTATTAGGATACTTTTCAAAAAAAGTTGGCATTCGTTTCAAAACTGTTTCTTGTGCCAGCCATGGTACAGCAGGTTGAAATACTTTATGTAGTACTTTAACTGTCACATGAAAGTAATTTTTGCAAGTATTTGCTGATACCCCAAATAACAAAGATAAATATCTAAATGAAAGATCAATTTTTAACTTTAACACTAGTATTATACGCTGCCGTAATGATAAGTGCAAAAGTTTGGCATTTTTCTTTTCTAGTATACTGTCAGCTAAACATATTTTATCAAGTCGTGTTTTTTCTGTAAAAAAAAAACAAATCACGTTTTTATCGTTAAATTTTAAAGTCGGTTCATGAAACTTTGTACAATTTTTGTTGCTGTCATTATATTTTTTGATTTAGTATAAATACAAAATACATCACCTAACAAGAAGCAAAACGAAGGGCTTTTTCGCAATCCAAATTTCTGTGAGACCCGCCATGTTCTAAATAGTTTATCTGTCAACCTATAAAAACTAAAGTTTGTTTACGTATTGAGAAGTGTTGTTTCGTGTGTGTTGTGTAATAGTAAAAAAACAATAATAATGTTATACATATTTTAATACCTTAATATATATATATATATATATATATATATATATATATAATATAAAAAAGTATAATATAATAGTAAAAAAAGAATAATACTGTTATACATATACATATTATACATATTTTATTACATATATTAATAAAAGTAATAGAAATCGACTGATTTTCATCTCTATTTTGAAACTAACTCTCAAATTCAATCGCTTTTTATCGGTATTGTAACGTACTAAAATACTTTTAAAATACTTTTAGTACGGTAATTTGTTTGTTAAAAAAAACAAATCGATATTTTTGACTTAAGACCTTTTTATTTATCAGTACAGAATTGATATATGGGTTGTATTAAATTTTACAGAAAAAAATACAATTAATACAAAACAGATCTACTTAAAAATCATTAGTTTTAATGATTACTTCGTTTCTCAGTGTAACTATAATTTTACTACGCTACAGTTTTGAACGACTTCCTCGTTACTTTTGTTAGTGTAGTAAGTAGTTTAACTGTCACTGTCACTCCGAAATATCTGTCCTACGAACATCAAAGGTACCGGCAAAGCTTTTACTTCTTGTTGGATGATGTGTTCTGTGGTATAAACATCAATGTCATCCGCGTAAATGCTAGCTTTAATGAGTACTTTAGTTACATCCATAATACTATTGAAGGCAATTAAGAATAGAGTTGAACTTAGAATCGAACCATGAGAAATTCCATTGTCTAATATCTATGATGAGCTTGTAACACCATTTATTCTAAGTATTCATGCTTTATCGTAGGCTTGGCTTATATCGAAAAATGTTGCTATTAGTTTTTGGTTATGTACAAAAGCTTCATTAATTGAGGTCTGTAATGCAACGTAATTGTCTAATGTGGATCTACCTCTCCAAAAACCATTTTGGAATGAAGTAAGGAAATTATTAGTTTCTAAGTACCATATACCGAATGGTAAGTTTTTTATGAAGACACAAAATATCATCTGGCCCTGCATATGTGTTTTTTTAGATTTGAAACCATACCTCTTGAAGAGTTATAGGAAAATTTAAGGGGCTGTCAAAGTTGTTAATGGCGATTATAGAAGCTTTTATGCTTTTCTTGTACACTTCCCGTCACATAAAACTGGTACACTTTTTTTCCCAATGTAAACCTGTGGTCCGTGAATCAATTCGTTGTTGCCATCACAGATAACGAGATTGCACAAAATCTAAATATATAAAAAATAACTTTTAAAAATGTACAAAGTTTTTAGATAGGTATTATTTTTATCATTAACAACAAAAAACCGTATCTAATAAATTTAATAACCAGAGATAGGGTTCAGCTAATATCCAAAATGTTTAAAGGATCTTTAAACCTAGGGTATTGGCACAGGGAAAAGAATGCATATACTGTAATTTTATACTTCAATTACCTACCGAACACGAGTTGTATTTTGTGTCAATAAGTTTAGTAACGGGCACACTACCAAAATTAAATTATTATTTATTACAAGAACAATAAAGGTAAAAAACTAACATTATACTTTATCCTGCGTATTATAAACTATAAAATATCCGGGACGAAAAAACGCTTTTCAAAACGTGACAGTTACAATCCAATATCTCACTGTAATGTTTTATTATAATAATTTAAAGTTATGTCTAGATTGATTATCTATCATTATTTTTGAATTGAATTATTTTCATAAATTATAATAAAACACAAATCAATTTGTGGGTACTTAATTGAGATTATGGAAAATTACAATAGTAATAGGAGAATTTTTTAGGATGCATGTTTACATAAATGTGACTGACTGATAGAGAATGTTCGATAATGTTTTAGTTTTTAGTATACTCAAAACTGGCGGTCTGTCGCACAGGCCTGCTTTTAGCTGGTTTCATATAATATTTTCGTTTAACTGGCAACAGTGCCCTAGAAATTAGAATGACACATGTGACAAGACCAACGTACACAACTTAAAAAACACGGTTTTTTGTTATAAGAGTTGTACCAGTTTTTTATGACGCGAACGGTACGTTAGGAATTTGTAGAAGTAATTTATTAATAAATAAATGATTGTTTTTTTAAATGCTTATATGTCCAAAAGAATTTAATCCTTTATGTTTACGAATTTTAGTCCAAATAACTTCTAAGAGTATTGAAGAGTTGACAGATGATACGTACTCACTCCAGGTATCTCTTTCGCCCTTCTTTATAAGACATCTTTTTGTAGAGCTTTTTAAATTAAGTAAACTTTTATTGGTGTTGCATTTGTTAAGTACATTAAAAACATAATTGCTAGAAGATAGAGCATATGCTACCTCATTGTTCCGCCTAGGTACTGGTGGTCTTTTGCAGAGCTTCATTTTACCGATGTTTGTTAGAGCTGCTTTTATAATAATTATCTTGTTTAAGGATGTAATACTAGAGTTTATATTATGACTTGGATGCTGGTTTTTAATTTTATTTTGAATACCGACTTGATAAGACTACCAGTTTGCACTATATAATTTCCAGGATTGATAAATTAGAAAGTTATGAGATTGAATTTCATTTGATGATATACAACTAGGAAAGAGATCACTGTCTTATAACGATTTTAAAGTATTTCACGTGAGAAACTTTGATAAGGATTGACTACTTAGTGATAAATCTATGGCGGAAAAAGAGCCGTTATAGGAGTTAAATCTGGTAGGTTCCCCTGTATTAAGTAGTAGTAGATCAGAAGAGTCAATGAGATGTTTCATTAAATTACCGTATTTGTCTATTTTAAGGTTTCCTTATGCAGGATAATAACAATTCATGTCCCCTTAAATTATTTTTGGGTGTGGAATTTGATCAAGAAGGTTATTTAGTTCTTGTAGGTCTAGCTCGTTAGGCGAGCTAGAGTTTGGTAACTAGATGTTGCATATTATATTAATATGTTTTTGGTATGTAATACTCACTGCTACAGCTTCGAGATTAGTACTTAATGCAATTGGCTTAGTTTGTAAGTATGTTCTTAGGAAGATAGTTACTCCACCACTGGCCTGCTGTGCTATTATGTTTTTTGGAAAACATTCGTGATCTCGAAGAGTTATATTAGTTTGATTCAAATGAGTTTCTTAAAGAGCAAAGATCTTTGGGCATAACTTATTTTTTTTAATGTTTAAAACTTATTAAGATGCAATTGTAAATTAAACGAATTGGACAATTGTGCCTAAGATAGTTATTTCGATATGCACAATATTCCCCCCACTCAATCAGTTAATTTTCAATAAGCATATCCATATCTGACAACTATGCTCCACCACATAATTTTTCTATAACAACATAACATATTAAATCAGTAATCATATTCAATTTTCTCACCCATATACCTAGTTTATTCCATAATTAGTTTGAAGTCCAATCACACAAAAATACTAAATTTCTTTTTATACAACATTACAGTAACATATTAATCTATTTTCACCACAACTGACAACCAATAAAAATTTTTCCAGGTACCAAATGTTGTCTTTCAACATATTTATTTATTTATTTTACAATAAATATGAGCAGGGGTCGCAAAACCCATATGCCCATGTGGATACAATGTTATATAGTATGCAATTAAATGGTTACATTACAATAGTTACATATTAAGCACTAACTAACTAAATAAATATACAAAAAGATAGGTAATAGCAAGTGTTTAGTACAAATTAAATGTTCAACTAGGGAGCAGATGGTCATCCAGTTTATTTTTGGAAATATTGACAGATGGAGCATCTATGATCTCAGCCGGAAGGCTATTCCATATCGAGAACACTCGATTACAGAGAAAAAATTGTATAGCTGTTATTAAAAAAGTTTCCTTTTTAAACATTTAAAGTTTGTGGCCACGAAGACGATTGTCATTGTCTAGTATAAACATATCCCTCACATTTCCAAAGTTGTATTTTACTATCCGAAACGTAATAATTAAATCTCCTCGAAGTCGACGTTGTTCAAATGTAGTGAGATTGGCCATATTCAGTCTTTCTGTATACGTAGGTCTTGAGCGACCAAAAGACATCCTAGTGCACTGCCGCTGTACGTTTTAGAGAATATTACCATCGCGCACTAATACCGGACACCAAACAGTTCCGCAATATTCCAGAACGACGAATGTACAGTTTATACAGATGAACTGAGCTCATAAATGACACTTTCGCAAACGTTTTATTTAGTAGATATAATTTACTGTTAGCTTTTTTAAAAATGTGCAAAATATGTTCCGACCAACTTAGATTGTTATTAATTATATCACCTAGATCATTATGTGATTTCACTGTTTTTAACACGCGCCCATTAATAGAGTAAGAAAGAAACGGATTATTTTTACCCATGTGAAGAACTACACATTTGTCCACATTAAGAGGCAGCATCCAAGTAGAGCACCATTCCGATATGCAATCAAGGTCATCTTGTAGTAACTGGAAATTTACGGAGAGATCGGAAAATATCTTCGTGTCATCTGCATAGAAAGCTTTGCTGCATTTACTGTGAAATTGTAGATCTTTTGAGTATGCTATGAATAAAAGTGGGCCCAATACTGATCCTTGCGGTACCCCACTTAAAACCGTTCTCTCCACTGAGAAAGAGTCCCCAACTCTAACACAAAACTTTCTATCTGTTAAATACGCGTCGATCCATCTCAGTAATTGACCACGGATACCAAGGTGTTCCAATTTATGTAATAGTCTTCGCTTTGGAACTCGATCAAAAGCTTTAGCAAAATTGAGGTAAATAATGTCTACCGGGGCTTTTCTGTATAATGCTTTTGACCATTCATTGACACACCAGAGAATATTTGTCATTGTAGAACGTCCTTTGACAAAACCATGCTGATGTTCTGGTATAACCAGTTCATTTTGCAGAAAATCAGAAATTGTCTCAGCAGTGATAGATTCCATTATCTTAGATATTATAGGTATTAAGCTGATAGAACAATAGTTATTAGGATTAAATTTGTTCCCTTTTTTAAATATCGGTGTTACAGATGCGGTTTTTTATATAGGAGGCAAAATATTTGTGGTGAATGATAAGGACATAATCACATATAGTGGGTAAGCTAAAGCATCAGAACATTTCTTTAAAAATAAAGAAGATATTAAGTCGACAGGAGTAATGATTATATTTTCAAGGGAAGAAGAAACTCGTGACGAAATAATATTAGGCAACTGATGATGGGTTCGACAGAGAAAACCTTAGAGAACGTACTGGCGAGGACTTCGGCATTCTCATAGTTATTTTGGGATATATCCCCATTATTATTTTCCAGTAAAGGTATAGAAACTTTTGTTGTCAACGAAGATCTACTATACTTATACAATTTTATACAATTATTACTAATGGCTATACTCTCTTCGTAGGCAACATAAGCTTCATGTAGAGATTTCTTTAAATCTTCGGCAAACTCTCGATGAATTAGTAAATCCTCTATGCCATTTGTACGTCTATATTTGTTCCACAACTTTCTTTTATACTTGATCAGATATATTAATTCCCCATTAATCCAAAGTTTTGTGTTATTTTTGTATATGATTTTTTTGAAGGTTTTTTTGGTTTTTGCAGAAACTAACAACGTGTAAGAACTTATCCTAGAATACAACTGGATTCTTTATGTCGCCGAAAACATCATTCCAATCAATATCAGCCAGTTGGCGATTTGCATTTTCAAAATCAATTATTTCATATACCGTTCAATTAACATTAGGATTAGGAGTACAGTACTGTAAGTTAAACTGAATATGAAACGTTATGACTGCATGATCTGAGTTACCTACTGGAGAGCTTATTATGGGATGTGTTAATAAATGGGGATCATTAGAGAAGACCAAGTCCAAAATAGATGGTAAATTATTGATTCTGAAACGAGTCGGACGAGATTCTCTAGCCTAGACAGTTCATCAAGTGATGCGATAAAGGACTCATCAGCTGCTAATCTAAAATCAGCAGGCCGATAAACACATACTAGGTGAAAAACAAAAGAGTTTTTATGACATATTTTTAAGCCAAGAAGTTCCATATTAGGGACAGTAATATCAAGAGATGTAACAGAGAAATTATTAGTAATTTCTGAAGACAAGTAAATACAAGTTCCTCCTCCACGTCGATTACGACGATCACACCTATAGAGGAAATAATTTTCAATGTTATAAAGAGAGTCAGGATCATTTGGTGTTAACCATGTTTCAGTAATAAGAATTATTATTTGAGGATTTAGGTTTTGAATGTTGCATAAAAATTCATTAAATTTGGAATTTAAAGTAGCTAGATTAGTATAGAAACAGAGCCAATTATGAAAACCTAAAATATCAGAATTAGTGACGAAAGTTTACAATTTTCGGGACACCTTGTATATATTTTATGGTTAAATTTTCCTCTCCATTCGATTTTCTCTGTTCCAGTTCCACTCGAAGTTTTTTTAGGCATTATATTTGATTTGGAGTCTTATCGTCGATTATGGAAACGTTTTTTAACTAGACGTTTTGTAAAAGTTTCTTTTTGTTTTTCAAAATATGTTTGGCTTCATGTTCATTTTGCATAATGAGCTTTATCATCTTAGGGAAGCGATTGTTTGGTTTTCCAATCCTGAAAAATGTGACAGGAGTGGAGTTACACATTACAGTATCTAAAATATTTTTTAATATTCCACCATCGTGACTTTTCTTTATTTCAATGTCTCCTGTAATTTCTAATACACTCCTAACAAAAATATTCTTAGCCCGGTTAATGCGATCAACTGCTTCATTTGCTATGCTATCCGTAAATTTTGGAGAAAAAGAATGATCCTCGATAGATAACTTGTTTTCGATCTGTAAAAGTCTTTCACTGATATTAGCTTTTTGATCTATAAGATCAATTTTTGATTGAAGATCCTCTTTTAGATCTCTTAAGAGCGTCTTTAAATTAGCAAAACTTTCGATATTAGGGCAGCAGTTGTTGCAAAGAATTTTAATTCCACGTAGCTTATGCCTTGTAACGCAATCTTCGACTCGTAGATAAGTACAAGCTAGATGTATGTTCTGTTTACAGAACAGGCTTCACATTGAAGTTGTTTTGATGAATCTCGATCATCGATTGACTTTGAACAGTTAGCGCAGGTCGACATGGTGGGAACAGCAGAACAGTAGTGGGAGTGAATCACCGTAAATAGATATAAACAAAATAAAAAGACTGACCTTGCAATCTGTAGATAATCCAACATAGGGGGCTCTGATGCACTTTATGACGATATAAAAACACCACTGGCAATAGAAAATTCTTCTGTTTAAGCTGATATAAAAATGATGGTTAAACTCAAACAATAACCAATTGTAATTTGTAATAATTCACTGGGAAACGTAAATT
Source organism: Diabrotica undecimpunctata (assembly GCF_040954645.1). Lineage (NCBI taxonomy): Eukaryota > Metazoa > Arthropoda > Insecta > Coleoptera > Chrysomelidae > Diabrotica > Diabrotica undecimpunctata. Next base: position 49,396,019 of record NC_092807.1, read on the forward strand.
CTGCCACACACACTACGATGCTCATTATTGTTCTTATTATATAGAGCCTTCTTATTATCTAAGTTTACATTTTACCAGTTCTTATAACTACGATGATGGACTTGTTAGTCCAAAAACGTTATATAATATATATATATATATATATATATATATATATATATATATATATATATATATATATAAGAAAAAAGAAGTACTTGTGACTCGTTTGGAACAAATATATAACTGTTTTGGATGGGTTGGAGTCAATAATAGGGCTATTGGTTAACTATTTTTTTATTCTCGAGCTTTCAATTGTGTTTACAATTATTATCAAGAGCTAAAAAAGACAAAATACTTACAAGTTTGAACTAAAAAGAAAAAACAATTTTTGTTAACTTACCAAATAAAAATTAGTTTGGTAAGTAAAAATCACTGCTTACATGTTCAAAATATTTAATACAAAAATGTTTTTATCTAATAAATGTTTCTCTGAAAAATTTTTATAATTTTGAAAACTTTTTTGAAAATTTTTTGTAGTAGTATTTGAAGTATTTTGTCTTTTTTAGCTCTTGATAATAATTGTAAACACAATTGAAAGCTCGAGAATAAAAAAATAGTTAACCAATAGCCCTATTATTGACTCCAACCCATCCAAAACAGTTATATATTTTTATATATATATATATATATATATATATATATATATATATATATATATATATATATATATATATATATATGGAAAAGAATAATGCGAGTGAATAATAAAAGTAAAATGTAATGGCATGTCTCGCAAAACAGAAAACCAAAAAAGGTATATCGATGGAAGGCAACCGTATAAACGTATTTCTGACTATTGGTCGTCTTCAGTACGGTGCAGCCAAGTTAGAAAAGGAGCATGTTAACTTGGGAAAGGATCACTAGAGGAGCAATGCGACCAATTTGTGGCATTAGAGTTAGAAGACCATTACGCATTGCTCCTCTAGTGATCCTTTCCCACGTTAACATGCTCCTTTTCTAACTTGGCTGTACCGTACTAAAGACGACCAATAGTCAGAAATACGTATATACGGTTGCCTTCCATCGATATACCTTTTTTGGTTTTCTGTTTTGCAAGACATATATATATATATATATATATATATATATATATATATATATATATATATATATACGAGGTCTTAGTCTCCCGATCCCCCAGACACTACCACATTTATCACTAACCAATACATTACTACTACTGAGAACACAGGATGGTTTATTTATACCGTCAATAGTGACGTGGTTTGGTTGGAGGTTGGCGTGGGAGTTAGTATGGTGATAGGCGCGGGGATTGGCGCAGGGGTGCCAGTAGGATTTTGATTGGCGGGTACAGCGGACGATATTTTCTTTATGATAGGTCTCCATGTCGAAAGTAACCGTATGCTGTCATCTCTTTTATTTTTCAATTTCTATAGCTTAAGTGGATAGAAGCTATAGTTCTGGAGTTTTCAAAATCAATTTTGTAACCTGTATGAAGATTATGTTAATCTAGAGCTAAAATTGAATCGGAATAAGAGTTGGCATGCAAGTAACATGTACATGTACAACAGTAATAAAGAGCAAGATTGGTATGGGTGGGTTTTCGATAAACAGGGTGATGAAAACCTTGGGATTGGTTTTTCTTTATGATAACGTTGAGAAACGGTAGGGATGAATCAATTTCCACCTCCATCGTGAACTGGATACTAGGATGTATACCATTCAGTTGGGTTTGAAAAGACATTACAGCATCCCTGCCATGGGGCCAAATGTTTATTTTACATATTGGATTCAAGCGATCAAATGCCAAAAAAAAGTTATGTTTGTCTGATGTCCTTTTATTGCATGATGCTACGTAAAACCTTCAATTTGACTTGTTGCTACTCTTGTTGATATCACTATATGACATAAGACCGAAAGAGGCTTTAAGAACAAAAAATGTTTGACATATTTAATTATAAATTTATGTTCAACGATTTCCTCTTTTGATTAAAATAATATATCTGCCACTGAGTGTATAATACACAACATGGTATATTCATGGATTATATGTTCATATTCTGCATCTGTTTATTTCCAAAATAATTATTTAACAATAATCAGCATTAGCGGATATTAGTACACATAATAATCGATTAAACGCAGCACTAAATGCTCATGTATATTACCCATTTTTGTTAACTTTGGTATATCAACTAATTAATCGAATAAATAAAAATCAGCTTGTTTGAGTTAGATGCAAAAACGGAGTTGAATTGTTAATTGCGCATTAATTATCGATGTGTATTAGTGAATGGAATTATTAATTTGGCCATTAGCCAAAACATATTTGAAATATTTTTATAGATAGTATTAGCGAGTATAAACGCATACATAAACTGGGATTATTAGAGGTATTTTATATCCTACTTTTTTGACCATAGTGGAAGTTGCAGTTTTAAAGTTTTTTATTTGGCCTTAGGTACAAAATCTACTTAGCCAGACAATTGATTGGATAGTAAAAACAACTAACTTTTATATTTCCTTTAAATTTATATCAGGCAATTTCCTATTTCGTTCATTCGCCCAATTCCTTAACCTTCCCATTAAAAACATTATTGATGACTGTACAAAAAGGATTGAACAAGGACACATGCTTCACGCAAAGGTGCCCTTTATAGTGACTTTTTTTAGGAAATAATACAGGCAACAGTTAAAGGTAAATGACATATAAGAAAAGACAGTCGGACACTCACACCACTGCTTGGAAAATGTAGTTTAATTTTCCATTTGGTACGTTTGAAAAACTCCCATAAAATCGATCTAATAGTTGGATTTCGACTACTTAAATAGAGAAGAAAAACAACATTCTGCGGAAGTATGATTTTTTGGTAGGAGATAGATTGAAATAAAAATGTTATGGCTTCTTGATTATACCGACATTGAAACATCCAGTGGTTAAGGTCATCAAAACTGCCATCACATTCACTTGTATCTGTTATCGAAACTGTATATCTTTTAAAGTTAAACCAATATTTGATAATAGATTCTGTGAAAATTGCTGAAAAAATTTGTTAACATAGTAATTAATTGATTTTTAAGTGTTGAAAAATTATTTTACGGCTCTTTTCCAAACTAGAAGACTGGTCCTGCACAAAAGTTGGTGTTATATTCTTGTCTAATGGGCGGGAAATTGGGAGAAGAATCTCTTTAGGGGAAGATGGTTGATCATGTTTTGACGTAAAGTTAGATTTAGAAGAGGTATTACGGACAGGATGTTGTGCTGTGAAAGTTTTTAATGGGAGAAATTCTATAGCAGAATCAATTAATGGAGCAAATTTATTTTTATGTATGAGGCTAGAATAGGCCGAATTGATAATAATTTTTGTAGTTTCTTTAAAAAATATATTCAAATTATATTTAAACTTATAACTTAAAAGTTAATAACATGGAAAATAAATATAATATTGCAATTTTTAATAATAAACTTATTTTAAGATAATCAACTCTGTCTTTAAGATAATGTAATGCTGTTTAGTACTTAGTGTTTAGCAGTCTTATTCTATATTGCACAGTAAAATATTCTGTTACAGTTATGAAGTCCAGCTCACAGTCATATAGTTAAAATATTGTTTTTTGTAAGTTATGTTCTCCTACATCTTTGATAATTATGTAGGTACACTTCCCGTCATATAAAACTGGTACACTTTTTTTTCCCAATGTAAACCTGGGTTCAGACTGGATACAGTGGTTCGTGAATTAATTCGCTGTTGCCATCACAGATAACGGAATTGCACTAAATCTAATTAAAAAAAAATAAAGTTATTATTAGATAGGTATTATTTTTATCATTAACAATAAAAAACCGTATTTAATAAATTTAATAACCAGAGATAGGGTTCAGCTAATATCCAAAATATTTGAAGGATCTTTAAACCTAGATTATGGGCACAGGGAACATTGGAACGCATCTACTGTATCTAATTCTAATTTTTTACTTCAATTACCTAGCGAACACGAACTGTATTTTGTATCAATAAGTTTAGTCACAGGCCAACTACCAAAATTAATTTATTATTTATTATATGAACGATAACATTAACAAAAACTAACATTATACTTTATCCAACGTAGATTATAAAGTGACAGATCCAATACCTCACTGTAATGTTTTATTATAATAATTTAAAGTTATGTCTAGATTGATTTTATCTATCACTATATTTGAATTGAAATATTTTCATAAATTATAATAAAATACAAATCAAGGTATGAGTACTTAATTGAGATAATGAAAAATTACAAAATTAATATGAGAATTTTTTAGGATTGCATGTTTAAACAAATTTAATGTGACTGACGGATCGAGAATGCTCGATGTTTTAGTTTTTAGAATACTCAAAACTGGCGGTCTGTCACAGAGCCCTGCTTTTAGCTGATTTCATATAATATTTTCGTTGAACTGGCAACAGTGCCCTAGAAATTAGAATGACACATGTGACAAGATCAACTTACACAACTTGAAAAACATGATTTTCGGTAATAAGAGTTGTACCAGTTTTTTATGACGCGAACGGTACATACGTTATAAAAATTTGTATTTAAAAAAATCCTTTATAAAAAGGGATATTGACTTAAAAAAGAACCCTTTAGAGTTACATCACAGACCGTTTTTCCCTCTTTCTGAAGACACACACACACACACACAAAACGTTTTCGAACCAACAAGTAGGTACATCATCAGTGCTGTTAGCAGGTATACATGAATGAAAACACTAACTATGTGGTACAAACCCAGATTTACTTCATGGCAACGTAAAACTTTCCACTGGGTTGCTGGCTCTAAGCCAACGGCTCAGGTTCATCATGGTCCAGCCTCAAGAGTCCACTGCTGAACATAGGCCTCTTCCTCATTTCTCCCGGGGTTTCAAACCCCGTCTATCTTGCGGCGCTCTTATCCAGTTTTTATTGAGTCTTCTTAAATCGTCAGTCCATCTTGTAGGTGGTCGACCGACGCTTCTCTTGTCTTCCCTTGGCCTCCATTCCAATAACCTCTTTGTCCATCGCCCATCTGTCATTCTGGCTATGTGTCCTGCCCATCTCCATTTTAGTCTGGCTATCTTCTCGACGATGTCAGTTACTCCGGTTCTTCTCCTGATGTCTTGTTGGTTATTCTGTCTCGCAGAGTAATTCCTAACATGGACCGCTCCATTCTTCTCTGCGTGACTCTCAGTTTGGTAGCTGCTGCTTTTGTTAAGGTAAGTGTTTCTGCTCCATACGTCAAGACTGGGAGGACGCACTGATCATATACCTTTCTCTTTAGGCATGTGGGCAACTCACTTTTAAAAGTTTCTCTCAGTTTTCCAAATGATGCCGACCCAAGACCGATTCTTCTCTTCAGTTCATGAGTCTGGTTATCCCTGCCAATCATAATTTCATGTCCCAGGTATTTATATCTATCTACGAGTTCTATTTCTTTCCCACCAATACTGATGTTCTGGTTGGGTACCAAATTGGTCATAATTTTTGTTTTCGAGATATTTATATTTAAACCTACATTTTCTGTAGCCACAACGAGTTCCTGTACCATCTCTCTTGCCATACCTAGATCTTCAGCTATTATAAGTATATCATCGGCGAAACGTAAGTTGTTTAGATATTCTCCATCTATTTTTATTCCCTTTGTCATCCAATCCAAATTCTTAAAAGCATGTTCTAGTACCGTATTAAAAAGTTTAGGTGACATTGGGTCTCCTTGTCTAACCCCCCGTTCTAGTTTTATGCGATTACTGTTAGTATGTAATCTGACAGTGACATTTCACCCTAAAAGGGATATTCACTTCAGAACGGCTATTTACAGACGCTCTGAACGTGAAAATAAATATTTCCTGTCTTGGTAGAAGCAACTCTAACATGGCTTTGTATGGACGCAAATAGCGACATCTGATAATAATTCTGTAAACTAATTTTTCGAAACTAAATTCAGATTTCTGCTTTAATTTATGCCTTCTAAAAATTGCAAGGCAAAACAGACGTTGATACAGATGTTATTAGAGACATGGGGAATCTAAAATTGCATTCTACAACATATACATATGCATAAAAGGATTTTTGCTTAGTTAAGGAGATATGTTATATAATGCAATTTTGGATTCCCCATGTCTCTAACATCTTTATCAACGTCTGTTTTGCCTTGCAATTCTTAGAAGGCACAGATTAAAGCAGAAATCTGAATTTGGTTTCGAAAAATTAGTTGACGGATTTAGTATGATAGAAATTATTAAAGCTTTATACAAAAACAACAGCAAAAAGGTAAGAATACATAAACAAGAATCGTCCGCATTCGAGGCAAAAATAAAATTAAAACAACGATATTTACTTAATCCACTATTGTTCTTATTAATTTTAGATTATGCAATAAAAAAATGTAAGAAGAAATACAAAAATATGCTAGTGGGAAAATGAAGTATGATGTTATTCTACACAGGGGTTCCCAAACTGAAGGGCGTTAACACATGTCAGGAGGGGGGGGGGGTACGAGACGAGTCGAAAATTAAATTAAATATAGGTGGTCTTTTTAAAATTCTACATTAACCATGATGTTAAAAAAATTAAAACAAGCCACTGTAACATCAGACTTTACACATAAATTTGCTGCGTCCCTTCTTCCGTTTCGCCACCAGACGCAGGACAGCTAACCGCAGCTAATCAATTGTGACTCAGTGTTTGAGATACCTCGGCCTAACTTGCATGTATTTTGCATTATAAAAGTAAACTTTTAATGTGTGTTGTGACATTTTAATTGTTATAGTTGACTTTCATTGATTTCGTTAATTTGAGTGAGAGAAGTTATTGTAGTCAAGATGAGCTCAGCAAAGAAACGCAAGTATAATGATGATTTAATATCCAATATGGGTTTATTTGTATGCGTAAAGGTAATGTCGAACATCCTCAGTGAGTAATTTGCTATGAAGTATTAAGCAATGATGCAATGAGACATAATTGTCTTAAAAGACATTTGTCATCCAAACGTAACTCTTTTCAGGACAAACCAAAGAATTTTTTTGCTACAAAATCTAAAAATTTAAAACGCATGAAGTTTAATAGTACTGGTTCTATAGCTCAGTCATCTAAAAAAGTGCTTGAATCTTCATATGAGCTTCAAGCAGCTGATATTATTCTTGGAACGCAGAGTAAGCAAAAGTTATCTCAAATACCTCTTTCTAACAATACTCCAAAACGTCACATGAATGCTATGGCCGAAGCCTTATGATTGCCATGATATAATATGCCATTTTTGGCTATTCAGCTAGACGACAGTACAGACATAGCACAATGTTCTCAGTTAATTGTTTATGTTCGGTATATTAAAAACGAAAGAATAAAAGATAAACTACTCTTTTCTACAGAGTTGGAGACCACGACAAAAGCTATTGATGTTATGAAAGGAGTGTCAGATTTTTTTGACAAACATGAACTCTCTTGGCAAAAGCTTATCGGTGTATGTACGGATGGCGTGCCTTCTATGCTTCGTTTCTCTCAGAAGTTGTACAATTAGTAAGAGAGAAAAATGCTGATATGACTGGGGTACATTGTGTTATACATCGACAAGCCTTGGTAGCAAAAACTCTTTCAAATGAACTGAATGCTGTATTATAGTTTTGTATTAAAGTAGTGAATTACATAAAAAACAGTTCTTTGAATACTCGACTGTTTAAAACTCTTTGTGAAGATTATGAAGTAATTACAAAACACTGCTATTTCATACAGAAGTACGATGGATCTCAAAAGAAAACATGTTCGCAAGATTCGCAAGATTATTTGACCTTCGAGATCAAGTAATCACCTTCTTGGAACAGAAAAAGCAAAATGAACTAAGCGTAGCTTTACAAAACATTGTACTCAAGTAATACTGGCTTATCAGTCAGACATCTTTGACTTGATGAACAACATGAACCTAAAACTGCAGGGTGGAGACCCAAATATAGTTACTCATCGTGATTCGATTAAGATGTATATTGAGAAATTGCAACTTTGGAGGCGTAAAATATCAGCAAACCCCTGCAATTATTTGAGTTTTCCTAAAGTAGAGTCAATTTCAGAAGAAACACGCTTCAGGGATATTTATGAAGGATCCAAGTTTGAAAATCCAAATATCAAACCATTTGAGTAGCCTAATTGAAGAGTTACAAAATAACTTCCCAAACACTTGTGAAGATAGTATTGACCCATTCCATGTCAACATAGACTCCCTGCTTTAATCACTTCAAAAAGATGCTTTGCAAATAATACATGATTCTTCTGCCAAATACAACTTTGATGTAATGGACAAACCTTCATTTTGGTAAAAATATTTCAAACTGTATCGTGGTCTATCACGGGAAGCACTTCGTTTATATTTGTTTTTTCAGAAATTGTTTGTCCGAAATAGCATTTTCAACACTTGTGACAATTAAAACAAATTATCGGAATAAACTCGATGCTACTAGTGACTTTATGCGCTTACTAAAACTCAGGCACATCTATCTCACTAACCAATCTAATCTATATTTCATTTATTAATAATTTTTGTATTTTATAAAAACTGATATTATTGTATCTTATGGCAGTATACATAAATGTTTTGTTTTCTATGTAATACTTATTTGTTTTTGTTTTGTTTCTTTTCCCATACAATATATTGTTAAGGGTGTGGGGCACGAGAAACTTTCATTTGAACAAAAGAGGGCGTGGTCCAAAAAAGTTTGGGAAGCCCTGTTCTACAAGAACTGCTATTTGCTGACGATATATGGTCCTAGTAACTAAATCGATAGAAAAATTGCAAGTTGTAAATATATTTATAAATGGGCTAAGAGTGACAAAATTAACTCAATAGTAATGGCAAGTTAAAAAAAGAAACATGAAATTACTATAAAAGGTAAATAATTAGAAAAAGTTAGCAGCTATAAATATCTAGGTGCAGCTATTGAACAAAATGGAAAGATAGATGAACAAGTAAACCAAAAAATTGGGAAAGCAGGAAAAATTTTAAATACATTAAGGTCAACGTTCTTGGGCAAATAAAGAAATACCTAGGAAAATAAAAACTCAAGTATTATATATATATATATATAAATAAAGTAGTGAGACCCTTAATAATTTATGGAAATGAGTCGTCGGTGTGGCGAGTCCGCTAATAAATAACAACAATAGCCAAATTACAGCTTGAGATTGTTACGAAATATTAAAGGAATCACAAGAAGAGATTGGATACGAAACACGGCGAAAATAGCATATTTAGAAGTGAAACTAATAGGAACAGTTTTATAAGTGGGGGCAACTAGGATGACTCAATCTATAACAAAATAAATAACGACAGACCAAAAAAAAATATAAGAAGTCAGGGCAAAGAAAAACGTGTGACAAAAATTGGCCACATTGCGATTAAGATGGGATAAAAAAGTTATACACAGGGCAGAAAACCAAGGAATAGTATGAAAAGAGATTAGACATTTGGCAGAAGAAAAATCAAGAGAAACATTACAATAAAAATAATAATAATAAAAAAATCGATCATATCTTAATAGCAAAAATTTGTTTAAGGCATTAAATACGTACGCCTGTTCCGCGGTGAGCTACTCATTTGGTATTATATAGTGGTCAAAAACGGATAAAGAGAGTTCTCGGCGGAAAGTAAAAACACTTCTCACAAAGATGAAAACACTATCCACGCAGTACAGTAGAGAGAATAACATTACCGCTGTATAAAGAGGAAGGAGGACTTATGGACATAGATGAGCAACTGCATAAAAAGGTTGATAATTTAAGAACTTATTTTCAGGTGCAGGCTGAGACACCTACCGTACATCCAGCAATTTGCGCAGTAAATGATACAACGCCACTTCAACTGAGGGAACAAGAAATTCGCATAAACCACCTAACTAAGTAAGAAAAAATTCACACCTGGATAAGTAAACCTCTGCATAGGAGACATCTCAATGAGATCAGCCAAGAATATGTCGACAATACAGCGTCGAACTATTGGTTGACATCAGGAAAGATGTTTCCTGAGACTGAGGGCTTTCTACTTGCCATTCAGGATCAGGTTATTCCAACAAAAAATTACCTGAAATATATTGTTAATATCCTTAAGTCCAAAATTACAAATGCCCATATGGATGCCAATCCCAAGAAACCATCCAACATCTTACCGGAGGGTGTCAGGCTGTCAGGCGTATGTCGGAACTGATTATAAGGAACGCCATAACTCAATAGGAAAGATTATCCACCAAGAACTAGCTGACAAACTGGGACTTCTCCAAACCGACCATCTTCCTTATTATTAATACATCCCTGACAGAATTCTTGAAAATGACCACTACAAGCTATACTGGGGACGCACTGTGCTCACAGACCTACCAGTGGCACATAATAGACCGGATCTCATACTAGTTAATCGACTTACTAGGCAAACTTATTAATCTGGCGATACCCAACACCAATAATTTGCGTTAAATACAACGACAAGATCGCGAAGCAAAGACATCTAGAAATACAAATTAGGAGACAATGGAGAATGGATAGTACCCAGACAGTACCTATTATTCTATCTACCACTGGTGTTATTCCCAAAAACTTCCTATAGAACATAAAACAACTGGGTCTAAATAAACATCTCGTACTTGTACTCCTGTACTCCTCGCGACGTCCAGATGCGTACGAAAATTTTTGGGAGATACTCCAGCGTACTAAGTCACCTAGGGCTCGATAACATGGAAAAAGTCCCACCAGAGCTTAATCCTTTTGATACCGTTGGTATCTGGAATAAGTGAAATTTCTCCTTAGAGAAAGTGTGAGCCTTATGGCTAAATCTGGAAACACCAGTATAAATATAGTAAACTATAAATATATATACACATCGGTTTAGAACGTCTTTCGACGTTGTTCGATACCTAAACACCATCTCTTCCTATCTTCGCAGTCGTTTGTTGTTAAATTTCTTTCGCTCATGGACTTGTTTACACCGTGTTGCCATTCTAATCTGGGTCTTCCTCTTTTCCGTCGACCTATCGGTTGCCATTCTATTACTTTTTTGGGGAGTCTTGATGCTGACATCCGTTGAACATATATCACGCACAAACTATAAATAAACTGTAAATATTCTAAGTGTTGTAATGAATTTAGAAATATAGTTAAACTAACCCTACACCTAACGGTACTTTGGATTTACAAATTAAAGTAAAATAAAAATATATTTAAAAAAATATCATAAAAGCAATGACTCACGTAAAATCGCAGTAGGCCGATCCCTTTTCTTCATCTAACGAAACTGTAAGTTTGATTTTAGAGCCGTCATCCATAAAGTCTTCTGCCTCCAATTGGGATTTACCAATTCTTGATTTTGCTTCTTTAGCAACATGTTTTAACATATCTCTTACAGCTACCTCCGCGTTGTTTTGAATGTGACCCATATATGCTTGAACAACGTCTGCAACAAAAATATACGGTTTTGTTTGAAAGTCTATATAGATAATCAACAATACTTCGCAATGATAAATCATTATTAAATAATTTACCCGGTTCTTTACGTTGACGTTAAGGCGTTGGAATGTTTTTCGAATACTCCTCAAAATTTTTAAAATATCAAAAAGCCTAAACAAAGCCTCGGAGCTTTAGATGGATTATCAAGTAAACAAAGTAAACTAAGAAAAAGGTTAATTAATATTGGTACATGTACAGGGAACATATGTACAGGGAATTAAACAAAATACTGATATCACGCTCCTTATATAGAACAAATGGACTTTACAATACTAATTGCAATAAACAAATAAGTAACCGTTACTGATATCATGGAAAATTACATACATATATTATTGGGGTATCCAAAGATTAAAGAGCGGCTAGGAAAATATTAATACTGATAAAAAAATTTCAGACTAGGAAGCAGTTGATGAGAATATCTTAAGAGTAAATATTGAGATATATGGGTACAAGATTACCATCATAGTTGCTTGTGCCCCTTCTGATGATTAAACAATTAAGCTAAAGGAAGATTTCCTTAGGAAAATCTGTACTGGATAAAATAGAAAAACTGAGAGGTAATTATGGTATGAGATTTTAATAAAAGAAAAGAGAGGTCAGAAAAATGTATAGTAGTAGGACTTTTTAGTAAAACAGCAACTAATGATAATGGTTATAGACTTACACACTTATGTGCGAGCTACGAATGAAAATTCAACAATGTGTTCTACAAACACGGAGAGACATCGATACACCTGGATTCAACCGATCGACATGCAATCTTAAAGCGATCATCGATTACATTTTCAGTAAAAGTCCAGGCGGTATCTGTTTTGAGTTGGGTACTACTACTACTAAGGATTTCCACAGTTTTCACTGTCTTCCTTCACTCAACCGTTTTCTCCAATTTTCCCTGTCATTCCAGTCTCCATCTCGCAGGGTTCTTTTCTCCATAGCCTCGTCGATTTCATCTCTGAATGACCTTCGGGGTCTCCCTCTCTTTCTTCTTCCAATCGGGCTCCATTCTGTGATTTTGTTTATCCAGCGTCCTCTGTCCGCTCTTCTGACGTGGCCGTACCAGGATAGTCTCTTCTCCTCTATATAGTCGATTATGTCTGATTGCACTCCCATTCTCCGCTTAATCTCTGCGTTTTCAATTCTGTCTCTTTTTGTAAGTCTACAGCTTCTCCTCAGGAACTCCATTTCTACTGCTCTTATTCTACCTCTATTTCTCTTGTTTATTGTCCAGTTTTCGGACCCATATGTCAGGATACTTCTTGTCAGAGTATTATATATTCTCTTTTTTGTCTTTATCGTAATGTTCTTATCCCACAACACTGAGTTTAGTTGTCTTATACAGTTTCTTGTTTGTCTCAGTCTGTTGTTTATATCTTCTTCTGTTGTTCCCTGGTTCGATATTATGGTTCCTAAATACTTGAATTTATCTGTTCCATTTATTTGTCTTCCCTCGTCTATCTCTAGGTTTCTCATATCCTTGTTTTCTGTTGTTAGGTATTCGGTTTTCTCTAAGTTTATTTCCATTCCGTTGTTTTTATATTCTTCTTCTAGTTTTCTGAGCATAAAGCTGAGATCTTCTTCATCTTGTGCGATGACTACTTGATCGTCGGCAAAACTTAAGGTGTATAGGTATTCGTCTCTTACTGGTATGCCCATTCCTTCGCACTTTCTCCTCCATGGTTTGAGTGTCTTTTCCAAGAATATTTTAAACAGAGTAGGGGACGTAGCACAGCCTTGTAGAAGTCCTTTTGTCGTCTTAAATGGATTGTAGGCTTTATTTCCACATTTAATAGCTACTTTGTTTTCTTTGTATAGTGCTTTAACTGCTTTTATTAGTGTTTGTCGGATTCCGAGATCATTCATTGCTTCCCATAATTTGACTCTAGGTATTGAGTCATATGCTTTCTTTAGATCAACAAAGGCCAGATGGACCGGTCTACCTTTTGCCATTTTCTTCTCTATCAGTTGTTCTAATGTGTACGTATGATCTAGGCATGATTTTCCTACTGTGAACCCTGCTTGGTCTTCTCCAATTTTTCCTATTATTTCAGTTTTTAGTTTTTCTTTAATAATTTTCCCGTAAAGTCTACCTACCGACGATATTATACTAATAGCTCTATACTTTTCACATTTTTTCCTGTTTCCTTTCTTATGTATGGATGTGATGTATGCTTGTGTCCATTCCGCAGGTATTTCTTCTCCATTTAGTCCTCTTTCGAACATTCTATGTAGCATGCGGAATAACTTTTCCGTTCCGTTTTTAATTAGTTCGTTTGGTATTCCTCCGGGTCCTTTGGCTTTTTTGTTCTTCAATGTCTTGATTGCTATCTTAACTTCTGCCAGGCTTATTTCTATCTGGTCGTATGCCCCATTTTCTGCATGTTCTATATTCTCTTCCTGAAATTGGGGACGGTTTTCTGTAAGTAGTTCTACGTAGTATTCTTGCCACTCGTTTTCACTAATTTTGCCGATCTGGGTTGTTTCTGTCTTATTTCGTTGAAGTGCTTTTAATATTCGCCATGATTCTGATTTCAGTTGGGTGTGAAGCATATAATCCCAGTTTTTTGCATAAATCGCTCCAAAATATTACTACAAATGATAATTTCACTATGTGTGAGTTGCAAAATGTAGGCTTAACTTCTTATTCATAAAATTCGATATTTTTCCTTCTTCTTTCGCATATATTTCAACAACTATTAGTTTTAGAATAATTTTTTATGTAACTTAATTTTACATAAGACAATGCTAGTTTCAAATCTTTAGAATTATGAATTGTCTTGAAAAAATAATAAGAAACACAAAAAAAAACAGTTAAAAAATGTTTTCTTATAAGTTTAGTTTCCGGACTAAAATCAAATTTAATGGCTTTATATTCTGCGAAAGAAAACTCTTTAATATGTTTATTTATCACACAAAACTTTATTAAAATCGATCTCATAGTTTTTGTAAAGTGATTTTGCAATCTAATTTTTTTTTAAAATAAATAATTTTCAAAATTATGCAGGTCAAAAACTAAAACTTTTAGATACTTGAAACCTTTAAGATATAGAAGAGCATTCAAGATTTTAAACCCTTTTGAAAAATTAAAATTCGTCGATCAGAAAAGCCTAGGCAATTTTTTAAAAAATTGTTTAAATTTTTTTAAATAGATTTTAATTTTCAAAACGGATAATAAAATTTCGTCAAAAGATGCTTCAAAAAAAATTAAAGAAAAATAAAAAAATAAGATGATCGGTTCATTAGTTCCAGAGTTATGATCGGTCAAAGTTGACTGCGATTTACAATAAAAGTATAAAATTCCAAGATCTGATTTTTAGATAAAAACCTTTCCAATAGAAAACAATAATTGGGTACAAATTTACATTCTCTACAGACTACTACAAGATGGTTCAAATGTGAATTAAAATTAATCCGTCCTTTAAAAAATTGACGGTAGAAGGCCGTCGCGGCTGAACCGAAATTGAGTTTATGCCTTCAAAATCAAATCGCGCTTAAAAATTTTAATTATTTCCGCTTCCATTTAACCAATTTTGATGTTTTTTCTAAATTGAGGTTTTGCGAGCTAAAAACATCAAATATCGCATTTGTAAATACTTCTTCTTAGGGTGCCTGTCCGTTCCAAACGTTGGCGCTCATCCTGGCTATGATGACTTTGTTGGTTGCTATACGAAATAACTGTGTTGAGGTCTTTCTATACCATGCTCTCAAGTTAGCAAGCCAGGATATTCTTCTTCGTCCTGGGGCCCTTTTTCCTTCAATTTTACAAAATGCATTGAACTAGCTCGTATCTGCCTTGATGTCTCATTATAGGTCCCAAGTACTGCAGCTTACCCTTCACGATGTTGGCCAAATCCGTGGTTGTGTTCATCCTCCGCAGTACTTCTTCATTGGTGACTTTGTCTGTCCATGGTATCTTCAGGATCCTTCTGTATGACCATAGCTCAAAAGACTGAAGTTTTGATAGAGTTTCCGCCTTCAATGTCCACGTTTCTACTCCGTACAGAAGCACTGAGTACACATAACATTACATAACAAGGAGCCTTATTTTTGTGTCTAGGGTGAGGTCATGGCTCTTGAACACAGAACTCATAGTCAAGAATCCACTTTTTGCCTTTGCGATGCGACATTTAATCTCTTGGGTATTGTCCCACGACTCATTAATTATAGTTCATAAAAGTAGTTGTATTGTGAGACACGTTCAATTCTCATTTGGTTCACATACAGATTTGCTCCAGTTGTTTTCCTTGCTGATGATCATTAGCTTGGTTTTGCTGGTGTTTATATCCAGTCCATATTTTCTACTTGTTTCCGTTATTTTGTTCATTAAGTTTTGAAGCTCTTCTATGAGTAGAATAACTGGTATTTTTTTTTTATTTTTTTTTTAAATACCATTTATTTTATTACCATATAGAAATATAAAAATAAAGATCCTGTACAATGTATTATCTATTCATACATTGTGTATATTAGATTTATTCTCCTTGTCTATCCTAAAGAAATCTAGCATCCAGAAAATACTAAAAGCCATGAATTGAAGATAAAATATTTTTGTTTGAAGTAAAGAACCCTGAGAAATTCAATCTATTTTAATTTAATTTATTTCAATTAAATTTAACTTAATTTAAACTTAAGCAGATCATAATATATATATATATATATATATATATATATATATATATATATATATATATATATATATATACAATGTAAGTGAGATTAAAACCTCACTGAAATGAGGATATCGGTAAAGGAGAAATAAAAAATGAAAAAACTATTTCAATCTTTTAAATAGAAAACGTTTCGTGCAGTATTTCTGCATTTCTTCAGTTCTAATGATTGCAAAGTCATATATAGATGTCAAACAATGTCAAATGCATATATTGAGGTGTTACAAATTACATTTAATAAAAACAATAAAAGTTACAGTTAAAAAACACATTTAGAGTTTTTTAAAATTTATACAAACATTCAAAAGTCACAAAAATGTCACAATATGTTAACAAGAACAGTATAATATAATACAATAATTCTATTCTATCGTTGATGTAACATTATCGAAACATGAAGCCAGGAGAAAAAGTAACTTGTTTTAATTGAGCTTAGTAAAACAATTTGAACAAAAAAAAATTATTTTTATTGAAAAAAGCATGGAAAGTTAACTTTATTGTTAGAGACACAAAAGTAATTAAAAAAGCGCCTATTATTGACAGATAGGGATCTACCACTCCGAAGGGTAAAACAAAAAATAATATGGCTTGGGAAACAGTATTTTTTGCCAAAAATTCAACTAGATAATAATTATATGTTTACAGGACAGAATAGAATAGTCATTTTATTTATAATCCAATTAAAAAGAAGGTTGGATATAAAAAGTACCGATGACCATTGTTGGGGAACCTAGAATTAGTGAATATTAATGAAATATAATGTGATATGAATTTGTTTAACTCACCATGTGGTTCCTTTTGGAAAGGATTTTACATCGAATATGATGTATGAAAATTGCTAAAGTTCTCGTTGAAATGAATATAGGGATTTAATTTTAGTAGTATCAAGGTAGAAGCTACTTTTTTCCCTAGAGGACAAAAACTGAAAGATTTAGGCCATGTCTTGATCGGATTTAGGTGTAACTAAGTTAAATTATGAAATTTAACATTTAACTAGAAAGATTTTGAGGATTATTCAACGGCAAGGAGTGATAAATGAGATTATCGATATCAGTACATCTGTTCATGGAGTTTTTTTTCTGTTCGCAGAACGCACGAAACGTTTTCTATTAAAAGATTGAAATAGTTTTTTCATTTTTTATTTCTCCTTGACCGATATCCTCATTTCAGTGAGATTTTAGTCTCACTCAGATTGTGTATTTAAATTTAGACGGTCGTACTCCTTTCAATATATATATATATATATATATAATATATATATATATATATATATATATATATATATATATATATATATATATATATATATATATGTATGTATATATAGTAAACTCTTAAATATTGGGGAAATCTGCAAGAAAGACTCTAATGAGTATCAATTGTTTCGCCGAACGTTTTCGCCAAAGAGAATTAATTTGGCTTCTTCAGGGCTGAAAGAGAATAAATTATAATTAGCTACCATATATTATCTCGGAGAGATATCACTCCGGGGTAAACAAGGATTCTGAAAAGTGTTGAAAATAGCTTTGGTAATAATAATAACAACATTAAACTTAATGTGGCTTGTAGATCAGCCCTAACAATTAATAATCTTTATTCTAAGATAAAAGATAAGACTCCCATAGATAGGCTTAGTAACATTGTCTACAACATTCCATGTCTCTCTTGCAACAATTCCTACATCGGTTAAACATCTCAATTATTGAAATCACGTATTACACTACACAAAAGTGATTCTCGACTTCACCCTGACCGTTGTGCATTAGCCAAACATGTCCATTCCACTGGTCATCTCATGGACTATACGAACACTACAATTCTCCACCGTGAGAACAATAAATCTAAAAGAGAGTTCATCGAGATGTCTTATATTTTCCCTAACAATTTCTCCATTAATGTGAAGAGTGACATTAAGAATCTAAGCGATATATACCACTTCTTACTTAAATCAGATACCAAGAACAATACAACATCACAGATAGCTAACTTGACTAATATATCCATTAACAACTAACCTACCTTTATAATTAATTTTCATTAACTAAAAAAGATAACTTTCCCTTGCTTTTCTTAGATACATCTCAATAAGATATAATAATGCATGAACAATAGAATATAATTAAATAAAGAAAATCAAAATAATATTTCCCTATACTGGGATTTAATTTCATTCGTTTTTTACCAATGAACCTTAACGACATAAAGATTCATAAGAACTACTGAATTTGTCAGCGCTTGCGTTCTGGCTAAAACAGAACCTCACTTTTAAACTTTCTAAAAATCAAAAATTTAGTTATTGCCGACAATTCAAAGAATTACCTCCTTTTAAATGTAGTTACATTGGGTTTTTCGATTAACCTTGGGTATACCTTTGCGTGTTAAGTTCAAAGCTACCATACATTTCAAACCTTAAAAAAACCTTTTTTTTTTGGACATAATAACAAAAAACACCACTATGTTACTAGCAAAGTTTTTTAATATTCTAACTCTACAATTCTAAGTTACGGTAAGATCAATAATGTTTTAATAGATAATATATGGTAGCTAATTATAATTTATTCTCTTTCAGCCCTGAAGAAGCCAAATTAATTCTCTTTGGCGAAAACGTTCGGCGAAACAATTGATACTCATTAGAGTCTGTCTTGCAGATTTCCCCAATATTTAAGAGTTTACTATTGAACTTATCTGCAAAGATTAAATTTTTTTTTCTTTTCTTTTCTTTTCTATATATATATATATATATATATATATATATATATATATATATATATATATATATATATATATATATATATATATATATATATATATATATATATATATATATATATATAAGTATATCCACTTAAAAAATGAGAACAAAAAGGTACAATTTTGATTGTTAAGTTAAACACATTGTGGTTAATGCTTACGTCTATAAAGTAGTTGGTACTAGCCAGATAATGAGATCCGATGATCCTTAAATTACGTAGATAACATAATAATGATTGTAGTGTATACAATAGGACACTAGGTCGATGAATAGGGATTATATTTTTTAAAGGAACGTACAGGTTCTCGTATTCAAATTCTCTTATTATTAAAAACATTAGAGAAATCAGGACAGAAGGATGACAGAAGGATGACCTTTATTACAAAAAAGGCACCTTAAGCGGCTAACATAATAGTGGGTCCAATAGAGTGTCGACTAACAGAAAGTTTTACACCCATGCGCTGTTATAGGTATCTGAAAATTTGGACACAAGGTAACGAAGTTTTAAGGGAACGATAGATCTAAAGTATGTATGAACTGCGGCTGAGAAGGGAATTACAATAACTTGTCAAAAGTTGGAAAAGAGGAAGTAGTTTTAAAGTGTGTAAAATATTTTAATTCCTAGCTGAGCGCTTTCGGCTAACAAAGCCATCTTCTAAGCTATGGTCAAATATAAAATATCCTACTAGGAGAGATCATGTGGAAAGCTGGTTCTATCTTTTCTTTTCTTTTTAAACATCAAAGCAAAATACTACCATAGAAGAAACCCGAACTAAGTTAGAGGCACCACCAACACTCTAAGGCCAGAAAGATACATTTTCTGATATTGAAACGTTAATTTTATTCAGATTTTTTTGTTCTCTTAAGCAAAATATATGACTAGGTTTATTACTAATTGTACATGTGAAAGGAGATTTGTTTTAAATAAAATTTGCCAAAAAAAAAATTATTTTTAAATATAATATGTTTTGTCCCCAATACATGGCATTACAAATTTTGCAGAATCCAAAAAAATATCCAATACCTCAAATATCAAAAAATGTATATAAATAAAAAAATAACTTATTTATTTAAATATCTAATTAAAACAGGAAAACATTATTATTTCTGGAACTTCTGTACATTCCACGATTATTTAAACTTGCTGATTCGTTGATCTTCTTTACAATATCAGTATGATCATACCATATTGCGTCCTCTTTATATGGCCATTTCCACGAACTAAAGTTGCTGTTTACCATAACAGTAAAAAACGCCATATTTTCTTCTACTTCTTTTATTTTTTCCGGGTAGTGTTGATCTTCATAAATAACAATAACATGGTCACCTTCTTTTAAATGAGATTTGTTGAATGTTGGAACAATAGCTGGAATGTTATCACCACTATTAGATTCCAAATTTAATTGCTCATCAGATAGAGATGTTTCAGAATCTGAATTTTCCTTGAAATTTCGTTTTGGTTTTTTTTTCATCAGAATTTGAATTTTCGTTGTAATTCCGCTTTGTTTTTTTTTCTTGTAAAATCTTTTTTTCGTCTCGTTTTCGTTTTCACTCTTGCTTTTCCTGTTCTTTAAATTCTTTTTCCATTTTTTTCTTTAAATGGTATTGTTTCCACTGAGTGGAAGTTGCAAGGGGAAGGCAACTTCTCACCGACTCTTTTTTTAACATGGTTTATCTGGCGAAAGCAATGCCTTCTTAAATGGAGTAGGAATTTTTCCATCAATTGGTATATATTTTTCAGGCGATTTTTCAAGGAGACTCGGTTGTAGGTTTTCTAAAGTAGTTGTATCGTTAACATTAAAATCTAGTTCAACAACTGCAACATCGCCACCTGGTGGATTATTATCTGTATCAAAATGTGGTTATGGATCTTTATCTGTATTGCATTTATTCATGCTGTTCTCCTTGTGATCTGAACGGTCTTCTTCTGTTGTTGAGAGTTCAGGGTCATTTAATTTGGGAACGATAAATATGTTAAGTTGTTTATTATTTTTGATCTTCAGCCAAACTTAAAAAAGACTTAAATGTTGTATATTTCCCTTCCACGTATTCAAGTCTGCTGTATTAAATTCTTGTAACAAGCCAGTGTCAATGTAGGTCTCTAACATTTGTTGAAATGTTTTTTCTTGTTGAGTTTCTTCTACGGGGAATGGATTATTGTGAATTTCTGTATCATTTGACTTGAAATGTTTTTGGTAGTTGATTGCATCGGCGTTAAATGGACACAAACCGGCCGCATGAAAACCATTCAATATAATTTTCGGAGTAATGGAATTCTCTATGGCTTTTGCTTGAACTGGTCCAAAATTCTCCTTCTTCATTTTTGAACTATTGTTTTGTATTCTCCAATTGTTTACTTCATTTCGTATTTAGGCCCAGTAGCTGACTTACTTTTACTCGTGTCTGGATCCGACTACAGTTTTTCTGCCCAATATCGGGCTACGTCTACACCCTTTGTATTTGGGAGCCACAAATTATCGAGGGTGTACTGTGATGGGCAAAGTCTGCATACTCTCAGGTGCTCCACGTTCTGTATTTCCCCACATTCACAAAGTGCGTCGCTGTCTGTCTTGATGCCACATTTAATGAGGTTCTGTTTTACAGGGGCGACACCTGTGCGTATGCGATTGAGTTTCCGCCAATTTCTCCAGTCCAGATTCATTCCATTAGGTAGTTCTGGATGTAGGGGGAACAGTTCGGGTGGTTCGACGTTGACATTTCTCATAAACCTTTTCCTTGATTAAAGTCGGCTGATTCCTGGCGGTTCGTCAAACCCGTATAATTGGTGCCTTTTATCGAAACTTTGCCTGAACTTCTCCACATATTGTGAGACGCATCTACGGTCGTCTGGTGATGCGAATCCAGCTACCCGGTACAATAGGCAAAGAGAGGTAGGCTTCATACTGTTGAGAAACATAAGACCTCAGCTGTTGTCTTCAAAACCTGGGGGTTTGCACCCCACTTGCTCCCTACAAGTTTCCGGAAAAGGTTGTTTCTTGTAGAAACCTTTTGTCTTGTGCTCTGACAGTGGAATTTATACGTTAGTGACCGGTCTAGTAATACTCCAAGATATTTGGGCCTATCAGTATGTTTCAAGCGTTGTCCCTCCCAAGAAACATTCAGTTTTACATGCGCCAGTTGGTTGTTGAGATGGAATGCATATACTTGGGTTTTAGTAGGGTTTGGCTTTAATGAGTTTTGTTTGTAGTAAGTTGACATCATGTTTGATGCCTCTTCCATTGTCGACTCTACTTTATCGTATCATAGGCCGCTGTGAGGTCTATCAAGGTTACTCCCACTATCTCTTTGTGCTCAAATCTCTCCTCTATGTATTCTGTTAGGTTCAGCACTTAGCCTGTGCATGATTTACCTGGTCTGAAGCCTGCTTGTTGTGGGATTAGTTTTGCATCTAATGTAGCTGACAGTAGCTGACATATGTTAGTAACCAATATTAGACATGGGTGTCAGCTATTGGTACAACATAAAATAATAAAATTTTGGTTGAATTGACAGGGTTATTTACGTGCTTCCTACTTAAATATTTATTCAAAGTATAAAAACATCTGAAACCCGATAGCTGACACTAGTGTCACTTACTGGATACTCGCTCGGATCTTGTACTAATAATTGATACCCCCTTTCTAATCTGCTTTATTAACATAAGGTAAGTTTAACAACAAATACATATATTTATATTACTGTTCAATGGATCTACACTAAAAGACTTACCCTTTAAATACACATTAACGTCACACACTCAATTTATATAAACTATTTTCTTAGCGTTTTTGTTTAGTAAATTCGGCAAAACGTGCACGTCACGTATGAAACTAGTCAATGTCACCAACATTCAAATTTATTTTATCGACCCATTGATGCCAACATATTCAAACTATTACCCAAGGAAGCAAAGACCGCCAATACTACAGACTATACTGTTTCAAATAGTCTTAGTACATAAATAACAAATTCTGGTGTCGCTTATTGTCAGCAGTAGTACTGTCAGCAATGGGAGCCACTATCTTAGATATACAAATAGAATTATGATAGTGGTAAAAAACAAAGAGATAAAATTGATATCTAGAGCACCACAAGGATCAGTATTGAGAATGCTTATAGAACGGGGTATTGAGAGTAGTAGACGAGAGATGTTTTATCAGTAGCATACGCCTATGATTTGGTTTTTTAATTAAAAATAATAACACTAATTAACTGAAAAGGAAGAGAAGCAATGTATATAAAAAAATTAAACCTAAATGAAACAAAACGACTTAATATTGGCAACAGAAAAAGAGGCAATTATCGCGCTAAAAGGTTCAAAAGACAAAACTGGTTTAGTATTCAACAAGATGCCTAAAGCACAATAGCAGATGTAGTACGTTATATCCGTAGTAAGACTTTATTGCATTTACTTACCTAAACCATATTGGTCAATAAGTTCGCACACCAAATCAATACCTTTCTTATTGGCTGCTACTTGAGCTCTAACATCAGATATATTATCTGATAAATTTCTTCCACCTGCTGCCTTAATTGAACTGATAAATTCCTCTTCTTGAAATTTGCCACCTTCGACTAGAAGAAACGATTTAAAAGCAGCTCCTTCTTCATCCAAACTAGTAGAATGCGGTGGCATAGAACCTGGAGTTATGCCTCCTATGTCTGCGTGATGACCTCTGCTGGCAACGAAGAAAACGGGTTTTACACTTTGCCTAAAAAACATATAAATACCTATAAAAATAGAATACACTTAAATAGAATTCCACCTAGATTATTATAAAATATTGTATTTATTTCTTCATAAGTCCAATATTTAAGCATTCTCAGACTCTTCTTCATGTATAGCCAATTATGCTAATGTACATGTTCAATTCTTGTCCTGTTCAATAGCCAGTCATCTATGCTTCCGAATTTACATGATCTGCTTTAACTTCTTTTATTATTGAATTATGTTTTTCCACTATGTGATGGCTATATAGATCATCATTTGTCGAATGTTGATTTTGCATAGCCTAAATTTTAGTTGAATAGTAGTACATGGTGTTTCAAAAAGGTATGACATAAATTAAATCACGCATTCCGGGGACAAAAATAAATTGATTGAATCCAACTTACCTTTGTAAAAAAGTGTACACAGAAAAAGAAACAACAAAATCTAAGCGCACAGAAAACTTTTAAGGGTGGTGTGCAGCCCTAGATCCCCCCAAACTTTTGAGTACGTTCAAATCAAATGAATTTTGTGGAATCATTAGTTTAACACATTATTTTTAAAACTTTTTTGCCTCTTATCACTTTTTCGAAAACTAGTTTTTTTCCTAGTTGGCCATAAAATTACAATTAGTTTCTACGGATACAATAATTACAAATAGTTCCATCAATAATAGTCAATAATTCGAAGCTATCTTTTATTGTATAAATAAGATTAATATTAAAAATTTTGATATTGCAATGGTCTACACATTTCAGGAAATGGCAGATATGCATTTAACTTTGGGAAAATTGGATCAAATTAAATTATGATTTCAATAAACTATCGGGAATATCATAAGTGAATGTCAAGGAAATAGTGCAGCAACCGCAAGGCGTTATGCAGTAAAATACCCCAATCGAAATACACCCGATAAACGATTATTTCTGACCATTGATCGTCGTTTACGGGAAACGGGTACGTTCCAACCGCAAGTTGCTGGCAATAGTGGTCGTTCAATAATGGATGCAACTGATAAATACATTTTAGAAATCATTGAAAAAGTCCCTGGAACAAGTACAAGGGTAATAGCTGCTCAACTAAATGTTCCTCGCGTAAGGGTTTGGTGGCGTTTGAAGGATCAGCTGCTTAAACCCTATCACTTAACAACGGTTCAAGAGTTATTGGTTGAAGATTATCCCAAAAGGATTGGATTTTGCGATTGGTTGTTAATGGAAAACACTCAAAATGTTAATTTTATTAGAAATATTTTGTTAACCGATGAGGCTACCTTCAGTAGAAATGGAATAACAAACCATCATAACGAGCACATTTGAGCCGACGAAAATCCTCAGGCCAAAAAAAAGGCCCACCACCGAAGGACTTTCAAAGTTTAGTTTGGGCAGGAATTGTGGATAACAATCTAATAGGACCAGTATTTCTTCCCAACAATTTAAATGGTGATAATTATTTGCAGTTCTTGGCAAACGATTTACAAGAGTATTTGGAAGAAGTGAATATTGCAATAAGGCAAAATATGTGTTTTCTACAAGATGGCGCTCCACCGCATTTCTTGGCCATCCAGAAGTCCAGGTCTTAACCCCATGGACTTTTGCTTTTGGGTGTTTATGAAAGAGAAAGTATATTCTGTAACAATAGATGACGAACAACATTTGAGGGTTAGAATAATTGAAGCTGCAAATCAATTTCGCCAGAAAAATATGATTTTTCAGCGCATTCGGTTTTCCTTATTAAAACTATACCGAATGTGTATTGAAGAAAATGGAGATCATTTTTAACATTTATTGTAATATCACATTTATATAGGTTATAGACATTTTTTGTACTTGTTAATTCATTTAAGCCATTTATTTAGTTACACGTAATTTTTAAATGTTAATGAAAAGGGCCGTTACTCAATAAAAACTGTTTTTTTTAAGTGATAGAAGGCAAAAAAATTTTAAAAATAATGTGTTAAACTAACAAAGCCACAAAATTTATTTGATTTGAACGTACTTAAAAGTTTGGGGGGATTTAGGGCTGCACACCCCCTTAAAATTTTTCTGCGCACTTAGATTTTGTTGTTTATTTTGTATGAAAAATGCTTTCAGAACAAGATAGTAACGTGTCCATTTTTATAACAAAATGTCAAGTAGTGTAGGAGATAAAGAAAAAAAAACAATTTTTATTTTGTAACTTCAAAGGGCTGTAACTTTTTTTGTGTACACTTTTGTACTAAGGTAAGTTGGATTGAATCAATTTATTTTTAATTTTGAATAAAATCCTTTATAAAAAGGTATATAAAAAACCCAGTTGGGCTATGTTAAATTGGCAAAACGTTTTCGGAATAAGTATTCCATCATCAGTACCCTAAAAGTATTTAACCACTTAATTAAAAAGAATTGAAATAATTTAAGTTTTGACTAAGGTTAGTGTAAAATGTGGTTAATACTTACAAGTTAATACATGGATGTAGCCACTAAATATGGGGTTACAAACCCTTTAAAAATTGCTAATTGAAATTTAGTTTACATAATGTCTGTTTTACAATTTAGATGGTAAAGTTACCGTTGGATTGGTAACATGGTGACATATGACTCTGCAATAAGTTGCAAGTCCTGAGACGGTATGTCTACGAGGACTTCAATAAAGCAACTGATTAAAATGACAATCTTGGCAGGTTATGACGGAAGTTGTGACAGAGCAGTCAGTGTAACTATATATGTCTATTTAAGACAAGAGCCAACGTTATTTAAAAATTGTGAAAAATTGAAATAAAATAAAATTATAACAGTATCAACCATCAATGTTATTGTTGTAAATTATGTATGTAAGATAAAGTTATGGTGAGAAAATTATGTGATTAAAGTTAGGCAACCAACTATACAGTGTTAAGTGGTGTGATGAAAAGATTCTAAATTAGAATTCTAATTAAATTTGGTTCGGTATAATGTTTTAACTTACGTATTTTAAATTCCATTCTGTATAAGGTTTTAATCTACGTATTACAAATCTTCGAAGCAGAAACACTTGAATTTTGGAACTGCCTCTAATAACTAAGCACAATAAGTGTCTGTTTAAATTTGCCCAAATAGACCAGCGATTTGCCGGTACTTTACTATGCGTAAAGTAAATCAAACTTTTAAAAAACCCCATTAGCGTGGAATCCTTGAGCAGGATTTTTTTCGAGTCACTTTCCGTTTGGCCAATAAAGAGACGGTAGGGTAGATGAAGCGCTGTTTGTCGGTCGTTACCGGCTTTTTTAGTTTGAAGACATCTTTGGACATTAAATGTATCTTTGAAAGTAGTGTTGTTTGGAGATAGAATGCAGTCAATGAAATAGTACGAGGTAAATCAAAATATGTAGTGACCACGCAAGTAAAAACGTAACGAGAAGTAAAGATTTATTTAGTGCAGAATGGGTCATTCTTAATTGCAGTTGATATGGCTAAACAAGTCCACAAATCACTGTAAGTTATTACTTTTTATGTATCCTGCAACAGCAGATTTAATAACTATGCTGAATATTTCAATGATGGTGTTCTTGGCAGGGGAAAACACCTTTTATTATTTATATTTTTCTTCAACATTACATATACCTAGTATAGTGCAGTGACAGTGTTTTTTTAATGGACTATATCCCTTAGAGTTTTTCTGCCTGTTGAATAGTCATTGTTTATGTATACAACACTAAATGTGTATGTAGGCTGTAAGAAGCAAAAAATCTTCCACATACATAGCATGATATAATCACTAAATTTTAAAGATTCTTTTTTTTAAATGGTCGTTCTTTTTAAGATCAACTTTAACACAAATATTTTTACCAGGTCATCGAGAGAAATTAATATTTAACATTGATAAGATGTAAGAAGGTATCAGAATGTAATGGAAATTTCTGTTTGTAAGATGTTAAATAATATGTACAGATAAATCTTAAACATAGTATTTTTGATTTCTTTAACAATCTTCTTTTCTGTTGGACCACTTATAAAGAATTGCTAACAGGTTTGCGGAAAGGAACATATAAGGTAAGTGTGTTTGTTTTTTGTTATTTGTTTATATATGTATTTTGGTTTTATGAGTTTTCCTTGTTCCTCACAGAAAAGACAAGGTTGTCCCCTTTTGGCAAATTGTTTATAATTTATCTTTGTAGCAATCATCTCCTAATTTGTCTTCTTTTAAATTTTTTTATTTATGTGCTAGTAATAATGTCATAAAAACCACCCGCACATCTCTCCCGACTCTAGACAACGTGGCCTCGTTTGTTTTGTATAGGTACCTCAAATATTGTCCATCGTTTGTTGTGTTACAATAAATGTAGTAAAACAGTAAATTCCGGAAGACGATTAGACGCCAAAATAGAGATTTAAAGGAGGTCATATCGATAGCGTAGAGTGATATCTCGTATCTCAATTTAAAAGAAAATTATTATGTTATTCCAATGAATACTTTGTAAGTCATTAGTGGGGTGGGCTAAAAATGGCTGCACTGTCTTGAGAGCGCTAACATCTAGTGACGTGAATGTAAACCAAGTATCCATTTTGTAAAATTTAAATAACATTAAAGACTTTTATATAACAACGTGGTAATTGTTTTGTCTAAATTTATAAACATTGGTTCATATAATCTAAGTTTTTTGTTTATCTAATAAAAAACTAGTAAATGCATGACACTTGTTTCATAATTTTATATTATTAAGTCTCCTGATAAAATGGTTTTGGTATAAAAAAAAGATTTTCGGTAAGACTCTCCGAAAATCTCGTATGAGCCTATTATTCCATAATGAATCATTGCACAAATATTTAGTACTAGACATACAAGTATTTCTTGCATCGTATTCGGCGATCTTCCGTATTATAATACAACGTTGCATTATTTAATTTCAGGTGATCTAGAGGAAAATCCATATTGCAGCTAGCTTTAGCACAAAATCAATCGTCAGAAGATGTACATAGTGAAAGAGACACGAGTATGCCCTCTACGTCTACAGACGTTAATAGGGCGTCTCCAATGGAGTTGTTGGGAGATAATGATGACTAGGATGCTGATCCACTGTTCAACCTAGAAAAGGAGACAGAATCGGAGTCTAAACCTGATGCAGACAAAAAAAACTTATCAAATGAAGCACCTTTAGCAATAATTACTAACACAAAGCCAAAACGAGCAAAACGGGGCCAAGTAACTAACAACTGGACTTCGGAGAAGCAAAGATTAAAAAGAAATAAGGAAGAATAATTTCGGTAGAAGAAAAACAGAACAAGAAAAAATTGTTTTTGATGTACCTAGGGCTTCAAGACAACTGAAACCTCGATGTAATCACAAAATGTCTGCATTCTTTAAGTGCAGTTCTGTAAGTGATAATTTAAGGCAGAATATTTTTACTACTTACTGGAAAGTGAGTCGTCAGGAAAAAAAGTGTTTTATAAAAGCACTAGTTTTGAAGGAGGTTAAACAAAGACAAACAGATAATTCATTTCTCATAGAGGCAGTTCCTTTTAGTAGCATTTAAAAGAAGTAGATGACTACTTTTCAAGTTTGTAAAAAAATATTTTTACATATATACATTAGATATTGGAGAATGCATGTTTGGGTCGGTAATAAAGATAAAACTAACACAACAAGAAATCCTGTCGCCAAAACTAACGAGACCACCAATAGACAAAAGGTTTATGATTTTCTTGATAGTGTACCAAAGCTGGAAGTATTATTGTAGAAAAGATATCGCCAGATTATATTTAGTGCCTATGTGGCAATTAAAATCTAAATTATATACAGAATACTTAAACTTCCTTGGTTTAAATAATGAACAACAGCATTCAGTATCTACATTTGTATTCTGACCAATTTTTTGATGAAATGAATTTAGCTTTATTAGGACCAAAAAAGACCAGTGCGATATCTGCTATGATTGTTTGAAAGACAAAGACAAGGCATATCAAGATCCACGAAACTCACGGAGACCTTAATGCTGACGAATTTTGCAGTATTTCGTATGATTTCATTATCCACAATACTGACAGAACCGTTGTAAAAGAGGTAATTTTCTACAGCGGTGGTAGCACATACCAAAACCGCAATGCAATTTTATCTAATGGATTGCTTCTGGTGTCAGTAAAAACAGGATTAATTATTACTCAAAAGTTTTTAGAAAAGGGTCACACCCAATTGGGGTGTGACTCGATACACGCCACGTAGCCACCAGGATACGTAGAAGTGTGCAAGACAGCTTGCACGCATCCTAGACCATTCCAAGTAAGTTACTTGGAATACGACTTTTTCTTAAAATTTTAGGTCCTGGTAACCGTGTTGGAGATCCTGTTGTAGTGTATTTGTGTGTAATACAGTACCATCCTGAAGGTACGATGCAAGTGAAGAAAAAATTCTAATATTCTTACGAGAATTGACCCAGGCGCATTAAAAACCCGGAAGACTCTGACAGCTTTATTAAATTATATACCATGAGGAATTCTATTAAAATACAGAAATTTAATCATCTTCAAGAATTAAAGATGGTCATTCCAAAAGATATTTGTTTATTTTACGATGAGTTACCACACAAACAATAAACTTTTTCTTTATTTTGTCTGCTTTGAAAATGTATTATTTATTTGTTTTAACCTATAAGATAATCAGTTTTAGTTTTGTGAACTTAATTTTTTTTAAATTGTTAATAAAAGTTTACCCTTAGTGTATTGCTTATTTATAATACATAAAATACTCGTATAAATATTAACTCACGTTGCGTGAAAATTAGGTAAGTCACGGTATTACGTCATAGTAATGATTTTTTTTTTAAATTGATGTGTAACGTAAAAAAGTATTGCCTCTTAAACATAATATCCAATGAAATAATGAAATTTTTTGATAATCTAAACTAAAAAAGCAGTCTTAAATGTTCTCTATAAAATTTGCATATTTTTACATACAAGGGTTTTGCTCTACGTCATCGATATGTGTAAAATTATAATAAGTACTAACCTATAAAATACAGGAGTAATAACCGTAAAGTCCGGTAAATGGGAACCTCCAGCAGATGGATGGTTGGAAAGAATGACATCACCCTCGTTGAATGATTTTCTAACCTTCATCTGGTACTGTACAGCCTCTTGCATAGCACCTAGATGTACTGGTATATGCGGTGCGTTAGACACCAAACCTCCGTCAGCTCCAAAGACAGCACAAGAAAAATCTAATCTTTCCTTTATATTTGTAGATATGGATGTACGTTGCAGAATTCTGAAAACAATAAAATATACGTATAATTACTTGGCAAATTAAAATATTAATAAAATATAATCATAAGTTTCTTCGTAATTGATAAAACAATCATATATATTTACATTAAAATCACGATAATTCTGAAATACAGCTTTCATGCTGAATGAAGCCTCTTCGTATAATAAAACTATTTTTGAAACCAAATTGTTTAGTAATATTAGGAGATTATTTAATATAGAAAGAACTTACATATAGAATATTTTACAAGTAAATATCACTGCTACGTGAATATTACCAAAGCTAGAAGTTTTTTCAGTTTTGGCTTATTTCAGTATTGGTTTGACTTTATCTTCCGTGATATTTAAACAGCGAAGACAATGTATAAGACAATAGAATACGACAGGGCAAGCCCTAAGTTCTTCAATTTAAATATTAATGAAGTCAACAAACGAAGAGGATGCATAATGGGGTCAAGGAAATCAAAATACTCTGTTGACAACGCAATACTGATATAACGCAATATTGATAGCCTACATGCCTAGATGAGGATATTCTTCAAAACCCAGTCAGAGATTAAATATAAGAACAAAATAATTAAATGTCCTATCTTAGAAAACAAAAACAATAACAATAGTTATAAGTATATAAATAACCAATCAGATGTACCTAAATTAGAAATCGATCGCGTTAGCATTGAACAAGTGATAGAAAAATACCTTGGAATTGCACTGTACATCTATGGAGACCTGTAAAATAAACTGAGAAATCAAGTACAAAGAGCAAATACACTGAAAGGATGAGACCAGACTGGTCAAAATAGCAAAAACGTTAGAAGAGGTATCCGCAGATCCCAAAAAAAGATGGAGTGACAATCTTACATTAAGGTAATAATCTGTAAATGAACAAGTAGAATTGCTTATATGGAGGAAGAAGAATATATTTGATAATTGCTGGTTACGGACGTTTTACGTAATTTTAGCGTGAAATTGGGTACTAAGACTATTTAATGGCTGTTCTATGTCTTAAAAGCTATGGTGCTAAGCAAAAGTAATTGCTCTACTTGGACCAGAAGAAGATTCTAAAATAACAAGCAACTAACGACCAGTCTGTCTGATGTGCAATTTATTTAAATTATATAATAGAATGATCCTACATCGTAATAGATAAATGAAATCGCACTAATTGATCTAACAGTTACCTACGCTACCGCAATCCACAGAAAAACCGCTAGGTAAAATAGAAGAAGAGTACTTTCCCCAGTTTTATTATCTCAATAACAAAGAGCTCAAGACACAACCTATAAGCTGACGTCTTTAAGATAGCGGTATAATTAAGGGACTTTCACAATATAGAAAGAGTGCTCCATGCTACCCTAGGAAATGTATCCAAATACAATAAGAAAAATTACCTCAAACTGAACACCTCAAACACGCACGGAAGCGTTTTTCAGCTAAATACAAACAATGCGATAAGGAACATACTTGAACATACAGGCAGATAGATAGCCAGCACCCGGCAAGTAGTGACGGTGCCATCGTTACACCCCCGACTCTTTGGAAAAAAATATAACCTACATTTTTTTATAGAATGAAGATTATACCCCTTCGGAAGTGTTACCTTCCTCACATTGTTTTAAGTCTTTGCGGATGCCAGTCCCTTTGTCTACTTTTGTTGCCTTAAGTCTCTTAATACTCTTCGTAATTCTCTATATTTTGGCATTTGATTACATCTGTTGTACCTAACTTTCTTCTAAAATTAGGAATTGCTGGTGATGTAAATCCTGTCGAATCATGTTTTGATGAATTAATTTATCCCACTCTTTATGGTTGTCGTCCATGAATATAGCTATCATTGTTTTTAATACATTGTTAATTCGTTTTACTTTGCATTGCGGCTAGTAAGGTGGTGTAAGAATCTAGTAATTTATGTTGTATGGTTTTAGGAAAATTTTAAAACTGCTCCTCATGAATTGTGAAACATTATTCGAGATAGATGTTTTCGGGATGGTAAACTTTATAAATACTTTTTAGTGCACAGTGATGAGTGTCAGATGACTGTTTAAAGAAAATGTTCCCCTTTGTAGATCTTGGGAACGGTCCGATTAAATCAATTGAGAAAGTGTACCAAAGCTTTTCTATAGTGAATGGTTGCATTTTTTGTATCTACTAGTTTAAACATCTTAGGCCAATAGTATTTTTGTGCTATTCAACAAATAGTTTTAGCAATTCCTAAATGGCCCGTTGTCGTCTAGTCATAATTTTCCTCCAATTTTTTTTTCATTTTATACCCTGGTACACATAACTTCCCTGTATTGTTAAATTCCGGGTCTGCTAAATTTAGGCTACTCTTAATATGTTTATACAGTCTTTCGTCTGATATTTGTAAATCAGGAAATCTGTTTGGATTTCGGAAGACATCTTCGTATAAGTTCTCGTACTAGTTGAACGTTTCTAGTACTGATGCTAACAATTTGAATTTAAGTGCATCGTTACAGGTTTTTTGTGGTTACCAGCAGCCATCTGCTATTTGGTTGAGAACTCCCTTTCTATGTAATACCACAAAATAGTACTGTTGGTGACCCTTTTAAATATTGGTGATCTGAGATAAGTTTAAAACTGTAATGTTCTATGTATGGTCTCATTTTTCTATTCTGTATACGAATTTAAGACTAAACCCACTGCGGTGACAAGAGAGAGGCCAAAACCTTAGATGAAAGAATGGTGTAGACGAAGATGTTAGAAAATACATGCAGCATAGAACTGACTGACGAAATATATAAAGGTCGAGACTCTACTATAATATTGTAGCAACATTGATGGTGATGATGTAATGATAACAAATAGTCACGTTTTACAACATCAAATTTTAACAAGAATATTATTTTAAGTATTATTTATATCCTCGACTGAATTAAGTTAACTAACCTTCCCATTTGCTCCGCTATGCTCATAAACCTATGGCTAAAAATACTTAATTGTATTGAGTCCAATTCTGGACCTATAGATTTAACAATTCCAGAACCAATAGTAATTTTGATGTCGCCATATTTTGTTATAACAGCACTGCAGTCCGGTTCCAACAGAATTGTGCTTAACTGATCCATAATTATAGCAGGACCTTGTAAAGTTTGTTGAGCTTTTAAGTCTTTAAGGAGAAAAACATTAGTGTCGTGAAAACCATCTTCAAAGTAAACTTTTGTGACTGATTTAGGTTGGGGGGCATCGGTCAATGCTTCAATTAGTTTCTCTTCATCTAAATCACTTCTACCAATACCTCTCACCTAAAAATAATTCAATGTTAAAGAGTTACGTTTTTGGTTTAAAATTTTGTTTATTGTCTATTCGTTGTAGTTAATGTTTACTGTTATTTGTCTAATGATATTCAATTACATCTTGAAGTTGTTTTGTGACGTGGGAATTTTTATTAATCTATGAAACATGCTATAATAGGCTGCCAATTTATGTTGTATAGAATGAAAAGATGAATTGTGTATAGTCGTGTCAGGATGGATAGGTTTATGGAATACTGAAAACTCATGTTTGTTTTCAAGTCTGATAATGTTTAAATCTAGAAAATTTTGAAAAATTAGATTCTGTTCTTTTTCTATTGTAAATTAAATATGACTATAAAGTTAATTAATATAAGATAAAAATTTGTCAAGTTGTCTGTTAGTTCCTGTAAAGCATACCAGTATATCGTCCACGTATCTCCACCAATATGAAAACTGTTTGAATACGGGATGTTTCGAAATATGTTTTTCTAGATGATCCATAAAAATATCTGATAGTAATGGGCTTAGAGCATTAGGCATGCTAAATCCTGCACTTTTTTGTATATTTTTTATTATTAATCTCAAAGTAGTATTGATTTATGCAAATTTCAAGAAGTTTTAAAATTGTGGAAAATAAAGTGTATGAATTCGTGTAGTGAAAATTCGCAGAAAAGGTCCAAAATGTGGAAAGAGAAATTCTGGATTCTCCATCACAACAAAGCGCCAGCTCACAATGCCTGCTCTGTCAAGCCGCCACAAACCAGGACACAGTTATGGAGCACCCGCCCTATTTGGCAGATTTGACACCCTGCAACTTATATCTATTCCCAAAAATCAAATCGTGCTAAAGAGCTAACGCGTAATTCAGCGGCTCCGGCCACGACCACTGGTCGGACCTTGGTCGCATCGAGTCCGACCTACAATGCGACCAGCCGTGCGATCAGCAGCATGCTGCTTCTACGTTTATCGCACCTCCGGCCAGGCTTTCTATACATTAATTAGTCTTTTCAATTACAAGATGGATGTCGCGCAGATAGCCATTACTGTGTATATGTCTAATCGTATAATAAAACGGAAGAAAAAAATTGGGAGTATTTAAAATTAAAAGACTATTTAAAAATACAATTTTTAAATAGTCCTATACAATACAAACTATACAATACACGTACAGGTCACTGTTTGGTCGCATCCTGGCTGTTTGACTCATTTCTGGCTCATTCTGACTCATTCTGGCTATTTGACTCATGTAAAATTGGCCTTATCCTACCAGCCGCAATGCTGGCTATAGCGGAAATCGCAGTAGTGCGCGTTAGCTCTAAAAGTAATCCGCCACGGGATAGAGGACGTAGATAAAAAATCGGCACAAGTATGTAACGGCCTGTCGCAGTGTGACCTGCAGAGCAGTTTTGCAAAGTGGAAGGTTCGCATGCGCCGAAAGGAGAATATATTCATTGCGAAAAATCAAGCATTGTATTATAAAATTGCTAAATAAAGATCTTGAAATAATGGGTTGCGATATGTTGGGCAAAGTCTTTTCTACTCCTAGATGTAAGGTTTTGTAACAAATTTCCAAAGGGTTGAGTGTCCATATTTCTCTACGAGGCCAGTATTGCTAATGTTGTGTGTGTAGGTGTGTGTGTGTATGTGTGTAGGTGTGTGTATGTGTTTTGGTTTTAATTAGTTATACAGCACAAACACATTGTACGCTAAGTCTTTTAAATTTTTAAAAATTAATATTATTAAAATTTAAAAAAAAATAGGTTTTAGTCATTTAATAATATCTCGCAATAAAACACTAAAAACTTTTGTTTTCAACACTTCCACAAAATTTATTTTAACTTATTATCACTACAGCTATTTCGGCTGGAGTGCCTTTCTCAAGTGATCTATTTTTGGTATGTGTTTACACTTTATAGTCTTTAACTGAATAAATTGAGGACGGGTGAACTGTTTGTCTCAAGCTAGTCATTCAGAATTATGTCTGTATTTTTTAATTTGTTGATTTCCATATACTCTACTAAGATAACTTAAGGCCTTCATTGTGAATGTGAAGAATTTGAAAGTCGTCATTCAAAGGGTAATTATGGTCTAAAAGGTGAAGTGCGTACCTAGACTCTGTTTTTCTAATATTAAAAGCCCTTTTATGTTCTGCTACACGTTTGATAAAAGTTCTGCCAGTTTGCCCGATGTAAGTTTTTGGGCAGTCGCTCCATTTAAGTTTGTATACGCCGCTGTGTAATTGTTTTTTCTTTAGACTGTTGTTGTTCTTAATATATTTGTCTAAGTTGTTGTTTGTTCTAAAAGCTGGTGTTATCTCTTTCTTTTTTTGTGTTTGGCTATTTTTGTTGATATCTTGCCTGTATATCTAATCGAGCAGTAGGCACTGGGTTATTTTTCTGGTGGTGAAAATACTAATTTCAGGGCTTTCTTATGTAGTTTTTGATTTAAAATTTTATTTATTGTATGTTCATTGTACCCACTGTTTACTGCTATTTACTTAATATTATTCAGTTCTGTTTTGAAGTTATTTTTTGGCATTCGACAAATATATTAAAAATAATACGACGCAAAAGAAAAAATAATCACACAGCGGTGTATAAAAGCTTAAATGTGGCGACTGCCCAAAAACTTACATCGATCAATCTGGTAGAACTTTTGTTAAACGTATAGCAGAACATAAAAGGCATAAAAGGAACAGAAGCACCTTCTAGACCATAATCATTCTTTTAATGACGAATTTCAAATTCTTCACATCCAAAATAAAGGCCTTAAGCTATCTTTATTAGAATCTATAAAAATCAACAAATTAAAAAATGCAGACATAATTCTGAATGACCAACTTGAGACAAACGGTTCTTCTCTCCTCAACTTATTCAGTTAACGCCTATAAAGTGTAAACACATACCAAAAATAGTTCACTTGAGAAAGGCACTTTGTGCCAACACTTGAGAAAGTGTTGCAAACAGAAGTTTTTTTGGTCGGATTCTCCGATTATTTAAAATATATATCAACTAATAAAAATAAACATTTTTAAAAATTAATGTACTCACCCTAATATCATCTATAATAACCTCTCTATCTTGAATTACAAAACCAAATTCAAGATTATATCTATCTGTAAAACTTTTTAAAAAGTCTCCGTGCTGAGTACTATTGTTTTCAGATTTAATAGGAGCACACATCAAAGCACAATCCGTACCCTCGTATCGCATATGAAGATAAGGTTCCAATATTATATGTGTATCATCGAACCCTTGTTTAATTAATTCCGATTTACATTGCACACCTAAAGCAGTAAGTCGTTCATCAAAATATGCAAAATTTTCTGGAACATACGCCTTTGCACTTGGTTCTTGAGCTTCATGAACTACATCGGCTAAAGCTATGCCGTATGCAGAAAGAATACCTGCGAAAATTTTAAATAAGTCGTATTATTACCATAATAATTATTTTTAGATATACCTTAAATAAATAGAATATGTAAAAATTTAGGATTTTTTTGACTTTTTCTTAGTTAGATTTAGTCATTAGATACGTAGATTTTGTGAACCGTTAAAACATCTACACAAACAAGTAAAAAGCATAAGTGCATAGGGGTGAAGAGGAAGACTTGATCATATGAGATATTTTAAACACTTTTTAATATTACAGTAAGCAGCCTAAAATTATAAAACCGGCAACATAGCGTAGCTGTTAGTATGACATTTGGTATGGCATTAGATCCCATGTAATTTAGTTTTTGTTAGAATACTTAGAATACACAACGAAGAGCACGTGTTTATAACAATTGAAGGGTGCAGGGAATAAAGGTGCAATGTCACTATTAGTACATTTTTCAGAAAACTACTTTTGTAATATTTAACTTGTATGATCCTAAACTCTTTTTTTTGTAACAGGTTGCTAAACAATTTAGTAAAATGTGTTATATAACAGTATAAGTGTTAATTATATTAATTTAATAAAAAATATTTTAAATTATTAAAAAGAGAATATTACTGCTAGCGCACAAAAATAAATTAAACAAGGCCTTTATTATCTTTTATTATAATTAAAAAACAATATACTTAAGAAGAATACTTATTTACTAATGTGGTAAAGATTTTAAGTACTGCTGAGCTTCTTTGGAACAAAATGCACTAAGAGACACTACATCTTCAATTTTTTCTCTAGAAAGAGGTAGCAGCTGCTGATGAGATGCTAAAGGTAACTGGGTCATTGTTTTTTTTTTGCCCTTTGGAATCACTGTCTTTGAAACGAAATTTCCATAGTACGTTGGACGATGAAAAATCAAATGAGGAGATTTTTGTTCAATTTTCAAAACTTTTATAGGTCTTGTTTGCAATGGACATTTTTTAAAGTTGTTATCAAAATACTCAGTGCAGGATTTCAGCATATTTTGATCAACTTCAATTACATCAAAAGGAAACGGTTTTTTCTTGAATTCCGGAAAATTTTAGCCCATTCCTCTGGCAATTTAACTCTTGATTTTTTAATTTAAAATCCCCATATTTTTATCTGGTTCTATATATTATGAATACCCTCCCATTGGAAAAATCATATGTATGGTCTTAAGTCTCTTCTCTATATGAACAAGCTGATACAAAATCTTGCAACTGTATAGTTTTTATTTTGGCCCCAACAAGAATCTGCGAATATAAACAACTTTTCAACTGAAGAATCCAGGAAATTATGGACGAAATGGTGAAGAAGAGAAGACACATCGTCTGCGCCTTTTTTCCCTATTGTCTGTGGGTATGAATAAAAAACACTTTTATTGGAGGCTAGTACTTGTATGTTGAACGTAAATATAGAAAATTGTCTTTTGTAATAGACATCATTTATTGAAATGTTAGGC
The DNA here is from genome assembly GCF_040954645.1 of Diabrotica undecimpunctata. Classification (NCBI taxonomy): domain Eukaryota; kingdom Metazoa; phylum Arthropoda; class Insecta; order Coleoptera; family Chrysomelidae; genus Diabrotica; species Diabrotica undecimpunctata. Next base: position 49,434,971 of record NC_092807.1, read on the forward strand.
ACTGGCAAGTTTTTTTTGTAGTCAATGCAAATGCTTTTGATTTTTCCATTGGTTTGCATAACCTTTTCATTTGCTTTCATTTTATGAAGTTTGCTTGCAGTGTAAAGGTTTTTCATCTGTTTTTCCAGAACAAGAATTGATTCGCTTGCAGTGAGGGAGGCAAGTTAGCTTTTTCTTTCTCGAGTAATTTTAGTTTTGCAACGTATTCGTGACACGTACTGCAACTATTTCTTCAGGGGTACCCGAATTAAATATTAAACTTATTCGTAAATAAAGTTCTGTATGATTCGTAAGAAATGGGGGCCTCTTTGTACATTTCCATGTACATCTGCCACATTTTTTTAACGTTTAATTCTTCAGATAGGTACACTTTAGAAGGATCCTTTAAGCTATATTGGGTTGCTCTTCCTTTAAATAAGATATGTGTTCCATGAGAGCAGCAGTAACAGCCTCCGATAGCTTATGAGGGCTATTAGCGTGTTTACCTCTCTTGTTTGTAGGTGCCTCTCGACCTAATTTCAAAGATCGTTGCAATAACACTAACTTCTTTTCCGGTTCCATGAATAGACAGAAAAGCTTTAGCGCAGATAGGTACGTCAGTAATAACTTCGTCGGCATTTTTAAATCGAACTCTGTAAAAATATGTTGAATCATGTAATTTTTCTGGGTCGGTCAAATCTTTTCTTGACCTATGTTGTTTAATTTGCAAAACTGTAATAAGACCACATAGATATAAATTCTGTGCATCCTCTGAGTTAAGTAAATTAAAACTACGTATTATTGACTGTCTAGCGCCATCTCTGTAGTCATAGCCTTTTACGAACCTCATTCATTCACCCAGTTTTTTCCTGTTTTTTTGTGTTTTCTTGTTTAGGGTTCTCTAAACCATAACTACTACTGTCTATAAAGTCACTTGCAAAAATACTCATTTTTTTAATCAATAATTTAACGATATTATAGACTTAAATAAATTGCACACTGCCACGATGAATTCTTTAGTGCAACTAACAGCTCAAGAAAAGACAAGTTGTAGTCACAGTGGCGCCATACGAAAGTGACAATGCGCTTTCATTCCTAGAACGTATCGACTATGCGCCTTTATCCCCAGAATACCAACAATTTTCGTAAAAGTTGACATTGCGCCTTTATTCCCTCCATCCTTCAATTGTTTTGTCCCTACCGAGAAGTGTTTTCAGAATTATTTCAAGTTAATTTTCTTTACTATTCGTTTAGGTGAGTTTTTCGTTTAATTTTTATTTAACACCATAATCATTTAGTTTTTGTTTTGCATAGTTTGCAAAATTTGTTGTCAAATTTTTAAAGACTAAAATATTAAATTCGTCTCTTGGGGGAGACTTGATTCCGTATTATCTGCGATATATGATCACGGGATCAAGTCTCCCACAAACTCCGTATAAATAAATGTTTTTCATTTTATAGATATGCCACATCAATACAAAAGGAGGAAAGGATCCAACCAAAGAACACCAGTCGACTACCAGGAGTTAAAAGAAGCTGTTTTAGACGTTATTAGTAACGGTATAAATAAATGTTATGACATTAAAAAGATACATTTGATTATAAAGATCCGAAAATGTTAAAATAACCTTCTCTCCTGATTAAAGCAGGCTTGAATATTTACAAGTTCATAGGAAAATATGTTTAAAGATTATGTAGATATTACCAGCAAATTACACCATGACCTTATAACCAAACAAGCAAAAGAACTGGCGTACGAGTTTGCCGTAAGAAATAATAAAAAAATACCTGCTTCGTGGAATAAACATAAGCAAGCCAGTTACAACTGGTTATACGTATTTCTGAAGAGGATGAATACCTTACCACTACGCTCTCCGGAAGCAACCAGTCTTTCTAGAGCAACTAGCTTCAACAGAAACAATATATTAAATTTATTTGGAAATTTAAAGATAGTTCTTGAAAACAATGGAATTGGACCAGAAAAAATTTGGAGCGTAGTCGAAACTGGACTTTTAACTGTTTATAAGTTAAAGAAGATCATTGCTTGCAAAGGTGAAAAAAAGGGTGTAAACTTACGTCAGGGGAACGTGGAGCAACAGTAACTGTTTGTTGTGCAATCAACGCAATTGTAAACCATATACCGCCTTTTATGGTTTTCCCTCGAAAACTTTGGCAAGATTGCAAGAACGCATGATTGAATATAGCCTACCAGAGATCACCGGCGTAGTTTATGAAAGCAGATGGATGGTCGCTTCTTTTATCAAATATTTGGAACATTTTCAAAAACATAGGCGACTACCGATAATAAATGTTTAATCACAATGGACAATCATGATAACCACGTTAGTCTGGAAGCAATAACGTATGTCAAAGAACACAAAATAATTCATATTACTATATCACCACAGACTACGCATAAGCTCCAGGAGTTATACAGGTGTGTATTTGGTACTCTCAAAAGTTTTTATAATACTGCCTGTGATAATTGGATGCTGACCCGAAAATTAGGGCAATTAAAATATACGAAGTCGGAACCTGATTAGCTTACGCTTACCCCGTAGCTTGTACTCCACGTTATATTCAGAGTGGATTCAAAGTTACGGGTATATGGCCTTTTAATTTCAATATTTTTACAGATGAAGATTTTATGTCGGCATATGTTACTGATCGCGAAGACCCAGAAAACAATTCCACTTTATCTCAGTTTGATGTTGCACAACCAGCCATAGATAACAATAACCAACCCTCCACTTCTACTGGCACTTTCACCACCCCTAAAATAATTAGACCACATTCCTCAACTGGATCGATTTTACGTAATCTACAACTACGACGAACTTTAGTAGAGGACAAAACCAGGCTTCTACTTCTACTGGCACTTTCATCAAAACTACAATAATTGGATCACATCCTGTAAATTGAGATACTTCGAAAAATAAACAGCAACAACACAAACATCAATAGAGCACAATAACCAGTCTTCTACTTCTGCCACTTTTACTAGCCCAGAAATGATCAGACGTCATCCTAAAGCCGGGATCAGGACTTCAACTAAGGGTAGAAAGCGAGAAACTACGAAAATTCTCACAGCTACACCAGAAAAACTTGCGCTTGAAGCTAAAGTTAGGGCTAAAAAAGAGAAAAACTAAAAAAAGGGCAAAGAGCCAAAGTAAGAGCTCTAAAAAAATAACTAAACAAAATCTTAAGGATTTGAGGAAATCTTAAAGCTCGGGGGACAGTGACATTATACTACCATCGCCAGAGTCTAAATATGATCCCAATGATGAAATGCAAATAGAGACATATACTGAATGTGAATTAGAAGCAGAAGGTGACGAGTTTAAATTGAGTGTGCAAGATTAGGTAATTATAAGCTTTGCCTCCGAAAGAAACTTAGTCCATCTTTACGTAGGACAGATTCTTCTTCTTCTTGATGTGCCTATCCGTTACGAATGTTAACGATCATCATGGCAATCTTTATCTTATCTGCAGCAGCGCGAAAAAACTGCACAAATGTTGAACCAGATTCTGAGGTTCTTTAACCAAGATGTTCTTCTTCTTCCTGGACCTCGTTTTCCAAATATTTTTCCTTGCAGGATGGCTTGAAGGAGAGCATATCTGGATTTATTTCGCATAATATGTCCGAAGAACTGTAACTTTCGAGATTTGATGGTGGTCAGTACCTTTCGGTTCTTATTCATTCTTCTGAGGACCTCTTTATTTGTGACCCGGTCAGTTCACGGGATCTTAAGCATTCTGCGATATAGCCACATCTCAAATGCTTCCAGTTTTCTGCACATATCCTCGTTCAAGGTCCACGATTCAGCACCATAAAAAAGGACAGAGAAGACGTAGCATCGCAGCATTCTTACTTTTGTATCAATAGAGAGGTTGTGACTCTTGAAGAAGGCCCCCATCCGATTGAAGGTGGATCTAGCTTTTCCGATGCGTGCTCTAATCTCCTAGTTGTTGGTACATTCTTCATTTATTCATTTATTATGGTGCCGAGGTAGTTGTAGTGCGTCACTCTTTCTACAGGGGATTGGTTGACGTAGAATTGGCCTTCTGTTATCCTTTTCTTGCTAATTATCATAAGCTTTGTCTTCATAACGTTTAAATTGAGTCCATATTGTTGACTGTAATACGTGATTTTGTTCATAAAAACTTGTAGTAGGTCTTCTAAGTTTTCCGCAAATACTATAATATCATCTGTATATCTGATATCGTTTAGCCGGTAACCATTTAGTGGAATACCTTTTTCAGTTTCGTGCAAAGCTTAGATAAATATTCTTTCAGAGTACAGATTGAAGATTAGAGGAGACAAAATACAGCCTTGCCTCACTCCACGCATGATTTTCACATTGCGTGAAGCCACGAAGGCAGTGTGTTCACCTTTAACTCTGAGATTTGCTGTCTGATTCCAGTAAAGATTTCTTATTATTTTCAGATCTTGGTTGTTAATTCCTGTTTCTTTTAGTATTTGCATCATCTTGGCGTGCTGTACTCGATCAAACGCTTTCTCGTAATCAACCAGACATGCGTATACGTCGCATCTGGAATAAGACTTGTACTGAGAACAAACCTCTCTAGTACCAACAGTATTTGTGAATCCGAACTGGTTGGGGGAAATTTGACTTTCACACAGCTTGTAGATTCTCTTATGAATTATCTTTAAAAACAATTTTAGGAGATGACTCATGAGGCTTATAGTACGGTAATCTTTGCATTTTTGGGCTCTTGGTTTTTTTGAAAGTGTAATAAACTCAGATTTCAGCCATTCTGTTGGTATTTCTCCAGAGTTTATATTATGTTATTAAATATCTTTGCGATTATTGCTATTCATTCGTTGTTCATTAGTTTGAGTAGTTCTGCTTGTATATTATCAGGGCCTGCCGTTTTGCCATCCTTTAACTTTGTTATTGCGGAATAACAGAATAATGTAGGACAGATAATGGGTAAAAAGAACGAGGATTTTAATAACAAATTTGCCCAAAACAGGGATGTCAAAACCTGAAGACAGTGGCTAGAAAAAAAAGACATGGTTGAAGTCGCACGTAACCAAATTTTAAAAAAGTTAGCTAGCCCGACTTTTAAGAGCTACAGTAAGAGCATAGGATATTTTGTCTTTCGGAGTGTCGGAGTATTCAGAGTATACGCATTTATCTGTATCTGTCTCTGAAACTCCAAAGATATGCTACATAACACACCATGTCCTGTGAGCACTTGCGTCAACAGTCGCCTGTAAACACAATCCACAACAGCAACATCTTCCATGTTGTTCTACTCTTTTTGCAATTATTTATTGATCTTTCCCTTCTTTTTTATAACTGTTGTCAAATGCTCTATTCTCTCATAGAGATATCTCCTTATTTCTACTGCTACCACATGCAGAGAAACACAACCCGTGATAGTCCACAAGGACGTCACAGATACAGACCTGTATGCGCATGCTACTCGCAACAGACTCGTTCTGTCTACTCGTACCATGGGAGTATATAGTTAAGGGGCCAATAGCGATCAAAAATACAGAGAAATAACGTTGTAGTTAAGGGGCCAATAGCGATCAAAAATACAGAGAAATAACGTTGTACGGGCAAAAAATCCTTGATTGTGTAGTCTTAAAGGTGTCTGTGGATCAGCGTTGGGAAATTGACGGGGGCTATGAAATCAGAATGCTTGGCTTTAATGGGGGGACTGTGGACCATGAATGTTATATAGGGGTGTATTACTAGTTCTTGGAGTATCGAAAAGGTCCTGTGGAGGTTATTCTGGAGACTGGTAGTAAGATTGAATCAACTTCTGAATATTATGTGAATTTTGGGGTATAATTTGATGCCGTTGGACGCTATGAATGAAAATTATGTTGAATTTTAAATCACGAATGATATATACGGTCGTTCTGGGGTGTATGTATGTTTGTATGTATGTATGTATGTATGTATGTATGTGTATGTGTTAAAATAAAACAGAAATGAAAATAATACTTATAATAATAATAAAAGTAAAGTCGATAATAATCTCGTGACCTTTTTGAAGCATATAATGTCAAAGTGAAGGACTAAAATTCACCTTCAAATACCTGTTGAAACCTGGTGAAACCAATATCGAAACTGAAGATATCCCTATTAACCGGGGCCTTTTCCAGGGGGACTCGTTGAGTCCACTTTGGTTCTGCCTAGCGATGAACTCACTATCTCAGCTGCTGAACTCTGGACTGGACTGACTCAGGATTTAGCATCAAACATAACAACACTGTTGTGGCGCAGCTTAATCATCTGTTGTATATAGATGATTTGAAATTAATGGCTTCCACTCGAAACCACCTAGATCAGATGCTAAAAAGTAGAAACTTTCTCAAATGATATCAGTATGCATTTTGGACTAGACAAGTACCGTATACTAAATATAGTCAGAGGAAAGGTTCAGCCCAGAGGTTTCGATATGCAACATGGCCAAAACATCGAGGCAATGGGTTAAAATGATATATACAAATATCTCTGAGTACAGCAAGCGCGAAAAATTTACCATAATCTAATGAAAACCGAACTAACCTCCGAGTTCGTACGAAGAGTAAGACAACTAAATCGGCCATATCTTAATAGTAAAAATTTGTTTAAGGCATTAAATGCGTACGCCTGTTCCGCGCTGAGCTACTCATTTGGTATTATAAAGTGGTCAAAAACGGATATTGAGAGTCTTCAGCGAAGAGTAAGAACACTTCTCACAAAGGCAAAAAAACACCATCCATGCAGTGCAGTAGAGAGAACAACATTATCGCGATATCAAGGGGGAAGAGGACTTATGGACACAGGTGAGCAATTGCACAGTAGATGATACAACGCCACTTAAACTGAGGAAACAAGAAATGCTCATAAACCATCTGACTAAGCAAGAAAAAATGAGCACCTTGATGAGTAAACCTCTGCATGGGCGACATCTCAATGAGATCAGCCAAGAATATGTTGACAATACAGCGTCGAACTATTGGTTAACATCAAGAAAGATGTTTTCTGAGACTGAGGGCTTTCTACTTGCTATTCAGGATCAGGTTATTCCAACTAAAAATTACCTGAAATATATTAAGTCCAAAATGACAAATTCCGATATGGATGCCAAGCCCAAGAAACCATTCAACATCTTAACGGGGACTACCAGGCGTTTGTCGGAACTGATTATAAAAAACGCCATGACTCAGTACGAAAGATTATCCATCAAGAACTATCTGACAAACTGGGACTTCTCCAAACCGACCAACTTCCTTATTATCAATACGTACCTGACATAATGCTTGAAAATGACAACTACAAGCTATATTGGGACCGCACTGTACTTACAGACCAACCAGTGGCGCATAATAGACCGGATCTGATACTAATTAATAAACTTACTAGGCAAACAATACTTATTGATGTGGCGATACCCAACATCAATAATTTAGGTGCTAAATACAACGAAAAGATCGGCAAGTACAGAGATCTAGAAATACAATTCAGGAGACAATGGAGAATGGAAAGTACCCAGACAGTACCTATTATTCTATCTACTACTGGTGTTATTCGCAAAAACCTCCTAGAGAACATAGAAAAGCTAGGTCTGAATAAACATCTCTACAAGACCATGCAGAAAGCTGTACTGCTCTCAACGTCCAGATGTGTACGAAAATTTTTGGGTGATACTCCAACATACCAAGTCACCTAGGGCTCGATAACATGGAAAGAGTCCCACCAGAGCTCAATCATTTTGATACCGTAGGTATCTTGGATGAGTGAACTTTCCTCTTAGAGGGAGTGTGAGCCATATGGCTTAATATGGGATAAAACTAATAATAAACTAGCCTCCTAGATAACATAGAAAAGCTAGGTCTGAATGAACATCTCTACAGGACCATGCAGAAAGCTGTACTGCTCTCAACGTCCAGATGTGTATGAAAATTTTTGGGAGATACTCCAACATACCAAGTCACCTAGGGCTCGATAACACGGAAAGAGTCCCACCAGAGCTCAATCATTTTGATACCGTAGGTATCTTGGATGAGTGAACTTTCCTCTTAGAGGGAGTGTGAGCCATATGGCTTAATATGGGATAAAACTAATAATAAACTAGCCTCCTAGATAACATAGAAAAGCTAGGTCTGAATGAACATCTCTACAGGACCATGCAGAAAGCTGTACTGCTCTCAACGTCCAGATGTGTATGAAAATTTTTGGGAGATACTCCAACATACCAAGTCACCTAGGGCTCGATTACAAGGAAAGAGTCCCACCAGAGCTCAATCATTTTGATACCGTAGGTATCTTGGATGAGTGAACTTTCCTCTTAGAGGGAGTGTGAGCCATATGGCTTAATATGGGATAAAACTAATAATAAACTAGCCTCCTAGATAACATAGAAAAGCTAGGTCTGAATGAACATCTCTACAGGACCATGCAGAAAGCTGTACTGCTCTCAACGTCCAGATGTGTATGAAAATTTTTGGGAGATACTCCAACATACCAAGTCACCTAGGGCTCGATAACACGGAAAGAGTCCCACCAGAGCTCAGTCCTTTTGATACCGTAGGTATCTGGGATGAGTGAATTTTCCCCTTAGAGGGAGTGTGAGCCGTATGGCTAAATCTAGGATAAAAGTAATTATTTTTATTGCTACAAAATGTATGTAAGTCAGTATACTAGTTTTCTTAGAATCATACATTTTAGGTATGAGAAGAATTGTTTTACTGATGAAAAGTAGGCTTTTGTGTATATTAATAATAATATTGAGTTGTGATTAATACAAGTACATATTTGCTTTAAAAATGTCCACCAATAATTTCTGAATAAATTCTAATTATTAAGAATTTTTACCTGGTATTAAATACAGAAAATCGTTATGATTTGATTTATTTTCGAGAGAAACAAGTCCATGAACAATTCATTATGTACTGTAAAACAACATATTTACTTTTTAATGTCCAGACCAATATAATTTTTAAATAAATTATTAGTAAGAATTTTAACCTGGTATTAAACAAAGTCGTTATCACTTGACTTGTTTACGAGGGAAACAAGTCCATAAATCTAATACAAAACAAAGGACAAGGAGGGAAAAAAACACACAGTGGCGTTCTAAGATTTATTTATATCATCATCAATCTGCAATACAAGAAATACATTAGTGTCAATTTGGAATCATAAATAAATAAACTTACTAATCTTTAAAACTCATATAATAACTACCGGCTCTTCTTCTGGTACAAATAATCTGTAATTTATAAACCTCCCAATATATTGGGAGGTTTAAAACACACAGTGGCGTTCTAAGATTTATTTATTTCATCATCAATCTGCAATAAAAGAAATACATTAGTATCAATTTGGAATCATAAATAAATAAACTTACTAATCTTTAAAACCCATATTATTACTACCGGCTCTTCTTCTGGTACAAATAATCTGTAATTTATAAACCTCCCAATATATTGGGTTTATAGGCGCCGCTCCTTCTTGACCAAAGAGGACTCCCAAGGGGCGGCTTCTTAAATGGGAAGCTAGTCTTCGTTTTAAAAAACTTCTGATTGTTTCTAATGAGTATGAGTAAAATAAAAAATTTATTGTACACATCTGAAGTTGTTTATTGTGTAGTGACATAATTACCTTGACCTTCCATTACTGAAACAAAAAAAAAATGTGTTAAGAGAAGTAGTATAAAAATATATAGGTATATAAAGTCCCAACGTGCTTTATCATCATTCAACAAATTGTAACGAGTGGTTTTGAATACTTCAATTTACAGTAAGTGCAATTACTAATTATTAGTTTATACATATATTTTATGTAGTAGTATATTTATTAATAGATAGACAATCATTTTTACTTTATCTAGTATGTTCCTTTTCTTTATTGTATCTTATTTGTATTTACTGAGAAAAATTTATGTCAGTATCGTTTGATTTTTTATTTTAAGTTACATGAGAAAATTTTTAAGATTTCTAGTATTATATGTATTTTCTGTTGATTTCCGACATTTTCAAAGTTCCTTTTCAATAATGTTTCGCATTTGTATTTACTGAAAAATTGTATATCAGTGTTATTTGATGTTTATTTTATCTTGCATGTCAGATTCTTTAAGATTTCTAATGTTACATGAATTTTTATTTTCTATTGTTTTCAGTTATTTTTGAAATCTGTTTTATTACAGAAATAATGTATTTTGTTATTTCTAAACATAAGTAGTACAAAAATTTTACATTCATTTCAACACTTCTTTTATTAATAATAATAATAATAATAATAATACTATTTAGTCTTAATTAAATTGTAAACTAGTAAATTATTTTTGATTATAGAATATGGATCCTTTAGCAATCAATGCCAGCTGCTGCTTCGTAAGCAGAAAAGAAACTATTAGACTACAAGGTCTTCTACAAGGAGAAACGTTAAAAATCCTTAATTGCAAAATAGTGCAAACTCGATTTGGGCAAACTGTGTTGATAGAATTACAAAAAAACGTAATATTTCTCTCGAAATATACAACAGAACACATAAAACCTCATTTATTCGAATTAAGTAGCGGTAACTACGGAATTTCCTTTAAGGGACTGAAACCGACAACTTCAACCCCCCTTCAAACCCTCACCTATTTTTGAATTTAAGAAATTGTAAAGTAAGCAAATTTTATTTTTTGTTGTTGTTTTATACAGATAATATAATGAAGACATTTATAAGGAACATATAAAATTTAGTCACGTTCGCATCAAATATATATATATATATATATATATATATATATATATATATATATATATATATATATATATATATATATATATATATATATATATATATATATATATAATCTTTTCCATAAAAATGACAAAACGGAAACTAGTGACAAAAAAATAATCGAGAAACGTGAAAAAAATGAAAAATCGACCATAAGTGCATTTTTCTAAATGTATTATTCATCTTGATCCATTCAAGTATAGTTTTTACTATCTAAGCTATCTATATAAATAGAAGATAATATATAATTTTTAGTGATATGGAAAATGTTGGCTATACAATATACCTATACTTTTAACTGCAGTCATAAATAATTCGCTATTTCTTTCGCTCCTGTTTAATACATAAGAAGTCTGGATCTGTTTTGACCATGGAGATCACTCTGAAACCTGCTCTAACTGTACTAAAATGACTATATACGTTCCAAATATTTCAGTAACCCTGAACACAACAATACTACAAGATAGCATAAACTTTGATTTTTAAATCAACATGGAAAAATAATTGAGACTTTATGGACTAAACTCATAAATTGCGAATCTGGGGCAAATCAGCAGTGTATTAGTTTGATATTGTATTATATCGCAGTTTGCATAATAATATTTGGAGGAATTATATTTAATTTATGGACGAGAAGGCGAAGAAAGTCGCAACAATTTGGAGATGAAACAGGGATGATGTGCGAAATAAATTAGAAAAAGTTTTACCTTAAGTAGAGATGTAGCAGTACTGATACTGGCAATATTTATTTTATATAAAATGTATATTTTATTAAAAATTAATAGAACAATATGATTTTTATTTATTTTATACTAAGAAAAGTCTACTTCTTCTTTTAGAAATAAAGTAATTTGCAACGAAACATGAGAACATAAAACAGTAATAAAATAAACTAAGATAGCTACAAATGTGTAAATGTAAAATTTGTTTATCAGTGTAAATTATAGTAATTATATAATATAAAAATAATTCTTACTTACCAAATTAGTAGTCGTTGACTTTTGGCGTTTTGAAGACAAAATAAAATAATATTTTTTTGTTTTGTGCACCTATTTATATTCAGTTAAGGTTATTAAAAAGAATGTGATTTGCATACTAATAGTATTATTATACAATATTATCAAATATTTAAAAATTTATTGACATAATGTACGTGAACATTATGCAGTGTATAATTTCATCTTTTTCAACATTTGTTTATGGACTTGTTTCCCTAATTAACAAGTCAAATCATAACGACTTTGTTTGTTAATACCAGATTAAAATTCTTATTAATAATAATTTATTCAAAAATTCTTGGTCTAAACGTTTTAAAGCAAATATCTATTTTTACAATACTTTGAAAGGTTGATGAACTTGTTTCTCTGGAAAACATAACGATTTGCTGTGTTTAATACCAGGTAAAAATTCTTAATAATTATAATTTATTCAAAAATTATTGGTCTGGACATTTTTAAAGCAAATATGTACTTGTATAGTAATATTTAATCACAAATGAATATTATTATTAGTATACACAAAAGCCTACTTTTCATCAATAAAACAATTCTTTTCATACCTAAAGTATATGATTCTAAGAAAACTGGTATACTGACATACATACATTTTGTAACAATAAAAATAATTAGTTTTATTATTATTATAAGTAAGTATTATTTTTATTTATGTTTTATTTTTACACACACACAAACACACACACACATACACACACATACATACATACATACATACATACATACATACATACATACATACATATATACACCCCACAACGGCCGGATATATTATTCGTGATTGAAAATCCAACATAATTTTCATTCATAGCGTCCAATGCCATCACATTCTACCCCAAAATCCACATAATATTCAGAAATTTGATTCAAACCTACTACCAGCCTTCAGAATAACCCCCACAGGACCTTTTCGATACTCCAAGAACTAGTAATACGCCCCTATATAACATTCATGAATCACAGTCCCCCCATTAAATTCAAGTATTCTGATTTCATAGCCCTATCAATTTCCCCACGCTGATCCACAGACCCCTTTAAGACTACACAATCAAGGATTTTTTGTCCGTACAACGTTATTTCGCTGTATTTTTGATCGCTATTTCCCCTACTCATGGGCCCTTTGTAGGTCGGTATCTCTGCCGTCCCACTCCAGATAGCTACCACGTAATGGACGATTGACTGCTCAACCCCGTGTAAGGCCCTCCTCCTTTCTGATTTGGGTCCCCCAATATTAGGCATCACCCTTCCTATCGCAGCTGCCCTATTCGCTGCCTTCTGGGCTACCACCCGTACATGCTTTCCCCATCAACCATATTGGTGTAGCGTCACTCCCAGATATTTTACGTATTTCTTTGATGTTAGCTGGCAATAGCCTGGAATCATAATTATTACAATTGGTAGTTCATTTTTGTTTAAATGAACGAATGAATAATGTTAGTGCCTTTTGCGGTCTATTTCTCTCACGGTTTCTACCAGCAATAACTTCCTATAATTCTGCAGAAGGGCGTCGATTCCATAAACGGTGTTTTTGCACCTCTTTTGGCTAATCCGTTAGCAATTTTACTCCGGAGGTCTTGGCACCCATGAAAAGGTAAATAACTTTCCTTACTTTAGTTTATTTAATTATTCCAAGCATTTTTATTACAGTTTATTCATATCACATGTGGTTTCAGTGCTTTGATGGCTGCTTGACTATCAGATAATTTGACAATCTCTTGTCTCCGATATTTTTTTTTGTCGAACTTTAACTGGACGTATTTACCAATAGCGTGAGTTTCCTCTATTGACAATACTTGTCATTTAACCAGACTTTCTAAATGTTTAGTATAATATACTCCTATTACAGTTACTTCGACTGTAGAGGTTATCTGTCCTCCGGAAAAAACTGCGACTATTCCCTCATCCTATATATTTGATAATGTGTGCTACAACTAAAGTCGAAGTCTGGAACCCAATATATTATTACAGGATACAAACCATGAAAGCTTACATTCGTTAAATATTAAGTTGATAATGAACTTAATACTGACGAAGAAATTAAAATTTTATAAGAGAAGATTAAAAAAGTCTACTACGAGATTGAGAAAGAAAAATATATAGATAATCGAAGAAAAGACCAAATATATGAAAAGTTTAGAACGACAATATATACAATATAGTACCTGACAATAGTCACAGAAGAAAAAATATATACATTCGAGGAAGTAGTAACATTCCAGTAACTAGGAGTAACATTTCTTCTTCTTTCTTCTATGTAGGCTTTAAAGCCTGTTTCTTCTTCAATATTAGCGTCCTATATTGTTTAAATTATCGCACCATCTTTTTCTTGGTCTGCCAATAGTTCTTCGTCCATTTAGTGAAGCCGCGTTCATGCCCACAGCTGGTCCAAAGCCCGAATAAAAGAGGAGGGTTGATGGGCCAGGTTAGCATCCTATCCATTGTAAAAGAAAACAAAGCTCAAAAAACCGATTTAAAGCAACATTCACCAGGGGACCGAATATTAAGAAAGAAATCCAAGCGAAAATTATGGCTGGTAATTGTTGTATCTAATCGAAGCACGCCGATTAAGCTGTTCAAGATTTTAAGTGGAATACTTCACTACTACTATATATATATATATATATATATATATATATATATATATATATATATATATATATATATATATATATATATATATATATATATATATATATATATATATATATATATATATATATATATATATATATCTATATATATATATATATATATATATATATATATATATATATATATTTCTACTATCTTTAAAAAATAGAGAGAAACAACGTAAACTACTAATATTACTTGTTTCCCCCTTCACTTCTAATAACAACTTCATATCACCTAGGATTGCTGAATATTAAGCAGTCTATTTTTGATTTTAGTCTATGGAGTTTCAGATGGCAATAGCCATAGTTTTTATATCTTGCAGAGAAGCAGAAAGGGGCTAACAAAGTCTTAATTGTTTACTGACAATATCCCATAAGTGTCCAATAGTATCCATGTCGGGATTGTGAGGGGGCCAATTCAAAGTTTGAATATTTACCTCACTTTAATATACAGTATTGACACGTGATACGTAAGACCTTGCCTTGTCATGCATTAAGCTGAAATTATTTCCTATATATGGTGCAAAAGGAACAACGTGTTCAAAGAAACAAAATTGCTGTTATGTATCTTTCGTTCTTTAAAGAACCTCCACATAAAGATACCAAATACATTCTTGCTATCAAGGAAATTCCACCTTAAAACATCACAGGGCCTCCATTAAACAATCTCATCTTTCTTATATTGCCTGCGCATACTGCACATCTAGTTGACACATAACTCTTAAGCGGCGATTAAAACTCTTATTAGAAGTAAACGCGATATTAGTTTACGTTATGCTTCTTTTTGTTCTTAAGGATTTGTTAACTGTTGTTATTTTTTATTAGTAATTAAGTCTTGTTTAAGTTAAAACACTTGTTAAAGAATAAAACCTTCTATTTTCTTTGTTTTTAAAGATATCAGGGAAATTACTGGAATCTGGCAAAAACGGCAATTAAAAAAAAAGAAAAAAATTTATAGGAAATTGAATAGTAAATAAACAATCACGTCAAACGTAACAAAGAATTTCTACAGGCTTGTTTATTCAGGAGAAAGTCACGTGAGATTTAATTACAATTTCCTGCGTGCCTGAAAATAAAAACATTACTATCCTGTAATTCAGAAATTCTTACACTTAATTAGCAAACTAATTACAAAGAGAACAAAATGTTGGATCTAAGTATTTGGAATAAAATAATTAGAGAAACAAGAGTTATTGTAGAATGAGAACCAAATCTAAACAGTAATAGTCCAGGATATGACCGTTTTCTGCTCGGAATTCTTTTTATATGCATGGATATGATTGAAATTTTTACAGTAGGTAGAATATAGCTCAAAGATCAAAAACTACCCTATGATAATATGTCCTTTTCCTCTTAGGGTGGTTACCATCTTATCTCGGGAGTTAGAGTGGAAAATTTTCAGACGAACTTGTTTTTAGAGTTTTTTCGAAAATCAATAGTTTTTTAGTTATTCGTCACTGGAAGTTCACAAATACACGTCAAATAGCACGTTTTAAACGGTTTTTCGGGAATAACTGGAGAAAAAAAAATTATTTTTTATTATTCCCATAAACTTAATTTTAACAAAGTTACGACTGTTCGAAAGTAAAGTTTTATTCATCGAATACAAAAATTCAAACATATGATGTTGAATAAACTGAAAATGGAAATTTTTCATGGAAAACGTTTTTGTGACGCAGAATGTAACAAACCAACCTCCGCCAAAACCACTCTGGTTGAAACTATTCATTGTTCACTTACAATTTACTTCATGTATATACAATTATTAAAATCTGGACATTTAACTAGTTTAAAAGGTTTAGTTTTGAAAAAATCGAGTTTAAAATAAAGACACAATTTTCGGAATTTCTCAAAAATCCCCATTTTTCAAAATAATTTTACAACTAAAAAAAATGCTAGAATACAAAACACTGAGGACTTTTATTTTATTTTTATTTCTATGTACTAAAAATTAAACGAGATATTATTGTTTAAATATTTTATTTATGCGTTTAGCACCATCTTCCAGCTCTTTCAACGCAGCGCTTTTTCAAACGAAGAGCTCGAAAAAAATTTAATTGAAATTTTTTTACAAAATTTAAGTAAAATTGTGGATTATTCCTAGTAACAATAGTAAATCGTATTAAGATGTGACCAAAAGGTAGCGACAGTAAAATGAGGGTCCTAGTAACAAAGTCGGCAATCTCCATCATTTTGACTTTTGAGTAAAACGCAAAACAATTATACGGCTGTATTTTAGGTGATATCGAAACAAATATAGTCTAATATATAAGACAATGGCAAATGACAGCAAATGGTGAAGAAGTTTTACCTAAATTATTAACAGTTTTTTTTTTAATTGAAAAAAAAGATGGAGAATGCCAGTTTTGATACTAAGAGGTGTATATTGCCGGTTTTGATACTAAAATTCGGCAAGAACATAATAAAAGTAACATAATAAGTATTTATGTTACCTTGGAGAGTTTTACAGGTAATTTTATTTATGATAGCTCATAAAAATAAAACAGCTTTGTTTTCAGAATAATGTAATTTAAGAAACAAAATATTATATAAATATTATACTAAAATAGAAGGAAGTTATTCAAAGAACTCACAAGTTGCTTCCTCCATTTTTTCAGTATCTGGAACTGTATCAGCACTTCCTTCCTGAACTGCTAGCTGCTCTAGTTGATTATTATTAAAGATAATATCTTCAAAAAATTTAGTTCTTCCATGGTTCTCCAAGTATTTCCAAAGTGCTTGGTGAGAAGTTTATCAACATCTTTAAGCTTAAGTGAATTTACTTTTTGCAGACCACTTTCTATAATAACGGGGTCAATCATATAGATCGTACAACCTTTCTTTAAAACACTTTTAAATGTTTGCAAATCAGTTCTGTAATTAATTTCTCCTCTAATGGTAATATTTCTAGTTTTGCATTTTCTTAGGAAAAAGCGCTTTGTATTTTTAAAAGAAAAATGCCATGTACCAGTGGGTCTAAAAACACTTGAGATTGTTTCTTTCCAATTAAACACTTTGCAATTTTGCCCTAAGTGAGTAAGTGTAGCTATTTTTGAAAACAATTTCAAATACGTTTTTGGGTGCGATATAACTTCCAGTTTTTTAATATCTTTCTCAATATTACCAAAGACCCTATCAGCTGGCAAGAAAGAATGGCCTACCACCGAAAAAATTACCTCGATGTTTTGTACATGTGTTGGTGTTCTTGATGAAAGCCATTTGCAACACATTCCAATTAGCGTAGTGTTCTTATTTTGGCCACTGCAGCCATCTGCCATTAGTCTAATGGTGGTTACTTCAGAGTGAAAGTCAATTTTGTTAAGCCTGTCAAAAACGGCGGAAGAAATTTCGTTGGAACCTTTCTTATGAATTTTTCTTTCAACAATCAATTTTTTTTTCTCTTCTTCATCTATAGATCTTTTAATTTTTTCTGCAAACTCAATGCATAGGGAACACATATCCGTACGGGGAGTAGTAAAGCTAAGGTTGTACTTAGTATTAAAAATCATTCTAAAGTATGATGGTTTTACTCTCTACTCTGGAGAACACTGATTAATATACATTTGGAACATCTTTTGTATTGACAAATCAGAAGAAAGGTAGCGCATACGTGTGGAAGAACGACAATAATGCGATTCAATACTTTTAAAAGTATTAATAAATTTTTGAACTGATTCTTGTTTTCCTTTAAAATTTGAAGTTTTTCTGTCACCGCCTCTTTTTTCCTTTGGTGCTTCTCCTGTTTTTAAAAATGATTTCATAATGTAGGTGAGGCGATGTTTCGTAATATTTAGTATGTTTAAAAAAGCTTTCTGGCACACTGGAATATTTTGCTTTATTACACTATTCCGTACAAAGCATTTCACAGACGTTGTTTTTGCTTCATGTCTAGAGTTTTTTGGACGGTGACGTTTAGGTAGTTGAACTGTACAAAATTTTAGGATAAAGTTCATGGAGATTGCCGTGTTTGATTCTTAGGCTAAATTTATATGCTATTTTATAGGCGGATAATGCCGTTTTTGATTCTTATTCTCTTTATTTATGTATAGTGTTTTAAAATACGAACAATTTGGTGTAACTAACTCAATTTTGGTAAAAAGTGGAGATTGCCGACTTTGATACTAGGACCCTCAAATAACAACATTTAAAAACTCTTTCGTCGAAGCTACTATCCGCGAAATTATTCTATTCGGTTTTTCGATGCGTTTCGATGTGAACCAGTGTTTTTCGTTACCGTTAAGTGCGAGCTGGCTCATTTGAATACACAAATATATTAAATTGCCGATCTACTGGTGCGTTTCGTTGCGGGCCGGTCCGGACAAATGCGCGCTTACCTTTAATAAAATGAGATTTAAATTGTATGTGTTTTAGAGAAATATGTATTTCATAAATAAATCCGATGTTTAGCTATAAGAAAAAGGGGTCGAAATATATCACCAAAATACATACCTGCATATTTGTGTACAAATACGGTTGACATTCCGAGAGATCTCGCAATAGCACAAGCGTGTTGACCACCAGCTCCACCAAAGCAAGCTAAAGCATGACGTGCAGTATCATAACCTTTAGCTTGAGTTAAAGCTCTAATAGGTCTACACATAGCTTCATTAGCTACTCTTACAAATCCCATCGCCACTTCTTCAATAGACATGCTCTCCTACAAAATAATCAAAATCAGAAATATGTTCCAAAAAAGGTTTAAACAAAAATTTTATGGATAGTATAATGTCCATTTCGAGGATATCTTGTTATTGAAATTAAGAAAACATACAATTGTAGTAAACTGATTTCTCAGTCCCTCCACGAGTAGATTTCGTCTAACTTAGCTGAAAAATAGTTGCTTTTTATCTAGCATGCCTTAATTTATCCATTTTTGGATCTAATCCTTCCATTTTCTGCATCTACTGTTCACATAAACATCTACGACCTATATCCAGTGCTATTGCTAAATCAATATAAATTATGATAAAAACCTGCTGGATCAATTTATTAAATGTAGTTTTCTATCAAATATATCGAACTAAAAAAAATTTATACTGTTAAAAAATGTAAATAGTATAAAAATTTTGACAGTGTTAATGTTATTGGTACGAAATATAGTATAATGTTACCTTCTTCAATAGAAGAGAGAAAAGTAATTACAGTCCAACAGCTGAATATTTGCACAACTATTCACGAATTATTTTTTATATTACGTCTCTTTCCTACTAACATAAACTATAATGATGAACTTAAGCCGCCTGTCTATACACAATAGCATACATCGAACAAAGACAGTCATAGGATGATGGTCGGTAATTGATTCACCTACTGGTAATTGTTTTATTTTGGCAGCGTTTGTAGTGTGTTCATAAATTATTTTCGTGTCGTTTAATTATTCAATCCTTTGTCGTACTTTGAATATACATATTTTTTATCAAACAATTGTTATAACGACTAACCGTTACCTTCGTGTTCGTTTATTAGGGTTAGAATTAATTTATTAGCTAATGACGAATAATATAATACTTATTTCAACATCTAAATTGACATTTAGTTAATTAAATATGGTTAAAACTACATCGACGAAGTGATATAATTTTTTTTTTGTTTTTTATTTTTAGAGTATGCCTGGTAAACCATTTGTTTCTCAAGCACAACAACCTATGTTAAATGTGTTTGAATAAGTTAAATGAGTATTTCGAATTAGAAAAAACTGAATGGAGGAACTTTAGAGCCATTTTTATCTGTTCAACAGGTAAAATATTGAAATTTATGTAAATACAACCAAGCTATCTGAGGGATCAAAAATGGCAGTGCGAAATACAGTATATGATATGTACCAACAAAGAAAGTCCTAATTTCTGAATCTGAATTTTCATAAAATAGAAGGTATTTTTTAATCACTACTTTATATAAATATATGATCCAAAAAAATTGATAAAAGCAGTTTGATTAACTTTATGCTAAATCCATTGATTAATATTAAGTCAATTTTCTTGTGTTTTTTAATTTGACACTTTTTACAGTTTTATAAAAACAAACTATTTATTTTTTTACATTGAACTGGTTAGAACAATGCAATTTATTCTGTACTTATCTGGTGTTATACATCTATTAGAATTTTATTTAAATAATTGGGATATAAATACGAAAAAGACAATAATCGAAGAGCATTAATTGAGCGCAACAGTATTACTTCTTTAAGAGCCAGGTCCCATCGCAAATACATGAAAAATCTTAATAGTGTTCATCCCAGAGACCTTGTTTTTTGGAGGAAACGTGGATTTATTCAAAGGAAAATAAAACAAACTGGATAGTAGAAATATTTTTAAATATTAATCAAATCAAACCAAATCATTATTTGGAAATAACACAGTTTCATGGCAAGGCAAGCGTGTTAAAAGTATACGTAAGCCAGAATGGTATGCTGGTAAACATTTTATAATTGTTCATGCTGGTCCTTCGAAAGAATTTGGTACTGAAGCAAGTTTATTATTTTGCTTAAAATCTAAAGTAACTAATTATCATGTAGAAATGAACAATGAAATTTTTACTAAATGGTTAAGTGAACAATTAATTTCCAATTTAAAAAGCCATGAATAATTCGCTCTCCGACTTCGTTAGTGCCATAACCCTAAAAAAATGGAAAATTGTTTTTTTGGCCTAATATGTTCATTTAGGTGTTGTTTTCATTGTGCAATAATTTCATATAGGTAATTTAGTTATCTTCACTTTCACTGCCATGAGAAGCATAACGTGATGCACGGGTAATATGACTTTACAGCCACGAGAATCAAATATCGATTCTCACGCATCACAAATTATAAAAGCTGCGAGAAGCAGTTTTGGTCTCTCATATCAATGTATCGTTAAGGCAGTTTAAAAATAGACGGCTGTAAGCAACAGAAACTCTATTTGGCCTCTGAAATATGTTAACCAATGTTTCATTCTCACAGCCTGAAAAGTGGGTTACTGATAAAAACTGTATACTCAAGTCAACTATTATTTATTTATTTTTTAACGAAAATTATCATTTTCATACATTGTTATTTTAATAAGAAATTAACAAAAACTTTATTTATTAATAAAAATTGCAAAATTTTAAAAGTTATGTTTATTTTGTACATTTGTGTATTTCAAAAAAACAACTCAAACAATAATGCTTATTACATTGTGTACAAAGATATCTTGACTGAGGAGTTTTCAATTGAGCGTTTTTTCGTCCAGTTTTAGCAATATTTTCATAACAAACAACACACCTTCGACGATTACTGAAACCTACGTCTTCCAACAAATGACTGTCGTTAGGATTAGGGTTTTGTTGAATGGACTTTACTAGGCTTACTACAAGGTTCTCTTTGAATTTTGTTATAGTCATTTTCTCATTTGAAACTTCTTGGTGTAATATATACGAATTTACTAACGTAGTACCCACAAGCAGTTCAATTGCTAACTTTCTATACCACTTTACTCCCTTTCTCAATGAGGTGGTGTATGTTTTCATTTGGTCAGACATATCGATGTATATTTTATGTTTATTGTAGTCAGTTACAACTTTTGGCTTTTGGCTGTCTTCTGTGAGTTCGGCAGTGTGTTTTGTACTTAGAGTATAAACATCGCGTTTGTCTTTCCATTTTTGAATCACCACTCCTGTATTACTTTCAGCTGCAACTGTTTGTCCTTTTTGCAATTTTGTATCAATTATATGTTTGGGATTTAATTTTCGGTTGATTCTTAGAGTTCCAACTAAATGAGTGTTTCTGTTCTGTAATTTATGGGCTAGAGAAATACTGGTGTAATAATTATCTGTATAAATTGTACGTCCCTTATCCAGTAGGTTATTAGACAAAGTCAGTACTACATTTTCAGAGGACTATTGATTTGGTAGTTTATCCTTGCCACAATAAATTTGGAAGTTATAGGTGTATCCTTTTTCGATGCATAATTTGTACAGTTTTATACCAAATTTATATCTTTTATTACCGAATATATTGCCGAAAACTCAACCGTCCTCTAAATGGTATTAATGATTCATCTATACATATATTCTCTTTGGGAACAAGATGTTTTTGAAAATTTTTTATCAACAGGTTTGTCAAAGGAGAAATTTTTTGTAATCTATCATCTGTTACTATTTCGTTGTTATGAAAATGCCATGTCTTGAGTAATAATTGGAAACGGTTGCAAGGCATAAAATTTTTCATTTTATTATCGTACAGACTACTTTTAGACCAATAACTTTCAATTGTAGGAAAACGACATAAGCCCATCCAAATCAAGATCCCAATAAAACATTTTATTTCCTCAACATTTGTATCACGCCATTCAGAAATTCTGGCATCGGTTAATTTTACAGTACTTTTTAGCTGATTTGCATACCTGTTTGTTTCCGTCACCATTAATTCCAATACCTCGTCAGTAAGAAATAACTCCTATAACCTTTATCAAAATATTCACCGTGTAGTTCTGCTTTTACACCATCTATTTCAGTGAAATCAAATAATTTCATATACTGTCCACTCACGTCTTTCCACGATAAATTCGCACTATTATCAATGTGTTCACTTTCTTTATCCTCATCTTCACTTTCTTCTAAATTGTTTTCAATAACATTATTTATTGTTTCCATTACACTATCAGATATATTTCTTGATGTGCCAGAAGTACCTACTTGGTTGATTTATTAATTTTACTTTTTTTTTAATTGGTTCATTATCTAAAGAACTATCAGAATTACTAGGGAGAAACTCATCATCAGAATCTTCAAATGGTTCATTATCTTTATCTGAAAGATATTCCTGCCACAGACGATTTAATTTTTCTTGTTCTTTTTCGTAATTCATTTTCACAGTATAAAGATTTACACAAAATACTCAGAGAAATCGACTAACACCTACGGGCTAACGCTTGGAAATGAATAATATCCATTTATAGCGATATTTGCGAAATTGCATTTTTGCAAGAAATGACTCATCTTGTGGGAATGGGCATAATATTGTAATAAACGATATTAGATAACAAGACCGCGTGAATTATATGGACTTGTTTTTGTGTGAATCGGCATATGATGCACACGGCTGTAATAAACGATATCAGCCAACAAGGCCGCGTGAATCATATGGTGATTCTCATCTCCAACAAACGCAAATTAACGTTTTTTTGAAAAGAAACGTGTAAATATATGCTTTGTTTTTAATTGTGTGTGTATATAGAGGGGAAAATATTTACGGCCAGAAGGACCCTCTTTTTCTCACTATGGTGGCAGTGTAAGTGTTAAAACCAAGATATCGCGCCTATGTCGTTATGACATTTTCCGGTGTTGGCGCTCCCTGCGACAGCAAGGTCGCCACAAGACAGTTTACGTTACGCTGTGGTCGAGAGTAGATGTGCGGTAAGTAGATTAATTTTTTTAATATTGCCCTAACATGTGATCATGCATTTTTTAACCAAGAAAAATTACTCAAGTAAAACTTCTCTAGTGCCTTAACCTGTATGGCAGTATATATAATATGGCAGTAGTGCAAATTTAAATTGTGGGTTTGTGTGACACAGTCGACGTTGCTGACTGCCCTAACTTGTGTTATGGCTGTAATGCGAACTTGATTAGAAATAGATTTCCGACGGTAGATAATTTGCAATACTTTTACATTATGTGCTAAGGCGTTACTGTAGGATAGCTATAATTGATCTATGCTGAGATAATACGTTATTACTTATTATTATTAGTCGTTTAAAAGTCGTGAATTTAAGAAAATCTTGAAACTGAGTTTTTAATAGCTGTATATAGCTTAATACGGAGTTGGCCCTTCACTGTTCATTGAGTCAGAATTTCATTTTAACACATTGGATTATCACATTCCTTAATACATGGGCTGTCGTGTTGTATAAATACATTCAGCAAACATAATTAGTATTTTCCTTCCTATTTCTTTAGCACAATGAATACCAATTCAAGAACCGCCTTGATGCTGCGCCTAGTTCGCGACAATTCCGTGCAATATGAAGTAGTAAAGGACGGTGATAATTCTATAACGTCAGAAATTGAATTTGATGGCCCTGGTTACATTGAGTGCATGGAAGGCGTACGTGGTAAGTGCATATCTAAGGACTAATAATCAGAGATCTTTCGAAACCATAACACCGGATGTACAGTTTAAGTTTAACTCTGGCATTTTTTGTTTTGTAGGTACAAGAGAGGCTATAAATCCTGAAACCGTATCCACCCAAATTTATTGTGAGACTATGTCACCTCGGGGGAACAAATAAGGGTCTAACCACCTTCTGATATCCCCGGGTGCTCTGTAGAGGGCTTCGGAGTTAACGTCGAGAGCTCCTCTACTTAAGTCTATTTTCGGGTTCTGGACTTGGAAAATATTTATCTTCGGTGTCTTGCATTGAAAAAGGCAAGATATTTCTTACATGACAATTTCTTCGTCGAAATAAAACAAGTTAAGTTGAAACAATTCTCAGCCACAGAGTATGAAAAATAAATGCAGGAAGCAGAGCCCCGAGAGCACTAAGCTCTCGGAGAGCCCGTGAGGGACTGACCTGAAAATCGCCAATATTTATATGCGCTGTTCGAGCGATAAATAGGGATTGCCAGGTCAAGAGCCAATGGGAAAATTCGAGGCGGGGCGATGCGCATCGAAATGCGCACTAGTTCACAGACTATGGCATTCGATGACAACTAATACCCGTATAGAAAGACATGGAATTGAACATTTTGAGACCGAATCAACTATGGAAAATCGTGGAATGGAAGGAGACGGAGTTCATTCTGTCATGGAAAAACAGGTAAGGCGACACCTAAAATGTGGACCGATTTATATACCTCAGCAATATGTGACTCTAATTAGAGAAGCAAAGAGGACCGGAAAACCATTTGAAGTGAAAGAACTCATGCAGATTTTTATGATTTCAAGGCACTCCAAAAACAAATCGGTACCAACTTTGATGTTGATGAAGCTGGCCAGAAACATAAGCTTACTGAAATCAAGATTGCAAGGTACGAAAGGCCGGACTACTATTTAATAGCTACTTCGTACGAAGACATAGATGAAATAAAAAAAGTTTTCTTCAAACAGCGACAAAGCGACAAAAAACCTGTCAAATTATTACTGACGCATGCCTACAAGAAAAAAATTATATTGACGAAAGGAAAAAACGTGATAATGAAGACTTACTTAGTCAGCTAGTCATTCCCGAAGCTTATGGTCCCATTTTAAGAACTATTTTGAAGTCACGAATCATCTTATCATTTTAAACAATTATTACAGTGTTTAGATTTTTAGAATAATATCCTCATTTGTATATGTATAAAATGACAAATTTAGTTTATTAATTACAGTACAATATATTGACCAATATTTTACAATTTTGCAGTTTTATTTCGTTTAATGTTCAAGAAAACGATGTCTATCTCAATGAATTAATACATGTTCATAGGCCCTAAGCCTTGAATTTTAATTATGGGCGCCTCAGCAATAGCGCCTTATCATATTTTAAGGGTGAATTTCAGGGTAAAGCAATGTCAATAACCGAAAATAAATACAAGTATTACATAGCTACATAAGTATATAGGCAACATGAGTGCAGAATTTGTTTAACTTAGATACTGTAGTTCCAGAGAAAAAAAATAAAAGTTCACATAAAATTTTGTTTTTACTCTTCTGAAAAGTTTGCGATTTCGGGGTTATGGCACTAACGAAGTCGGAGAGCGAATTGTGATTTATAATGCCCCATATCACAGTGTTCTTTTAAAAAAGCGAGCTTCCATTGTTTCAACTAGAATGAAAATTATTACCTGATTGACAACAAATAAGATCAAGAATGTTGCAAAACTTACAAAACCTAAATAAATACAAATTGCAAAAATGGACAAAAAAGAGGATGTGTATATATAATTGATGAGCTACTAAGAAAACACGGTCATGACGTGTGGAGAATCCTTGTCACTGCGAATTCAATGCTATGGATTAATTTGGGCAAACTGCAAGTCATATTACAATAAGTATATTAGTAGAGATGAACAATCGGATAGCGCTTTTATAAATATGTGGAAAGAGGC
Source organism: Diabrotica undecimpunctata (assembly GCF_040954645.1). NCBI lineage: Eukaryota > Metazoa > Arthropoda > Insecta > Coleoptera > Chrysomelidae > Diabrotica > Diabrotica undecimpunctata. The sequence goes on from NC_092807.1 coordinate 49,461,405, forward strand.
ACTAACTAAACCAATGTAACAGAGAAATTTGAGAAAAAATTTTGTGAGACATACTCATGCAATTATTAAAAAGTGCTATATCCGAGAAAATAATATGGTTGACATTAACATTCAACTAATGTTAATACACTGATAATATAAGTAGCTCAGATTCTGATAGTGAAGAAATCTTAAATTTATGATTTATGAATACGATGCTTTAATATTTAAAATAAATTAATTTTTTAGCCAGCTCAAAAGTGTTCTATTTTTGCATTTTAGTCTTATTAGGTTTATTACAGTTTTAGTCATTTTGTATGAATAATATCTGTTACTCAAAGTTCTTCGATCTTGAATCCATCTCCTCACCAGTAGTAAAAACAACATTTCATAGTTAATTTTAGTCATTAATTAACTATGTAAACCACATTTAACACTAAATGAACAAAATGACCAAGATGATGGTGCTCTAAGGTAGATTTTTATTAAGTTTTTAGACCATAACCCATATATTTGCTTATATGCAATGAAAACACTTTAATTTCTGATTACTACGGTTTAAATATTTATTTGCTGTAGATGTTATTGGACAACCTGTAGGTTTCCAAAAATTTGAAAATCGTGTTCATAAATATATACTCAGTTTTAATATTAACCATTTTGTAATTCTTATAACCGACATAATTGTGGCTCACACGTTTTGGTTTATTTGATCATATATACCATATGACGAAAATGTGCAAAGATCCAACGGATAACACATACAGTAAAAAGGAGCTTGCTTACCTTATTCTTACTATCTTTTTGAAGAAACGCATTAATATCGTTTGCTAACTTTAAAAATTCTGTAACAGTTTGTTCTTTATCTAAAGGGGAATCTTCATTAGGTCCAAAAATATTAGGAAAATATTGTGGTAACAACCTTCCTAGAGCAAGATTTGCATCGGTTACAGTTAAAGGTCCACCTTTTTTATAACATACTGGTCCTGGATGTGCACCTGCTGATTCTGGACCCACGACGAACATACCTGATCTAAAATAATAGTTATATGTACTTAAGTCTAGATTGATGGTATCTCGTTATGATCTAAAATTTTACAGAAATCTATTAAGATTTGTTCTTTATATCGAATTATTATGTATAAACTTTTTATAGTCTTAACCACTGTATAGATTATTATCAGACACTTTGCAGTATTTATTGGAAGACCTTGGGACCAGAAGGGGACATGCCACAATTTCGTCAAAAATGAGTTAAAGTAGAAATCGCACACTTTAAAACCAGATTAATGTCCCAAACAGAAAATTTCAGCTGTTTTCTCATAGATAGCGCCGCTGTAGTAAGTCCAGTTGTATCACCATTACATTATATTGCAACAGAAGGAGATAAGCCACAGTAGTAATCAAAATGGCGGCGGAATATTCTTGTGCACGTAAACGGAAAATAGACTTTTCTGCGTTTGATTCTGAACACAGTGACCAAGATCCGTTTTTAAATGAAAGCAAAGATGAAAAAGACTACACAGTGTCTGGAAGTAGCAGCGATTCGGAAAATGTAAACGTAGGAACGGTAAGTTTATTCAATGTGTGGCTTGTCCCCTTATGTTCTATGTTTCGAACCTTAGAATATTGGGATTGTGCTAAAGGTTTTTTGTGGCTTATCCCTTTTAGTAAAATACCTATTTGATTGCAGTAAAGTGAAGAGATTTATACTCCAGAAAAGATTTATACTCAACGACATAAAAAAATTAAGCGCAAGACTATAAGAAATCTAGGTTGTTAACATATAAATACCAAAAGAACATATGTTAGACAGCATATTTATTTAATACCAAAATATACAAGTTGTTTGGGAAAGTATGAACTATTTTTTTTCATATTTTTACTATTAATATTTTTCTTTTAGTGTACTATAATGTGATCTAATTCAATCCTGTATTCTAGCGACTTTGTTAAAATATATTGCTTCCTGTTATTTCGTAAAATTGTTAAACTGGCTATCTCATTTATTATGTTTTAAGTACGGAGAATTTGACTTCTTTTGTTACTTTTGTGTCGCCAATACACACAAGTGTACGGTTTCGTATTACGGTCACAATTAACTTAAATTATCGCCATTCAAAATCGCAATACAATAGGGTGATTTATGGGTTTACCCTCTTGCTACCGACCACCTCGAAGCGTGGTCAGAGGGTGGTTTCTGACGATTTCAAGACGACACTCACGCTTCATCCCAAGACAGCGAACCAAACACATCTAGTTTGATTGGTTTCGTATTATTAGCCTCGGCGTCCTGGGCGTCGTGATGCACCGCTACCAAATCTTTAGCCTGTTACGAATATATCAATATTTCAGAAGGTAAGTCTATATTCTTTGTACAGACAACAATAATGAGTAAGACCAGTTAATTTCTTAATTTATTTACAGTTGTATTTGCTATTTTTCGCTAATTTATTTACAAACAAAATATTGCATTTTTTCTTTATTATTATTTATCTAATATCATTTAACCAGCGACCTCTTAAGTTTTATACAAAACACAAGTCATTACAGGCAAAAAAACTCAACAAAAGTCTACCTAGATTCCGATCTGTCAATTTCCAGTTTATACCATGATTTTTATCTTGAATGGTGCCGCCAAAATAATTTTCTGACAGTAACCCAAGATAAATATAGGCACATATTCTGCTCCAAGTTTAATATAGGCTTTAAGTTACTTAAGAGCGATACCTGTCAAGTATGTGATGCAATGAATATAAAAATTAATATTGAAGCTGACAAAGAAACTGCAAAGACATTGAAAATTGATTTTGAGTTATATCAAAGACGTGCTCAGGCCATGCAGGTTCTAATGACACAGGACACAGAGGAGACTGAAGCTACGGGAAATGCAATGGTTATCAGCTTTGACTTACAACAGGCTATGCCAGTGCCAAATTTAACAGAGAGAGCAGCGTTCTATTCAAGAAAGGCATGGGTTTAAAACCTCTGCATCCATGACTGTATTAGTGAAAAGGCCTACATGTAGGCCTAGTAAAAATATTGTCAAGCGAGGTGGCGATAAAATTGCCAACATTTTCGAACTAATAGACTCACTGCTGATAAGCTTATAGTGTACACAGATAACTGCAGCGGCCAAAACAAAAATTGGTCTCTAATTTGTTTATTGCAACAGCTTACTGTAAAAGGCATCTTCACTTCTATTGAGGACAAATACTTGGTAGTAGGACATACAAGATTACCATGTGACCGTGATTTCACAGCAATTGAAAAGTATAAGTGTCATCGATTAAAACAAGTGTATACTCCAGACGATTGGTACGAAGCAGTGAGAAAATGTCAAAGAAAAAACTGCATTGAGGTGATCGTATTGAAACAATTTGATTTTTTCTCTTTTAAATAATTACAAAGCGAGATTACGAAAAAAGCCTTACAGATGACAAAGGAAAAAAGTAACTTTTCCAAAATATCAAGCCTCAAGTTTTTATCTGATCAACCTAACATAATGTATATCAAAAATATTGTAAATGAAGGCTATAAAGCAGTTAATATTGGGAAGAAAGGTTTAAAGAAGGCAATTTTACTTTCCAGGGATTTGAAATCAAAATACAGTGGACCTATTCCACTTAACAAAAAAAAATTGAAAATATTTCTCAGCACTTACAGTTTATTCTTTTCTAAATAACTTTTCTAAAAGTTTATGAAGAATTTGGTGCTTGCCAACTGATTCTACATTGAACATTTGGACGACTTTTCAGATATTGAAAATATTTATAACTGAATTTTTAATTGTTTATTTTTTAGAATATATTTTTTTATAAAAAAGGGCCTCATGTTTTTTCGGAAAATGATTAAAAACTCAAAAATCATTAAATAAAAATTTGTGTTACTTTTATTGTTTATTTAATAACATATTTCCAAACGAGTGTGGACCTTACTTCCGAGAAAAATGTAAAAATTGGATTTCAGGATTTGAAAATAAGTTTAAAATGATGTTTTCTCCAAAATATTGTTTGGTGAAATGTCCCCTTCTGGTCCCAAGGTCTTATCCCAATCCGAGTGTTATTAAAAAAACTCGAAGCAGGAGAGGATATTCCAGAGGAGTTGAATCTATATTTACATGTCCTCCATTTTCAAAAAAGGTGACAAAAGATCACGAAATAACTATATAGGGATCAGTCTAATGCCTTCAATAGTACGAATCTTTTCCACGGTAATAAAAGAAAAAACGGAACAACACATGGACCGTTATGGCGAAGAACAAGCAGGATCTGAAAAACCAGATTGTGTCTAGATAATATATTCATCATAAGGACAGAGGATAGAAAAGAAAAAAAATATTGAAATGACCTTTATGGAAAGCATGTGGAAACAACTATAGGAAGCAATGAGAAAAACAATTTTTAGAGAAAAATCGGTGAATTTAACACAAATCCTAGAAAAAAATAGAAGTGCAAATAAAGTTAGGCAATGCAATAACAAAAACAATCACTGCAACAAAAGGTATCAAACAGGGATGACGTCTATCACCTACACTTTTTAACGTATATATAGAACAGGCTTTGAAGAGATGGTCTAAAAAATGCGGAACAATGGTCATACCAGTACAAGAGAATGGAATATATTTATAAATATATACATATATATATATATATATATATATATATATATATATATATATATATATATATATATATATATATATATATATATATAGATATATATATATATATATATATATATATATTTATAAATATATAAATATATATATATATATATTATATATATATATATATATATATATATATATTTATATAGTACAAGAGAATGGACTCAAGATAAATATGTGTAAAATCAAATACTTACGTATTGGATCCGAGGTTACAGATTTAAACTTACGTTTAGAAGAAGAAGCTGTTAAGAGTTGTATGACTTTTAAGTATTTAGGATCAATGATAAACCAAGATGGTACTTGTATGAAAGATCTAGAAATGAAAATATCAAGGGTAAACAAAGTTACGAAAGCACTCCATGGAATGATATAGAACAACACTCTAGCCGAAGAAAACACTATTACCCTATTTTGAGCGTAAGTATGGCCACAGTATGGAACAGTTGAACTGGACTGTATAAGAAGATGTCCAAAAATCACCAGAACAGAGGAAATATGTAACAGAATGAAAGTAGAATTCTCAATTACAAAAAAGTTGGAAAACATAGCTCTGCAGTGGTACGGGCATGTACAAAGAATGCCAGAGCACAGTTGTGTCCACAGTTGTGTAAGCACAGTCCAGTAGACCTATAGAAAATGCTATGATAGATAGAGACCTCAGAGTGTCATCGAGTGCTTTAGTCTATGGCCTAGTGCGCCATCCTATGTGCACCGCCCGATGCGCACCGCCCAGTCTCTAATCCTTCCTATTGGCCAATCGACCTTGAACTCCCTAATATCGCTACAATACGTGTATAAAAGTAAGCGATTTTCAGGTTAGACAGTTCAGTCACTTACGGGCTCTCCTAGAGTCACCAGCACTCTAGGGGCTCTGCTCCTTCTACAACTTTCAGACTCTGAGTGTGATCTATTCTACAACTACAATTGGTCTTTTTATTTTAGTTTATCATGTAAGAAATAGCTTGTCGTTTCAAGGCAAGCTATACCAAACCAAATAAATCGAATAGTCCATAGCAAAGATGGACTTAGTAGAGGATTCTCAATCTGCTATTCTTCACAAAGGCGGTTCGACCCCTTTCTCCGACGAGATGATATGGCGCCCAACAGTCTTTACGATCTCATGCCCAGTTACAGAAAGGGCAACACTGACGAATGCACAGTGTGCTGGATTCAAGAAGATAGCGGGGAGAACCATGGGATGTTAGAGTGTTAAGTCTAACACTCCACCATCGAGAACTTGTGTAGACCTAATGGCTTTAGTGTACCAGATATCTTCGACGAGTTAGTATTCTTCGACGCTAAAGGCCCCAGAAGCTAAGGAAGTCCCCCGAGTAGGCCAGTCACTGCTTATTTACAAAGATGTGGTCCAAGTTACCACATAGGCCCAGATACACTCGACTACGAAACTCCGCGGGGTATAGCAGATGGGATCCAGATGGCTAAGAAGAAGATGAACCCGCCGACGTAGTTGGCACACCGACCGAGAATGATACCTGCAGGAGAAGAAGATAATCTCACCAGCACCGGTCCCTGGAAGTTGTCGTAAGTGTCTGTTGTGCTGTACTCATTGAACAATTTACTAATTGTATTTTTTTAATGTTTTCCTAATTTGTATTCTTATGTATTTTTTCTTAATAATTTTTTTTCAGCCACAGAGTCTCCAGAGGATGGGGATGTCATCGAGTGCTTTAGTCTGTGGACTAGTGTGCACCGCCCAGCCTCTATTTCTTCCTATTGGTCAATCGACCTGGAAATCCCTAATATCGCTACAATACGCGTGGATAAAAGTAGGCGATTTTCAGGTCAGACTGGTCAGTCCCCCACGGGCTCTCCTAGAGTCACTCACTCTAGGGCTCTGTAAGAAATAGCTTGTCATATTTAAGGCAAGCTACACCAAACCAAATACATCGAATAGTACATAGCCAAACACGGATTAGCAGAAGATTCTTCACCTGAAACGGTCGAAGCCGTCTGCAGAGCGTACAAGAACACAAAGGCGGTTCGACCCCTTTCTCCAACGAGACGACAAAAGAAGGTGACTGGGAAAATGGAGTGCTGTGAAGGAAGAAAACGGGAACTCATATCGAAAAAGAGCCGAAGTAGTACAAGAAGGAAGTGGTAAAGAAATGTATGGAAAGACTAGAAGAAATATTAAATGTATTTTAGATAAATAAATATAAATAGTAACTGTAATAGAAAAATAAACTTTTCAGCCTTAGGCCTTTAAGGCCTGTTGAGCTTTAAAAAAACCTGCCAGTTAGTATTATCAACCAAATTTTTCAAGATCAGTGGCCTATATGTCAATATATTTTTACTAACGACTTCAAACTTTAAAATAAAGCGGGTTTGGTTTAATTACTAAAATTACTTTCACTTTCTATCTTTCTTTCTCCATCCCTATGTATCTCTGTCTCTCTCCCTAAATTGTTTATGCATTGTTCCATCTCTAATGTTTTTAAATGAATATGATATTCGTTAAATTTAAACATATTTTATTACCTAAAGAAAAGCATGGATCCTCCTCCTGCGGCGACAGTGTTAACATCAAGTTGGGGCGCCTGTATTGTTACTCCCGCAGTAGTACTTTCATATACGTGTTCGTAGATTCCTGCAAACCTTGAAACATCAGTTGAAGTACCTCCCATATCAAAACCAATGACAGGTAAATCAGTTTCTTTTTGCCAAGTGGTAACTGCGTATCCTACAACCTTTAAAAATAATAGTATTAATTTCTAGAGAAGAAAACAAACATATTACGTAAACGTAGAACTATAAACCTAATGTATAAACACTAATTTCAATCTTACTTCTACTGTACTTTTGTTATCATTATTACAGAAATCTTTCAAAAAAGAGGACCATGAGGAATGACGAAAATAAACGTTAATTTTTGTCGGCAGACTTTTACTATAACGACAATTTTATATATTAAAAACAGTAGAATTTTTTATGTTAATATTTGTCCATAAACCCTACATAATAGATCAATGAGAGAAACTACTACGTGGTGAATCCATAAATGCAGCTAAATCATGAAATACTTCAAGGTTAAGGGCAATACTGATAGAGAAAAAGAAAGAAATACCTAAACCAGCTTGTATCATTAACTAACATTCATCACTATGTCGTCACTTTTAATTTAAAATATTGTTTTAAAAATCTTGTACACTTAAAATGAACCTGCACACTGCTTATTACATCGAAATTTTCCGTCTGCAAAGTTCCATCAATTCTCATATAACTTACTTAATCTGTAGAAAATTGTTTCTTTGTACATAACTCAGAAAGTGGCATATCATATTTATAATCTTCGTTCGACTAGCGAATCTAGCATTAAGAAGTGAATTGTGAATTTGTGAATTTTCTGTGAGTTGTTTGTAATTTCAACATTGCTACTCTTTCATTTAGAGGGATGAAGTCTATGACTGATTGAGCAATTTTGTTCGACACTAATATAGCAGTTCCATATTGATGTTCTGGGTCGGTTCCACCTGAATAGTATATGTATCCATGTTTTGTTTTTTGTACTCCTGATACAGGCCATCTTACTTCACTCATCCCCAAGATGTCTATTTTCAGTCTTACCATCTCAGTTTCAGTGTTTGCCAGTTTCCCGGGCATAAATAAGCTGCGTACATTCCAGGTGGCAATGCGTACTATTCGGTCGAATATTTGTATTCTCTGTGCACTTTCTTGGGTAGTTGACGGGAGGATTCTTCGCACCCTCTCCCCATTTAAGGGGTGCCCCGGCCATTTTCTTTTTCTCGTTCAAAAATTAGTGTTAAAGAACAGAAAAAAGTAAAATTCAGAGACTAGATTTGTCAAAGCTTGAGGATGAAAAATATCAACATCAAATAAATGAAGTAATTGAACTAGCATTCACAAAAGCTTCAAAAAATGATATTAAAAGTGCCTGGAACGAAATGAAGGCTACAATACTTAATGCTGGTGAAAAGTTTGTGAGTAGAAAAGAACCAAGTGTCAAAAAAGACTGGATGATCAGATATTATAAAGTTCTTACAAGAAAAACAAAAATAAAAAATACAATAAAGAAAAATACAAACAAATGAAGAAATTAGTAGAAACCCCAATCAAAAAAGCTAAAGAACGCTGGATGGAAGAAAATTGCAATAAAATAGAGGAATTTAATATGAAACACGACACACGTAACCTGTATAAGAAATTAAAAGAAATTACGAGTAATACACGATAGAGAAGTCATCCAGAGAGAAGAAACTCCAATGTAGATCTTCAATTATCAGAAGAAAAAAAACAAATTGGTAGAAATAGATCTTTATCTTATTTACAGATAATAGGGAAGAAATAAATGAAAAATTACCAACTAATGAAAATATACAAATGCTAGTATCAGAGGTGAAACAGGCAATTAAAAACTCAAAAAGTGGCAATCCGCCTGGCACTGATTTAATTCCAGTAGAAATATTAAAAATCATGAATGACGAAAATATAGAGTATCTAACTGAATTATTTAATAAAATATACCACGACGGTCAACCCCCACGCCAACATCATGTATTTTCTCTACTAGTCTTCTTGTTACTTTAACTTCTTTAATCATGTCTTCTTTTGTCTCTTCGATTTCTCTTTTCATATCTTCTTTACTCAATTTTGACGCCTCTATTTTTGATAAAAGACTCATGAGCAACTCTATGTCTTTCTGACAGAGGGTTGTCATTTCTCTTCAGCTTTTTTTTTTCTTCCTGACGACGTTTCTCTTTAGCTTCTTTTTTTTTTCAGGCGACGTTTCTCTTCAGCTTCATTTTCTTCCTGACGACGTTTCTCTTCAGCCTGTTTTTTACCTGATGACATTTCTCTTCAGCTTCTTGTCGACGTGTTTTTTTTTTCTTGACGTTTTTCGTCTTACCCAGTTCTTGATGTTCTCCACCTTGCATCTACGTCGTATATCTGAACTTCTAGCTCTGTTCCATAGTGCCTTATCATCAATTTTTCTAAGTGTTTTCATCTCTGCTGTTTCTAATATCCTTTATGTCCTCTATGTGTCAGCTCTTGTTTAGCCGCCTATGTCATTATTGGTCTGATGACTGTTTTGTAAATTCTGCCTTTCGTTTCTTTCCCGATATTTTAATTTCTCCATATTATTTTATTTAGGCTTGTTCTATTCACTTGATCTTCTACTTCAGTTTCGAGCTTTCCGTATCTAGATAATGTGATGCCTACATATTTAAACTCCATCACTTGTTCTATTATCTGACCTTCCAGCTCCAATTTACATCTTAGTAAATTTTCTGTTGTAACCATGCATTTTGTCTTTTTTGAGGAAATTAACATGTTAAATTTTCTGGCGGTTATATTAAATTGGTACAGCATACGTTGTAAATCATCTTCACTTTGAGAGAGTAGTATTGCGTCGTCTGCATAGCAGATTATTTTAAGTTGTTTTTCTCCCATTTGGTATCCTTTTTTAGTTTTTACTTTTTTGATTATTTCATCCATAATCAGGTTGAACAATAGAGGACTCAGAGAATCTTTCTGTCTTATCCCGTTGCCAGCTTCAATAGAGTCGGTTAGTTCTTCTTCTACTTTTACTTTTATTGCGTTGTTTTGGTAGATATTTTCGATCGTTTTGATTATTCTCTCTTGCGTACATTAAGTGGATAACGTCTTTTAATTTGACCCAGTCAAATGCCTCCGTAAGGTCCACGAAACATAGTTATGCCAATTTGTTGGTTTGTTGTATTAGTTTTAATGGTTGTTTGGTCAGATCTGGTCCTCGGTACTTTAGAAGTTCGTTCAGTATCCTGTCCTCTCCTGGTGATTTTCTATTTTTTAATTTACATAATGCTTCCTTTGCCTCTTCTTCCTCAATATTTATTTCTTTGTTTGTCGTCACTTCTGGTGTTGGTGGTTCATTATCGTCACCTTTGTCAAATAGGGATCGAAAATAGTCTACTCATGTTTCTTTCTGAATGTGTTTCGTTTTTAATAGATGGTTAATCTCTTTTCTTTGTTTCCTGATCATTCTCCATATTTCTTTGTGTTCCGTAGAAGTGGCGTTCCATCGGTTTTGAGAAACTCTTTTGCAGCCTGAATTGCAAAATTATTATAGTTTTTTAGGCGTAATATGAAAACTGTAAGTTATGTCTAAAGTATCGAAAAAACTTAAAGTAGAATCTCTCCATCACACTCTAGAGTTATAGGCAAAAATATGGGCGAAAAAAGTAAAAATTCTCGATTTTTCTCGAGTTTGTTAAATAAAAAATTAAGCACAAGATTTGCAACTGGTCCATATTGTGATTATTGATACAAGGTACATCCTGAAGTGATTCCAACAAAAAAATAGACTCCTATTGAAAATGTCCAATTCAAAACAGATCCCACCTGGACTACGATAGTAATTTTCGTCATGTTACTTCTAAACAGTAACTTGCATTTCTTAATTTTATAATTTACGTATCTTAAAGTAATTCACATGTATTTGTTATTTTTTCAACTTATTATAAATGTTTATAACTACATGTTCATTATCCAAATGCTTTGTCTTAAAAACAGCCTATTTAGAGGAGGTGTCCATTGGATAGTGGTATCTGTTAAAAGGTAGTTCACTGTAGATCCATCCAATAATAATTTTATTTACCTCCTTAATATTTAACTTCGAATTTATACAATTTCTCGTTAAAAATAATAGATATCGAGAAAAAAGTACTTACCCCACCAGCAGGCCCGGATAAAATTGCACGAGCACCGTTAAAGTTGTGCATTGGAGTCAAGCCGCCATCACTTTGCATGAATAGAACCCTGGTACCTTTTAATTTGTTTTTAAAACCTTCGGAAAAGCCCTTAACGTATTTTTTGACGTGTGGCGTGAGATATCCATCCGCACAAGAAGTAAATCCCCTTGGAACTATTCTTACCATCGAAATGACTTGATGTGAAAGAGAAACATGCTTAAAACCTAAAAGTCACAGCTACTTTACTACGTGTCAATAATAAGTAATACTCAATATATTATTTTTACAATAAGGAGACATTTTATACCATGCGGTCCATATGTACCGAATAAATTCATTTTTAGCGTTATTATGTACTATCTAAAAAAACCTGAAACAGGTCAATTTTTATTCTTAAATTGACAATTTACAGTATGAAAATATTATCCCCTTCCAGCACCCCCTTTGAATTATAAGCACTTCCTAGAAAATTTTAAATAACAAAGGGGGTCGTGTGGCACCTTGTTAGAAAGCGATTTTAGTCCTCTGTTTAGCAATATAAAGTTTTTTGAGTTTGTGCAATCATAACTGAGAAAATTGATTTTTACAATTAAATTAAATATTCAACTTGACCACCATTATTCAATTCTCCTTGACATTAACCGAGGCGATTTTGGAATTCTCGTACAACATTTAGTATGACCTCGAGGGTTATTTTGTTAGTTTCTATCGTTATTCTAACTTTTAAATCAGCAATATTGCCGGGTATTTTCGTATCTGTTCTTATAAACATTGGGAAAAAACTTTGAAGATAATAAAATATTAGTCAAAAACTAAACAATTAATATGAATCTAGTACGCTGCTGTCATTTAGATATTTAAAGTTACTAAAAGACGTCAGTATAATATTTGTGCGCGTATTAAATTTAATTATGGCTCCTTTGTCCGAGACTCAAAGAATAGACATTTTAATTATGATTGGTTTTGGTAATAAAACAAGAACTCAAAAGGAGGTTCGTGAAATGTTTAATAATAAATACCCTTTTCAACAAGTCTCGCAGTCTACAGTTAGAAAAATTGAAAAGAAGTTTCGTTATACTGAACATGTAAAAATATTGAAAAACCAGGTAGAAATGTTAAATTTACTGATGAAAAAAGTTAGATGTACTTCTAGATATTGAGAAAAATCTGCATAAGACAACTCGAAAACTGGCCGTCGTCAATGATGTAAGTAAATCATCTATTTTGAGAGTTTTGCATAAAGAAAAATACCACCCTTACAAAGTTCAGTTGGTTCAAGAGTTAATGAAGATGATGCCGATAGAAGGCAAGAATTCTGTGAAATGATGATGGACAGAATGAACGCAGGTTTGCAGTTTTTAAAACAAAATAGTTTTTTCTGATGAAGCGACGTTTCATTTAAACGGAACGGTTAACAAACTCAGAGAAACTCCTCACTTGATGTGTGAGACTCACGCAATATCCTAAAAAAATTAACATTTGGACTGATATCATTAACAATAAAATTATTGGTCCTTATTTTTTTGAGGGCACAGTTGATGGTGAGGTTTATCTAGATTTTTTGATTAACTTTTTAGTGACTACATTACGAAGATTTTTTCCTAATGTCAATCATACAAATGAGATAGATCGATCTATTTACTACTAACAAAACGGTGCTCTACCGCATTTTGCACGTATAGTTAGAAACTAGCGGACCAACTCGACATCGAGTTTTTTAAATGAAATTTTTATTTTGCGAGAAAAATATACAATATATACAATGACCGGAAGTAAAAATATTTTTATCAATAACTCAAAAACTATAAATGATAATTTCGTGAACTTACATTTTTGAACTCTACGTTGAATTCTCTATTGATTTGACTAATAAAAACGAAACCGGAAGTCGAGCTCAAAACCGGAATGCAATTTTTATTTCATCAAATGTCGACATGGATATCATTTAGAAGTTAATTTTGCATGCTGATCACGAATCCGGTGTCAGATTTGCTCTATATTGACGTTTTATGCGCGTTTCGGGTCACTTCCGGTGTCGGATCGCAACCGGAAGTACATATTTAGATTCGTCTCGACGACACCTTTCGATCCATCTATACATTGTGGGGTCTAAAACTTAAAGTAAATTTTAACTTCCGGTCATCTCAAAACCGGAAGTGAATTTTTGTACCAAAAGTACATCTTGACAATCTCATACGTAATACTAATAATATTCCGAAAAAATATTTTAATTATCTAATATGGTTTTTGAGTAAAATGGTGGACAAGAAAAGGGATTAGCGTTTTAGTATATAAGATTATTTAAACAAGGTTTTTCCCAATAGGTGGATTGGAAGACGTGGAATGATCGAATGGCCGGCTAGATCCCAGATTTGACTTCTGTCGATTACTTCTTATGGGGTTATTTAAAATCGAAAGTATATTTTAATAGACCAAACAGTATTGCTGATTTAAAAGTTAGGATAACGGAAGAAATTAACAAAATAACCCCCGAGGTTGTACAAAATGTTGTGCGAGAATTCCAAAATCGCCTCAGCTATTGTCAAGAAGTAAACGGTGGTAATTTTGAACATTTATTTAATTGAAAATTACATTGAAAAATACATTCTAAATATTATGTGACATTATTATCTTTATTTAACCTAAAGTTTTATGATAGAGACAATATTAAAATTTTACATCTTAAAACTCAATTTTCTCAGTTACTATTGCACCAAACTTAAAAACTTTGTAACAAAGTGCCACACGACACCCTTTGTCATTTAAAATTTTCGAGGGGGTGCTTATAATTCAAAGGGGGTGCTGAAAGGGGATAATATTTTCATACTGTAAATTGTCAATTTATGGGCCTGCGTAGCGCAAGCGGTAGGATGCTTGCCTCGCAAGCCGGTGATCCCGAGTTCGAATCCTACCGCCGGCAAGAACATCTAGACATTTTAAAAATGTCTATAGGCCCCAGGTCGACTCAGCCTGAATAAAAATGAGTACCTTGGTTAAAACCAGGGGTAATAATAGACGGTTGAAGCGTAGCACTGGCTATGTTACCTTCCTTGTATACCGTAGGCCCTAGATATAGCAGACTACCCTGCTATACTCCCAAAGCCGCGACAGTGGTATAAAACGGGAGACTATTATTATTAAATTGTCCATTTAAGAATTAAAATCGACCTGTTTCAGTTTTTTTTTCAGATAGTACATAATAACGCCAAAAATGAATGTATTCCATACATATGGACCGCATGGTATAATATATTTACATTATAGATATCACACATTATATTCATGAATCTTCTCAAACACAAAATCCATAGAACAGATATATTTCATTTTAAGATACATAGTATATTTTCTTATGTTATATTACATTACACGTATCTTATATTGAAATACGTGCCTCCTAGAGGGGTGATACGGGCGACAATATATTGGCTTACAGGACAGTCCTTACAGTAGAAATCCTGGCCTGTACAGATAAATTAGGCGAGTTTAGAGTAACATTTTGATAAGGCTTTCAAGAGATAGTATAAAAAATGCGGAACAATGGGCATACCAGTACAAAATGATTATATACAGATTATACACATTATATTACATATTATATTACATTCACTTCTTTTCGTAGATGGCCAAGTCATTTTTGCACAAGACAAGAAGGATATGAAATATATGATAAGGAAATTGAAGGAAGCATATGAGCTGTAGGGACTCAAAATAAATATATGTAAGAAAGAATAATTAAATATTGGATCGGAGGTTTTGGATTTCATATAATATACTTGTATAAAAGATATAGAATTAAAAATAGAACATGGAAAATAAGCCACGAAGGCACTCCATGGAGTGATATGGAACAACACTCCAACCAAAGAAAAGAAAAAAAGGATAGATAAGTCAAAGGATAGTGATGATTATTATGCTATAGTGAGCGGAAGTATGGCCAATGACAACCTCAATACGAAATAAAATAAAAACCGTTGAACTACACTTTATGAGAAGATGTCTACAATTCACTAGAGCGGATAGAATAAGAGCAGAGGAAATATGGAACAGAATGGAAGTAGAATGTTCAATAACAAGAAAGTTGGAAAATAGAGCCCAGCAGTGGTACGTGCATGTACAAAGAATACCAGAGCACAGGTGGTCGTATAGATTATTGGACTGGGACCCACCGGGAAGAAGATGCAGAGGAATACCTGCTACAAGATGGAAAACATAGGTAATGCTATGGTAGATAGAGACCTCACAGAAAGTGACTGGAAAAATAGAGTGCTGTGGAAAACGAAAACGGCGAATGGGAAAAGCCTAATAAGAAGACTAATGAGACTGCATTTTGCTTATAATAGTCGTGGACGAATCGTGCAAGACATGATTCAATCAATCTTCAATCAATAAAAATTGTGCTAAAATGATAGTATTTTCTAAAGTAAAATGTTACAGAAGCAAATTGAGCCTCAGTTTGGATTTCTAGGATGTCTAACTTGTTCAAGCAAAACAAAATAACAGGTTAGAAAAATCAGGATCAGTCCTTGGAACCTTAAAAGTCCTACAGGTAAGAATATAAAGTTGGTGGATTTAAGAGACGAGATAGAAAGGCCAAAGAGTGAAAGATCAAGGTAAACAATACAAATTATAGTATGTAGAGAAGAGTAATACTAGGAGTTTTTTTAAGCCCTTTTCTCTATTCGGATTGCCGAATATAGGCCTCTCATAATTCTCGCCATTCATCTCTGTTGTTTGTAAGTCGTTTCCACATTGGTCCTACAGTTCTTTTAATATCGTCGCTCCAGCGCAATTGCCTTCATCTTTTGGCTTCATCTTCTTCTTTAGGTGCCGTCTTCTTAGCGAAGGTTGCCGATGACCTCTGCAAAGTCTTGCCTATTTTGGGCTTTCCTTATTAAACTTTGAAAGTCTAATCCTGTCCAATCTTTGATGTTGCGCAGCCTGGTCATTTGTCGTCTACCCGGGCCGCGTCTGCCTTCTATTTTCCCTTCTATAATAAGCTGAAGGAAGTTATACCTGTCGTGTCTAAATATGTGTCCAATTTTGGCTTCATATGGCCGCCAATTTCCGATTTCTTTATTTCATCGGCCATCCTTAAGACGTTCGTTATGTCCAGCCCATTTCAATTTCAGTTTAGCTGCCTGTTCGACATCATCTTTTACTTTTGTTCTATTACGATTGTCTTCATTGGTTTTATGGTCTTTGAGTGAGATACCCAGCATCTGTCGCTCCATAGCTCTCTGAGTTTTTCTGATCCTTTCCATGTTTATTTTAGTGAATGTCCAGGTTTCAGCTCCATATGTAAGTACAGGTAGGATACAGGCATTAAACACTTTGGTTCGTAGTCTTTGAGGAATATTTTTATTTTTAAGTACGTATGAGAGTCTTCCGAATGCTGCCCATCCCATTTTTACACGTCTGCTTATTTCGGTAATCTGATTTTCTTTGCTTACTTTGACATTTTGACCCAGGTATGTATATTTATCTATGTGTTCTATTTCTGTCCCTTAGATGTGTATCATAGGTTTGTCATCTTTGTTTGATATTAGTTTAGTTTTGCTGAAATTCATTTTGAGTCCTTTTTTAGGGATTCTGTATGTAGCTCCTCAATCATCGTACTCAGTGCATTCCATGTGTCAGATATTAGTACTACATCATCTGCGTATCTAAGATGGTTTAAGTATCTTCCGTTAATAGGGATTCCCCTATTTTCCCAGACTATTGACTTAAAGATATCTTCTAGGGCAGCTGTAGATAATTTTGGAGATATTGTGTCTCCTTGCCTTACGCCTCGGTGGATTTTTACTGATCTTGTTTCCATTCCATTACCCAACGTCACTATCATTTCAGCTTGTTCGTAAATATTATGTATTAATATTCTGTTACACTAAGAATGAAGTTAGTATAATTGCTGATAGAAAAATGAAAGATAATGTTGTAGAAGCTGTAAAAACTAGCGGTAGGATAATGATAGAATAATGAAATTTTTACTTGATAAAGATTTGTTGAATGTGAAATATTATGTTTATATGTGATTAAGCCACAACTAGTTGTAATAAAAATTATATTTTATATTTATTTTTGACATTATGACTTTTACTCTGAAAATCGTTTTAACAAAAAAAGATGACAAAGTAGACTAACGCGAAGCTTAATACTATCTTTTCTGTATTTTTATCATTTAAATAATATTTTTAAAATAAAATTAAGTAAATTTATTATTTTTTTATTATTTATATTTTAAAAAAATTAATTATTAAAATATTTTAATAAATTATTATGTTTGCTTCTAACGCCATCGGCTAACGTATTAACAAAGCATGCGTTTTACTTCTGACAGACCAGTCAAATTCAGACGAAATACTATATATATATCACTGTTACTTTCAATTAATGTTTAAAATGTTATAAATAAAGACGCGTACGTCGTAGATATTCTCAACCGTCCTAGTGCTTTGGTGGACGAGCCCATGGGAGGGTTAAACCCCCTCCCCGAAACTAAAATCTGGCTACTGTTGGAGAAATAAATTCCCAACACAATAAAAACAATAATAGAATATATTGCTGTAGCATGATCTTCCTACCTATCTGGATTCTGCTATCTGAATTGCGACCTCGCTATCTGAATTAATGATCTACCTCTAACAAATTACTCTTATGATGATGCAATTGAAAATTTCAGATTACCGTTATAATAATGAAACAATAAATAAATTCTCACATTTATTCATTACTTGACATTCCCTCCATTCAAAAAGGAACTTCCACTGCCTTACGTGAATTCATTAGTAAAACTAAAAATTTTAAAACAACCTGTAGAAAGTTGGGATATGATCCCTATATGCATTTTATCCAAAAAAAAACTAGGTCAATATAAAAACAGATCATTTCACATTGATAGGGACAACCCAAATTTGCCAAATACAAATTACTACGATTAGTAAATAATACAAAAAATAAAAAGATTACTGGAAATTTAGCAATTGTAGAACTAAATAATAGCCTTTAAAACCATTATTAAGCATGAACAAAGTTTTCATTTTTCTGGGAAATAAAAAGTCTTATCAACAACACAGCAGTTAATTCTAATTTAATTCTTTATGGAAGACTCCAGAACTCAAATATTTCGTTTAATAAAAAAATCCTTTAGTAGTTCCCAAAAACAATATTACTGATCTTTTAATTCACAGAGAGCACTTGAGACTTTTATATGCAGGTCAAAAACAAATTTTAAGTTCATTAAATCAAAATTTTGGATTGTTAGCGCTACTAAAGAGATTAAAAGTATTTTGCACAAATATGTAACATGCTTCAAATTTAAGGCCAAGTGTAGTGAACAGCTAATGGGATTTCTTCCTGAACAAAGACTTCTGTGGTCCATTCCAAATTAAATAATCACGAATTAGAAAGTCTGTAACGACCAAAGGATATAAATATAGTGTTGTTTGTTTGCTTTTCTGTGAACGCAATTCATATGAAGTTACTCTCTGATCTAACAACAGATACTTTTTTAGCTGCACTAAAAAGGTTCAGTAAGGGGTAATCCATCCAAAATCTTTTGTGACAATGGTGCCACATTCAAGGGAGCAAATAATCAAATACAAAAACTTTTAAAAGACAATGCCAAGTTAAAAAACTTTTGCCTTGATGATAAAATTGAATCCATCCATCCATCCCAAATTATTCTGAAGTATTTGGGGATCTATGGGAGACTGAGATAAAGAGTGCAAAACATCATATTAAAAGGGTGATGGGAAATATTATTTTAACGTATACTACGATACTTTGATTACTTAGGAGGTTGTGTGTTCAAATGCAGCAACATTTTTGGCAAAAGTAGTACCAAGATTATTTAACGCAACTTCAAAACAGGCCTAATGGAGAAAATCGTTGCCAAATTTACAAGAAGGTATTCTTGTACTTGTAAAGGAGGACAAAGTTGTTTCTTTTAGGTGGCCTATAGCAAGTATTATAAATAGAATCCATAGTAAAGACAGAAAGGAAGAGTGGTGGAAGTAAACACTAAAAACGAAATATAGGTACTTACGCACTGTTAGAAAAATTGCTGTTCTACCCATTAACAATAAACAAATTTAATTAAAAATAAAAAAAAGGGAAAAGCGTGGAGTATCCAGTTTTGGTATCAAAACCAAGTCCCCCAGCATGTTGGCGAAATAAATTCCCACCACAATGAAAGAATATATTGCTTTAACATATTTTATGTACACAAGGTGTCCGATGTTTGACGTTAAATTCCAACACATGCACATTGTTAAAACACAAATAGGGTTCCTATAAAATGTCGGACAGAAAGGATGACTTCTTGTCGGTCCAATAAAAAATTGTACTTAGTAAAAAAAATTATATGTTACATAAAAATATAAATAGCTCTTCCTTGGGAATCCAATCAGTTTCGTGTGAGTTGTGTTTGTGAAATAAAGCTTTTATTGTAAAAAGTTGCCTAAATTATTCCTGGTGTTCTCACCATCTAAGTTTATTTAACGTTGAAAAAATCCAACAGCTACGCCCGTGACGAATACGAAAATAGGAAGAACTGCTTATTTAAAAGATCCTGAAAGGAGTAGGAGGGGAAGACCAAAGAAGACCTGGGAAAAGACGTTAAGGCAGGATATGTCGTTAAAGGATATTCATGTTCGTATGAGCCAAGATAAAAAAAGTTATGGAGAAATGTAATTAGGGCAGTCTACCCTACATACGGATTATGTATTATTATCATCACTGGCATCACAGCGCGTTATGAGCCAAAGCCTTCTTCACAACAATCCTCCATTCGTCCCTGTCTCTGCCAACTCTTCTCCATGGTCTAACTCATAAAGATTTTAAATCATGTTTTAGTTTGGCTTGATATCTAAGTCTCCGTCTTTCTCTGGCTCGTTGTCCCATAGGCCCTCTTCGATCAAAAACTTTTCTGACTGTTGCACCTTCCTCTTGCCTGATTAAATGCCCTATCTGTCTAAAGTGTGCTGAATTTTACAACGTCAGGTTCCACAAAACTTTTACACAACTCAAAGTTGTAAGGCCTGCGCCACAAACCTTGCTCTTTTATTTCTCCATATATTCTTCTTGGGATTTTTCGCTCCAAATGTTTAAGCAGTTCTTGGTCATTCCGTGCAAGTGACCACGTTTCTGCTCCATATGTGAGCACTGGTTTTATTAGTGTTTTATAGACGGTCACTTTTCTGGATAATTTTGAGTATTATTAATGGCGCTGTGACAGTAAGCATACAAGCATCGAGTTAGAATCTATGGAGAGGGCATCACGTGACTAAAAACGACCTCACTTCGGCCATATTGTTTTGCCACTTTTGACAGATCGTGTATGTTTATTTATAATTGTTGTTTTTCGAATATTTTTAGTTTTATAATACCTTTATAGAAACTGTAATAATATATTGTGATAGTGCATAATAATGGTTTCTTGTTCTCAACGTAGTTGCAGTGGCAGAAGCAATGTTAATAAAAAATCTTCAGGAATAACGTTCTACAGGTTAGCATACAAATATGTAAACAAAGTAATGGCCCGTACTTCAGAGAATAAATTAATAGTATTTGACTGTATTAATTTACCTTTATGTATAATATATCGTGTTTTTAGTGTTTACCGCGGGATAAATAAATCATAGTTTATTAAAAATGTATTGCACTTTTTTAGATTATGATTAAATCTTCTGAATAACTAGTCATATTTTTATAGTAGTTTTAATATTATTGAGTCCGGCCATGATCCCACCGCCATATTGATATCACAGTTAGCCACGCCTACCTACGCCGTTTTTAGTACATACGTTAATATGCTCATAGCTTCTCCATAGATTCTAACTTGATGCATACAAGTGACATAAACAGTAGCGTATCAATGTATTTTTACAAATACCTACTTAACATATCAGCCACCTTGAAAGGCACATCTTTCAAATAATTATTATTAAATTACACTGAACGTAACCACATTAACAAATATAATTAAATTGAATTGTTAAAAACTAAACGGTTAAAGTATTAATAGAGTTTAACAGAATAGTAAACACTTTGATATAGTTCATCAGTTATCACTGCATGATACACATAAGTATAATATAGCTAAAATTACGTTTAAAATTATTAACTAATTTATTATAACTGTTAACCGTCTGCCTTTTAAAAAAAACTATTATTAAATAATAGAGAAATAAATACCTATTTCATTCGCAATTTTTCCTATTTCCAATTCCTGCTCGTACACTGTATAACTATGTAACATGGCTACGGATATACTTTCAATACCGTTTTCTTTAAGTTTTAATAAGCTTTGTTTTACTTCATCTTTATCGAGCTCTTTTGTAACATAAAACTTCTCCCCTGTCTTTCCCTCAACAATCCTCCAATTACTAGTATATTGAGGCTCAAGTTTACATTTTCCTTCTAACATGGGTATTACTCGGCAGTCTACTTCTACTACGGCTGAATAGAGGATTTCTGGTCGCCTGATATTCTGTAAAATTAAAAGTAAAGAATAATAAGATATACTTAGTATTTTCTCTAGAACTTATCTGAAACATAACTTTGAATGACATTTTGTATCAGTAACCGTTTTTCGGATCCCCTTATGATTTACAAAGGGATTGCGAATACTGCGATAAATATTTTCGAGGTATCAAACTAAGCACTAAAAAGTAAACTATACTTGGTTTGGAAATGCATGTCTTTTTTTATATATAAACATCTAAAAACTTTTATTATGTTTCAAATTAAAAACTACAAGTAAATTTTTTTTTCTTTACAATGTCAGAGAGATATAAGGTCCAGTGAAGAAACTATCGACACACATATTATATCAAAAATATCAAACTATTTTTTCCACCTACTATGATTGATAAATTTTTAGTAACATACAGGGTGTCCAGAAACTCTCCTGATAAACGAAGACCGGAGATTCCTCAAATAATTTTAAGACAATTTAACCCAATTCACATAGTCCGAAAATGCTGCTAAGGAAGCTAGAGCTCTTTGAAGATTGCTGCTTGTAAATAATTTTTTTTAAATACCTCCAGAACGCTTTTATTTAGAAAAACGAAAACTAGTACGATTATTTATCCTCTAGAGTTAAATCGATTCCATTAATTGCCAATTTCTAGTACAGGTCATAGGCGTCTTTTTTGGGTATGTCAACGGTTATTTTAACGTATAACTTTTTTTTTAACTTTTAGGCATTCGTGATACTATATTATTAGATTTTTAGGTATTATAGTAATAAAAGGTACTCGTATTTTAAGTCGGTAAGATACACAGTTTTCGAGAAAAACCGATTTAAAAATGTTTCGTTTTTTCGTCATGAAAGTTAAATTAATATTTTTGCACTAGTTGGCTTTGAACTATCAATAGAAGTATAACCTACGTTTTTCATTGTCAAATTAAGGTCGGTTCGCGAAGTTTTTCGTTTAGTTTTTACTTTGTGGTATTTAACACAAAAATTAGATTTAACAAAAATGGTTTTTACCAATGATGAATACGCTGATATACATTAAATTTGTTGCGAAATGAGGTGTAACGCTCGAGCATTAACGTAGATACGCTGAAAAATTTTCCGATTAAGAGAAACAAGTTCAGTTTTCCAGTATTTTAATGAAAGTTGAGGAAAATTTAGAAATTGGAAATCTTCCACAGGAAAAATTTATATCCTTTGTCACCGCTGTGATGTACAGGTGATGTACAGATGATGATAACAGGTGCAAGGAAGAGGAAATTAAACCATTCTAGATCTAGACACAATAGATACAAGTTGTTTCATTATACCCTAACCTCCAGTCTCCAGAGTTAACCTATCCTATAAGCCTGAGCACGTGTCATCACAACCGCTATTACCAATGTGACACTTATTTAAAATAAATTTATTTAAACACCAACGTGTTTACAATACTTTAACAAAATGACCTCTATAAACTTAAAATAGT
This sequence comes from Diabrotica undecimpunctata, assembly GCF_040954645.1. Taxonomy (NCBI): domain Eukaryota; kingdom Metazoa; phylum Arthropoda; class Insecta; order Coleoptera; family Chrysomelidae; genus Diabrotica; species Diabrotica undecimpunctata. The sequence continues at coordinate 49,484,717 of NC_092807.1, forward strand.
AAATATAATCAACAACATCTTAAGACTAAGATATTTTCCTGACAGACGAAAGGACACTCGCGTAATAATGTTCCAAAAACCAGGCAAAATAGGCACATTTCCACAAAACTATCGACCGATAAGCTTATTATCAGCTATAAGCAAAATCGTACAGTGGATCATACTAGATTAGATACTAGACTTAAAAAAGGATCAGAAGCAATCGGAGAAATACCGGAAGCACTGTTTGGATTTAGACCCGAACACTCTTGTGAACTTCAGGTTCTGAGCGATATGGCGAGGCGATGACCTGTCTCCTTTCATCATACCTAGCCGACAGAAGGTTCAGAGTTCGGATAGGGCCAACCCTATTCAAAGCTGGTATGCCACAGAGGACGGTGCTGTCGCCATACCTATATACCATATATACGGCAGACACATTATCTGAAACCAGTTGGAGCTAAGCCTGTACGCAGACGATACAGCGATAGGTGCTAGCAGTATTAACCTAGATCTAGCTACGAGACGCCTACAAAGAGCACTCAACGAACTTGAGGTATGGTGTGTGCAGTGGAAAATAGCTGTCAACTCTGACAAAACACAGGCCGTCATGTACCAAAAAAGAAAACGCAGACTAAATGGGGTACTATCCCTATTCGATATCCCAATCGAATCGTCAAACCAAGCCAAATATCTAGGCATAACATTGGATAAAAAGCTGAATTGCACAGAGCACGTAAAACAAACGGTATTCCTTAGACCTGCCTGAGGGGCTATTTTGCATGAGGGGCGTCTTTGTGTTTGTGCCTCAGTTTCACTTGATGTGGTTGCATCGTTGGCATAACTGCTGTAAGATTGGGTTGTTAGTAAATATTAAGATAAAATAATAATAGAAAGAGAGTAGCAATGAGTCGGATGTGCACTCCCAGGAGTATATGGCCATCACACACCCCGTGTATAAATTTTTTGGTTTTTATCTTTTACAGTATAACTGGTTAGTGAAATAAAACGACTAAATAAAAGAAATAAGATAATGTAGGGATTTCTTTTCTGTTACTGCCTATATCTGGGTTATTTCTATATCTTGCTAGCTGCTGCCTGGGCCTTCTATGTACCGTCCTTACATTTTCGTCATAGTCTATCAACTCTCTTAATAGTCTGCTCGGGTGGTTCCTGAGGTTGTTGAATATCTCGTGTGCTCTTTCATCCATTGTCCTCAGGATTCTCTTTTGTTGTGAATCCCTAAATACGTACCTTGATGAGACATACTTAGGAATATTTGAAGTATTTCTGATAATAAAGTTCTGAACGGTCTGTATCCTTTTTCTGTTGGTTTTACATGTATGCTCGTCCCCCAGGAGGACCTCCCCATGCTGCTAAGGCGTATGTTAGTGTTGGCAAAATTATGCAGTTTGCCATCCTAATCTTTGTTTTAAATTTTAGTTTAATCTTTCGACCTATTAGTGATGAGAGTTGACTCCTGAGTGCTTTAGCTTTGTTTTACAGTCGCGAAACCTAGTATTGAGGTCACGTGCGACAAGCGTGAGCTCGGTGTCCAGACCTTTCGGGTACTTAGACGGCGAGGAGAACAAAATTTATTTTGCCGATTCAACGGCTGAGTGACCAAGCACACAAAAATCCGGATCACACTTTTGGGACACAAGTCCAAAGTCAAGTCAAATAATAAATTCAATCAGTCATAGGGAGAAAAGCTCGTCTAGCTACCCCTTAAATTAGGTGGCCTAATCACACAAAATAAAACAGAGGAAACCATTACCCAGGGCATCCAAAGTAACGCTCAGTAAAAAAGCCTCCTCATTCGTTATGTCTTACGGTGGGGAGGGGTGGTTGGTTATAGCTTGAGGGTCAGATAGATACCGCTTCCATTTACATTATCTCGGCTATCATTGCAGCTAGAATCCTCTTTTTTTAAATCTGGGGTAGCTCGTTGAAATATGAATAACTACATAGTTTTCACTGGCCGGGAAATATGGGAAACCTCGGAAAAATTGAGTCCATTTGAAACTCACCGCAAAAACTTACTTTATACCCCTTTTTCAAACGTTTATTTTGTAAATAATTTCGATGAAAACGCAATATGCATTTAACTTCTGAGATAGTTTAAGTCTTAAAGAATCCTATGAAATTTGCTAAATATGTCTAGCATCATTAATAGAGCAAGCTCAATAGTTTAAATATTTAGCCTCGGGGATAAATAAATTAAATAACTTTTAAACTATTTGACCGATCGGGGGGAAATTCGCACAAATTTAAATGACGGTAATTCCTCGATGCTCAAATGTATAATAACATTTTATTTTGTTAATAAAAAAATTAATCAAATTTATAAATTTGCTTTTTTGCAATTCTTTCTGTAAATTATTTATCAATTTTAATTTAAAAAACGGGAAAATAAAGATATTCTTGATATAAAAAAATGATATAAATATTGTTTATGTAAAGTATAAGGGACAAACTTATAAACAAAAAATGAAACTGTGTCCATAAATTATTGTTTAAAAAAAACGCAAGGTAAAAATACGAGTACTTTTTCATCTATTCGTCATCTAGTAACTTCCACCTATGTCTTAAAAGCTTCAGATATCTGCGAAAAATTTCTGCGAATGATTTTTTTGCATAACCAGACTGGGCTATATGGCTAATATGGCAAATTAAGGGAATAAAATATTTGGTAAGCCTACAGAAGTAAATATTGATATTGATAAAGATTTAGCAAACAAGGATAAAATGTTTCATAATCTAACAGACCATCAGTTACGGGGTCCCGTTAAAAAAATTGTTAAAAAATTAACAAATAGGAGGAAATGAAAAAGACAGCAAAGATTTGATTTCACGTACAAAGCGTCTATGTATCTGTTGATACGTATTTCGACTTAATAAGTCTCATCAGAACAGTTATTCATAGCCGTTCTTAACGTGAAAAATAATCTTCTCTGTCTTTTAGGAAGCAACAATAAAATGGCCTCGTTATGGACGCAATAGCGACATCTGATAGAAAAAAAAATCGAAACTATCTTACCGAAATAGGAGGAAATTATCATGATAATTCAGACGATTAAGATCAAACTGCTTAGCCATGGTTATTGACGAGGCATCTCGATTAGTTCCGCCGTCGGTAGATGTAGAGCAACAACCAGTTTTAAAAGACTGTGAGTGGATTAATCAGCATCTAGTGAAAAAGTCGAAGGATTGAATGTGATCTTCAAAATGGATCTTGTACATTTCCCCCTCCAGTATATAAAAGATTTAAAAATACATCGTTTGTAGACCTGCATAATCAATTTTTCGATAGTGATTATTAGTTGAGGAAACCAACAAGTATGCTCAATTTAAAAACCAACCTGATCCTAAAATAGCAACATCCGAAATCAAGTATTTTCTGGATACTTTGATTTTCAGTGGCTACAATAAGTTTCATTCTAAAAAATTGTACTAGGAGTTAAACGACGATAAAAAACATATACTTGTAAGTATGTCAATGGCAATCGCTCACTTTTATGTGACGTCAGTCTGCCTATTAGATTTCTGGATGTGTGTTCGACATCAGAAATAATTAAAATACATGTGGATTAATAGATAATGCAGTTATTAAAAATCATTTATTTAATTTCAATGAAACTAAACTATTGAGACATAAAAACAAATTAAAAATAAATACAATTCTTAGAAATGGCCTGCATAAATAAATATCAATGTATTAGTAAAAAACTGATATCAATAAATTACGCAATATTTATAAATATATTCTGCCTTATTAAAACTAATATTTTATTTTAATAATAATAAATATTCTGACTAAAATCAAAAAAATTTTATTTTCAAATTTGGCGCAAATTCACTATGTTGCTAAACAGTTGAACAGTTGACAAATTATATACTACACAAGACTATAATTTAAAGTGCGCAGGCATGAAACAATAGAAAACTGAGCTTTAGGCATGGTTCCCCCCGTAGATTTAAGAACATTCCTTGTATCGGCATCATTGGATTTTACCGTATGCGAAACCGGTCGTTCGTGGTAGAATAAATTAATTGTAAGTCTTTTTATTTATTTCTCTTTACCTAAATTGAAATGGCTCCACATGTGCAACATATTCAACATTCTAATAGAAAACTAGTTATCAACAACGTGACATATAATGAACACAAACTAGTGTCTTTCTGACATAAATTTAAAATCAAAATAAATTATTAAACAATGTACGTATTCAACCTAACTAAAATTAAAACATAATTTGTTTTAGGCAAATATATTTAATTAATGTTTTGTGTTACTGTTAATAATGAATAAAAATATTAAATTGTTATCTTTAGGACTAAAAACGATTCAATACACATAAATAAAGATTTAAAAAATCACAGGATATAAAATACTTCAGTAATATTTACCAGATCAAATATTTTTGGTCTAGCTTGATTTCCAATTAGAAGTAAATCCTTGTAACCCTTGTTGATAATGAATGCCATTTTTTCTCCTTTTCTCTCTAAGAGTGCATTGGTGGCAACAGTAGTCCCCATTCTAATCCATTCTATTAGGGAACTGTCTACATTGCCTTCGCTATCCAGTGCATGACCAGTTTCCTAAAATAATATACACTAACTGTAATAAAATTTTATGGCTTATTTTTTGCAGTAATACCATGTTTTAAATCGGTATTTATTTCCAATTTCTTATTAGATATGCTTCCCTCAAGAATATAGAGATAATTCATTAAAAATAAATGTTACTTTTTTTTTAATGATATGAAACAAATAAGCTGGATATAAAACATTTTTAAAGTGCTTTTGTTAGACATCATGTGAAACTTTAGGTTGACATTAAATATTGTAGTCCTTTTGACTAATCTGCTTTGGGGTTCATGTGTACAAAATGTGAGAAAGAAGAGTTAAAGAAATATAATGCATTAGTTTTACAACAGGTATATAAACTTCCTAAACGGAAACCGTCTGTTGTAAACCGGTCGTGCTGCACCTAGTTGGCTTAGTGGACATATTCCATTCCTTTATGATACCCATTCCAGGATTCTGAAACTTGCTATACAGGTCTAGTGGAGGGGTACCATATGTTTTTGCAGTCACTTGGTAGTCTCCAAAACGTGTCTCCCGTCTGCGATTGCCTTGTTGTGATGCAAGATGTGGTTGACAGTTTCAAGTTCCCTGCTATTGAGTCTACAGCTTAAGTCTCTGTGAAACAGCCCCATTGTATGCAGGTGTCTCTTAACTGGCGCATGTTCAGCAAGGAAGCCTGTTATGATGCTGAGCTGATTTTTGGTTATTTTCCTCAGTACTTCAGCCCTATTAGCACATGTCAATTCAATATACACTTTGTTGCCATGTGCTTGACCTGGCATAGTTTTCCAGGAACAGATGTTACCTTCAGATCCAAGCTTTTTTCAGATCGCGGACTATGATGTTTGGCAGTCCTTCGACCGACTCTGAATCGAAATACTTTGTAGCTGATGCTCTTCTAACAAGTTCATCAGCTCTTGCATTGGCATTCCCACACTAACTTAAAGTCCACCTTAGGGCTTATAAGAGCCCTGTTTATAAGAGCTTTAATTCATAGTCATGTTAATTTCTCTTGCACACTACAAGATTGCAAAAATTTCTTCTTAAATGGAGATGTATATTCTCTTAGTTGAATATAAATGTTTAAATTTCCACCACTCCATAATTGTCAGACCCTACAGCAGTTTATAGACCGGTCTGTACACCAGGTATTACCCTGAACACAGGTCGAGTGTTTCCTCTGCTCCATCCCTCTTGTGGGCAAATTTTCGCTTAAAAAGGTATATTAGGCCTATATCTGGGTACCATATGGTTAAAAATCATCATCCATTTTGTATCCCTTACCTCATTTATGATGTTCTGATTCTGATCTAACAGGTAGGCTGCTCAGGTTGTTTTGCAGTCGCTTCATCGATAGGCGATAAGAATATTTAATTTTTATGAGCTGTGGACATAAAAAGGATTCTGGAGACCCCATGGATGAATCACGTTACGAATGTTAAGGAGAACGAAGAAAGAAAAAATTTAAAACGACTATAAAAGAAAGAAAACTGCAATATTGGACGCATAATGCATGAAAAAAAAATACGGCATCTTGCGCATCAAAATCTAAGGCAAAATAGAGGCAGAATTAGTATCGGAAGAAGACTAATATCTTGGCTGATGAGTCTAAGAGAGTGGCATTGTTGCGGCTCAAAAAAATTGGTCAGAGAAATTGCTTCCAAAGTTAGAGTGGCTAATGATTTCCAACTATGTATATTGCCAATTAATATATATATATATATATATATATATATATATATATATATATATATATAGAGAGAGAGAGAGAGAGGGAGAGAGAGAGAGAGAGAGAAAGAGAGAGGGAAGCTAAAGAAAACTGGATGTCAAAAAAATTCCTAGAATTTAAGCAACTTAAGGTAAGATACAAGAAACAAGATTAAGAAATAATAATAATAAATTAATTATGGGTACAGAAAACAAACTGTAGAGATAGGAAGAATACATTCAGACCTTTTTGACGGCCATAGACTTTGGGCTGCACTATTGACAGATGATCGAATAAATGAAAAAGAAGAAGGTATTTATGCAGTAAAAGCTGTAGAAGACAGCTTTTACTGCATAAAGAAAGCCTAGAAAAATGTAAAAGACACAGGTTCAGACAATATCAATGTCGAAGTACTTAAATTAATTTCAGGTAACGAAAGTAAAACCTTAAACTTGATAACAGCACTATTCAAAAAGATACATAGATAATAACATACATATATTAAAAATACATATATTCATAGCACAGGTGAAATACTATCAGACTGGCTAAAATCAACATTCTTGACATTACCAAAAGAAAACCGAATTCCTCAAAATTTTATGACTGTAGACTATTATGCTTGATGTCTTTGTCCTTAAAACTTTTTTAAGAATGAACCATACACGAATTTACAAGAAGTGTGAGTTTGAAGTGAGTGAGTTAAATATGTTAACACAAGATATGAATGTAGATGCATATGCTATGTTTAATTGATTATGTAAAAGCATTTGACTGCGTTAACCATCAAAATATTAACGAAATTCTAAGAATAACTGGAATTAACGAACAAGTCTTACAAATTATCTCAGAATTATATTGGCATCAAACTGCAACAATTGAAATAAAGCGCACAGTATCCGAAAATATACAAATCCGACCAGGAGTGTTACGGGGTTGCGTCTTGTCACCGCTATTATTTATTCTGTATTTGAAATCTATATTCAAAGAAGCATTAGACAAGGTCCAAGGTGGAATCAAGCTTAACGGAACTAGCGTATACAATATCAGGCATGCTGTTGATATCATCCTAATAGCAAGCAACGCACAAGAACTACAAAATATAATAAATGCGATAGTTCATCATAGCGAAATGTTCGGTTTAAATTTAAATGTTGTCAAAACTAACATTCTAGTATTTTCAAAAATACCAACAAAAGTACATTTGTATTCCAAGGGACAAATAATAGAACAGGTAAGTTCCAAAAAATATTTGGGAGCAAATATCAACAGCCAGTGTAACCAAAAAAAAAGAAATCCTATCAAGAATCGAACAAGCTAGAAAAGCACTCATGAATATGAAAGCATGTTTTACAAGATCATACCTTAGTCTAGAGCAAAGTGCGAATGATCAGATGTTACGTTGTCTCTGTATCGCTGTACAGCTCTGAAAGTTACACAATTGACTCCAAAACAGAAAAAACAATAGATGCATTTGAGATGTATATGTTATTGTGAGAGCCCGAGATCTTGTGAGTGCCGAGATACACCAGTGAATGTCAACATTTACCAAGTCGGTTGGCGTATGTTTAAATTATTAGTTAAATATCATATTTTATAACATTCACCGGTGAATGTCGACATTCATTATTTTTTGTGCCCGTTAAAAACATATATTTTTTGTCAAGTAAAAATAAAACATTAGTTGGGTATATTTTTTATTTGAGACAATGGTTTTAATCAGCATAAGAACATTATTGTATTTAAAACAACTGATTACGTATAAAAAGCTGTTACTATTTCAACAACAACCGTTAACACTTTTTGTGGGTCCGTTCGACAACGGTCAACATCAGGCACTTTAATTTTCACAGTTTCGCCTATTTGGGCCGGAGGGAACTTTTTCTGAGGTTCGCAACATTTTTGTTGCTTTACGTAATAGGTTATCTTTTGCAGCTGCTCGGTTTGAAGAAATTTGCTCCTACTGTTCACGCTAAACGGCTATTTCTTGAGATGTAGAAATACTGCACTGCGAATTAGTTGGTGGTTGTGATATAGGTGTGCTATTAAATTTTCTTGAAAATTGAAAATTATTTTCACAACTAACTTGTCATCATCTCATTAACCTTTAAAATCTCAAAATATTTTTAACGCCTGTAGTCCAAAGGTGTATTGCACTTATATTTAACAGAATTTTCTCCCACTATTTTAGAGTATCTTTCTTGAGGAAAATAGAAACAATTGTCTTCTCGTTTACTTTCAATTAGTGGATGTAATTTTTGAAAAAACTGATCACGATTTACTGCAGTAGCCATTGATCACAAATAATATAATGCCTAATATAATTAATAAAATCAACTTTGAACGCGCTTCGCCGCTTCGTAACCTTGCGTACGACTGACCGGAGGCAACAAGAAATAAAGCACGACACTCATAAACCGTCAAAAACCAGTTAGAACAGCTTATTTCCGACATTCTCCGAAACTCATTTGCGTTTGTCGACAAACTATAGCAAAATTTATAAATGTTCGGTCTTTCACAAAGACATTTATTGCGTATCGACATTTGTCGGTGAATGTCTACCCTCACCAATTACGGACTTCCACAGTAACATATATGAAGGATACTGGAATAAAAGGGGCTCATCGACATTTTTTGAGTTTTATACCTTATTATGTTAAGTTGTTTCAAATTTTATGGCGAATCATCTAGTGCTTTTAAAAGTTGATAAACGGAGCTCATTCCACTTATATTTCATAAAATTATGATCCCGTACAGAAATAAAAGGTGCTGACTGCGATACAAACTAGTAAATAAGGGGCACATTGCAGGCTAAAAAGAGATAGAAGAGGCTGTTTATGTGTGTTCAGCGAAAGAACGTGCCCATTACCTGAGCTTCTGAGAAATTCGCCATACTTTTAGTAACAACTGTTCATTGTTGCGTCATATGCGTCCTTTGAAGAGAGATTATACGTTTTTGATGTCTGTGTTGTTTAGCTAAAATGGTGTTCGTAGGAATTAAAATGAGTAATGAGACTAATATTGATAGTATGGGAGTGTGTGTAGAGCCAAAAACTAAGAAAAGAAAGTCACACGGACGGATGGCAGACGTAAAAACAATAAAACTCGCGAGTCATGAACCGGGACTATCATGTGAGTGTAAAAGGAAGTGTTTCGAGCAAATAACAGAACAAGCTCGACAAACTATACTGCAAAACTTCAATATTCTTGAATCTCAGGATGTACAAAATAGCTATTTGAATGGTTTGATCTCAGTTTTGCCAGTTTAAAGACCGCCGAAGAATGAAGATGCACGCCATTATGACGCTGTCTACAAGTATAGGGTGCTCGCTATGATAGAGTCTCAGGCGACAGAGATTACCCTATGTAAGAAAGCTTTTATGTCGATTCATGGTATAACTAAGAAGAAAATAATTGAATATTTAGTCAGTAGTCTGGAGAAAACAGGGATCGCCCCAAGTAATAAAAGGGGAAAACATGGAAACTACCACAGACTTGACGACGAAATTAAAAGTAAAGTACGCGGACACATCAACTCATTCAAGGGACGGACCAGCCATTATAGTCTTCACGACTCAACCAAGCTGTATCTACCAGAAGAATTGAACGTAAAAAAAATGTACAGGATGTTTCTAGAGGACAACAAAGACGTGACAGTATCTTATGAAACATAGCGGAGTATATTCTGCACAGATTTTAATATAAGTTTTGGTTATCCACGCAAAGATACTTGTAGTGTATGTGATGAATATCAAATTAAAGTTAAAGCATTAGACGTTGAAAAAAAAAGGTACAAATCATCCGAATCGCTCAGCATCCCTTGATCGTGATATTCACAAATTACATGTAGAAAACAAAATACATAAACTAAAAGCAGGCACTTTCTATAACAGAAAACGACAGTCACAAATTAACAATAGAAATAACGCAAATTTTTCAGAATCTATCTGCATAGATTACGGAAAAAATCTTCCAGTACCTAATATTCAAACTAATGAAGCCTACTATAAAAGGCAACTTTCTTAATACGTATTTAATATTCAGGTACTGGCTACATCACAAAGTATCTTCTACATGTATCTCTATTCTACATGTATTCTACATGTATATCATGTATCTTCTACATGAAATAGAGGGGAAGAAATGTAGTGATGATGTTTGTTCTCTTGTTCACCACTTCGTGTGCAATATTATGCGACGAAATACAAAACACCTAAGTATCTTTTGTGACTCTTGCAGTGGCCAAAACAAAAATTTTACAATGTTTCGGTTACTTCATCATTTAGTTCATGTAGAAAAAAAGTTGGAATCTGTAATGACGGCATTTCCAGTAATGGGGCACTCATACTTGAATGCGATAAAAATATGGGACTTATCAAATCTGCAACTAGGACAGAGGTTCCTGACTATTGGATTGAGGTACTTAAGGATTCTTGTCAAATACCGACACCATTTGAGGTAATTAATGTTGACCATTAATTTTTTCGAAGTTGGACATCCCATTTTGATACGATCTATGCCCAAAAATCAACATTTCCATTACGACCGATAAAAAGGAACTAAAAATAACTAATTCAAACACTAACATCTACTTCCGTTCAACATACAATGGAGTGTGGGAACTGGCCTTTATCGCTGAAAGAAACAAAAGACGCATAAAGAATATACTTGATACTGAATTTATACTACCAGGATCTTCCTATGAAGATGTCTTGTCAATGTCTGCAGAAAAATATAAGGACCTGCAAGATTTAAAGAAGTTCTGTTCTCCGAATGCGGCCGAATACTACACTAACATTAAATATTATAGGTAGTAAGTTTTTTTAAACTAATGAAACATTGTAAAATTAAACACCTATTGCTATGTGAATAAACAGTAGAAATCGTATTTGCATTAATTTCCCCACAGATAAACCCAACTTTTGTTTAATCGTTAAGGAGACTATGCGTTTAGATAAAGTAGAAAAAGGGGCACATTGCAAGAATGAGCCCCTTGTTCCTTTGCAGATATCTGACATGGTGCGTGAATGTTAATAGATCGTCTAAAGGCGGGTACACATATGCGAGCAGAACTGTTCGCGAACCGTTTGTGAACGCTATATTCGTTAATTTGTACGACGGGACGAACCGCTAGCGAGCTGTTCGTTCGTTACTCGTCAGGAACCACAGCATGTCGGTTTTTGGGACGAACACAAAGAATGTTCGCAGAACTATAAATTGTGTCTATAAATTGTTTCTGCCAAGTGTGCGATGATATCATTCTGTTACACAAAATTGCTGAACGAGCGCGGCTTATCTAAGTAGCGAGAGAAATTAATAACAGATAATGTAAACAAAATACCGAAATGTTTAGATTAACGAAGTAAATTAATTCTCGGTTTGTTATTAGATACTTAGGGTATTGGATAGCCTGAACATAAACATATTTTCAACGAACTCTTCGCGAACAGCTCACGAGCAGTTCGCAAACAGTTCGGCTCGCATATGTGTACCCACCTTAAAACGAGTACATAATTAGACAAAAAAAAGTAAATTTATATTATACAGACATTCGGTAATAAGGGAATATTATTTTATAGTTATTATAGATATGGTTTTACCGCTGATCCGGAGAAATCTTTCATGCCGCAGTTTCCAAAGCTTGCCATTTGGATCGCCAACCTTAGAAAATAGACAGCGTAATAAGAAGAAGGGTTAGTTTCAATATGTATGCAGTATATTGTTACGATAGATAATGACGCATCATATAACTCAAAACTGTAAACATATTTATTACTAATATTTTTTCTATTCAAGTATTTTCTAGATCATACACCAGCCGGCAGAAGCCGCTATAAAAAAAACCAGTATGGCGTGACCTTCCAGTCTTTTCGCCAAAGGTCAGGAAGGCCGACGAGTTTCTAGACCTTTGGGTCCCCCTCCGATATAAAACATGTATATATGTATATGGGACATTTTATTTCAAGAAACAGTTAGTTTTTGAACATCGCGTCGAGTTTTTAAAATGTAACGCACGTAGATAAATTATATAATTCTTAGTGTAAAATAAATTAGTTATATTGTACAAATAAAAACTTTAAATAAACTTTTTAAACTAAGTATTATAAGTTTTAGAACCTTTAATAATAAATAAAAACAATAAATTAGATTAATAAAAACAGTACAATATTCTATAATAAATATCTTTATTATGTGATCTATATTACAAAAATGTAATCAATTTAGAAATATTAGAAATGGCTTTTTTAGATGAAGAAGAGTGTCACAAAAAACTTACAACTACACATGCTAATAGATGAGCCAGACAACCACATATAAGCTCTAGAACTTTAGCCTCTTATCTTTATATCAGCCAAAGTTTATAAAATAGTACAAAAAAACATAAATTAGATCATTACAAAATTAATTTAGTGTAAGAATTAAACGAAGATAGACGATTAGAATTTTAAGTATAAATAATAGAGCGATGTAATAGAAATCCATTTTTTGATAAAAATATCATTTTTTTCAGGTATATCCTAATTTAATTTAAACAGATCGTAAATAAACAAAACTGTAGGTACTGGGCACGAACCGCGTCTCACTGTATGAGGGAAGCCCATACTGAATTCTCTTAAAAGGGTAATGTAGGGACAAAAATTATTGGCATAAACATTATCGGCCCAATTTTAGTACACCGAAATCTCACTAGTGCAAAATATTTAGACTTGTTGATACAGCAAATAGTACCAGAAATAATTGTGTTATTTTCAAATGATAACAACCCGAAGTTTTGTGGTATTAACACGACGGAGCTACTCCGCATTATGATGCGTCCGAGTGAAGTGAACGCAATTCGTCCGCTTGGCTATATGACGGACAAAAACTAAATAATAAATATGCTAAACTTACCCCCAAGACGGAAATTGGTAATCAAAAGACTAAACATCTAAAAAACTAAGAAAAATCACACTTCAAAAACATTAATAGAACACAGAAGCTGAGTCTGTGTACCTTTATATACACGTTCTTAGACTGAAAAGATGTGAAATCATAATATAACTTATAAACATTGACAAAAATTATTGAAGGAAAAATCTTCATCGTAAATAACGATTGGGACTTCATCAACACGTCTACGAAATTTTACAGACAAAAGGAACGAATGAATACTCGGAAATATGCAAAAACGTAAATAGGACAGGTTATAGTACTATAACTAAAAATAATTAAGTATATGTGTTAAACCACAATACTTTTGAGAAATTATTATAAGATAAATTTTACTACACTAATTTTTCAAAACTTTCAAACGATAAACTACCGTGTTAATGGTAAACTCTGATTAGATTTCGCAGATGTACATTTCTTTAAACCTTACCTCGTGTAATATACGCCTGATTCCTTCCGTTGGAGCATCCTTGTAATGTTGAGGATCCTCTGAGAGCAATTTCAGAACTCTGATTTTTCCGCTAGGGCATTTAGCGAAGACATCTGTGAATGTACCTCCCCTGTCGATGGCAAATCGGAATTTCTTAAATGGACGTTCCATTTTCTGAAAAAATACGGACCGAAATTATGTAATTCGATATTACATTTATACAGAAAAATATCAAGTTACAAAGTATGCACTTTGCAAACAAGCAAAAAAGTGATTAAAAAAATTAAATTAAAATTATATATATATATATATATATATATATATATATATATATATACACTTCTCCAAAAAATTAACGCACCACTTTTAAATATTAAAATATTTTATTAGCGTTAATAAAAATTTCCATTGTAATGTTATATTTTGCAAGCCCTTTGTATATGCTATTCGTACACTCTATATTAATTGACTGTGTTTTATCGCTATAGTTTTTTTTTGCAACAAAACAAAAAGAACCAAAAATGTACTTATTCTATAAATATAGTAATTTCCAAGTGTTCACGAATTTTATTCGGCTACTGTTTAATTGTTGATTATTGTTAATTGTCTTTATTATGGAGCGTCAATCACGTAATTTAACTCGAGATGAATGTGCCCAAGCAGTGATACTGTCGGAAGAAGGTTAGAGTTACCGAAGAATTGGTTGTCGGTTTAATCTGTCCCACACATCCGTCTCACGGGTGTTAGAAAGATTCCTCGAAACAGGGGATCATACACGCAGACCAGGGCAAGGACGAAACCGGGTAACTACACCTATTCAAGATCGATTTTGAAGAATTTCTGCTCTTCGACAACGTTTTGTAACACATCGAAGTCTACAAATTTAGCTTCGGGACGTGCATGCTATACAAATTAGTACTGAAACTGTTTGCCAGCTACTTAGGGAATACAACTTAACACCTAGGATTGCCGTCCGAGGTCCTCTATTAACTGCAGAGCATCGAAGAGGGAGACTACATTTTGCCAGAGAACACGTTAATTGGTTAGAGGCTGACTGGGAACGAGTGCTATTTACTGACGAATCCCGATTTTGTTTGTACAATAACGACAGACGTGTTCGTGTGTTGCGACGACCCATCGAACGATATGCTCAGTCTAACTTCTCACACACCACATTTTTTGGTGGAGGATCCGTTATGATGTGAGGTGGTATTTCTTTGATCGCACGTACGGACCTAGTGGTCATACAAAATGCAAATGCTGTTATAGCTGAAACGTACATATTGGAGATTCTGGAGCAACATGTAGTACCATTCGCTCCTTATATCGGTGAAAATTTCTTACTAATGCAAGATAATGCCAGACCTCACGCTGCACAGATCGTCAGAAATTATCTAGAAGAGGTAGAAACTAACAGTATGGAATGGCCAGCACATAGTCCGGATTTAAATCCGATTGAAAATCTCTGGGATATCCTTGGTAGGCGATTAAGACCGACACCGATCCAACCAAACAACTTACAGCTTACAACTTACAGGAAGTGGGAGAGAGGCTGATCCAGATTTGGAGAGAACTAGACCAAAATGAAATACGGCAATTAATTTTAAGTATGGGCCAACGATGTGAGGCTGTTATACGTATTAGAGGTAGAAACACTGGTTATTAAGACTTTTTTATATTTTAGTTTACTTTTGTTATCATTATTTTTTTAGAATTTTCCTTTTCATTTTTTTTCTCCTGTACTTCAACATGTTCTGATGATTACACAAATTGTTATAATTACTAATAAAATGTAGAGTTAATCTGGTGAAGTTTTATTTTTTATGATTTGCCTGTTTACAAATAAAATTGATTTATTGAAGTGGTGCGTTAATTTCTTGGAGAAGTGTATATATAAACCTCGGGTCATGGTGTTTGTCCAAGCTAATATTCAAAAACCACTGATCCGATTGCGGTAAAATTTTGTGAAATTGTATTTGTTGGTCCAAGTTAGGAGATAGGATATTTTTTATCTCGATCAATGACCCTTATTTTTTTAAATTGTACATTTAAAATATTTTATATGACTTCACCTCTACAGTTTTAGTTCATTTGATTTATGCTGTTATAAAATATCATAAAATGACGTTTTTGGAAAAGGAAAGTGTTTTGATTAACAAAGAATAATTTGTAATGAGGCCAGATCAAGAAACGCAAGCTTGCTATTGCTCTTACTCTTTATAATGATGGGCGGTCCATTTGATATATCGAAGATATGCTTGGTGTTCTGCCAAAAAACAATATCCGATGCTTTACAAAGATTTCGAGAAACTGGCTCTTACTTAAAAAGACCTGTACAGGTAAGACCAAGGTCAACAAACACCGTGGAAGATCTGTTTCTTAGACTTCTAGTACTTCGAGAACACACAGTTGCTGCTACAGCTTTGACTAGGAGACTGGTAGATGTTCTTGGTACCATAGTTTCACCTGACACTATACGTCGAAGATTAAGCGAACAAAATTGATCATCTGATGTACCTGTTACAGGCCCTTTACTGGACCAGCTCATAGAAGACAACGCATGCAATTCTGTAGTTCTTATGCAGATTTGGATATGTAAGATTGGAGAAACGTTTCGTTTAAATTACGAATCTCGTTTCAGTTGTTTGAAAGATTTGTTCGCACCAATACCAGAATTGAATAATCCAATTGAAGTTGTCAAAAAAGAAACTAGAAGTACGACAAAGAAATGAAGTAATAAAGAATCATGGTATTGTTTTCTTTGTAACATCTGCAGTAAAGAAAATGTGCGCTTGTGCATAGTGTGCTATCGATATGTTCACGAGGCCTGTGTAGGATTGACTAAATATATCAAAGAAAAGTTTACTTTCAGTCAATCTTCTTAAGTTATATTTTTCAGAAATTTGTGTTACATTCATACTACTTAATAGTCTTTGTTTTTTTTTTAGAAAAATGACATGAGTGGCAATAATAGGAGATCTGTAATCCTAATATTGACATTCAAAACGTCAATAAAAAGTATTCTTCATTTATGTTTTGTTTAGTTTTTTGATATAATTAAAATACATTGTTGAAGAAAATATATTTCTTTACTACTACCCAAATTTGTTCTTATTTATTAATAAAAGTGTGGAATTTATTTAGAACCATTTAAAGTGCCAATTATGGCTCGCGAAAAATTTCGAATTTTGAAAAATTGCTCGGATTATGAAGGGTTTTGGCCACCTCTGCATTATATAAACTCATTACATCAAATACGAATTGCAACAATCTCCTATAATTTAAGGTTTAATACGACTTATATCCAATATACAATTTTTAATGGAAAATACAGATTTCAACAGTTAAAACTATTTTAATAATCCTTTCGTCCCAAGGTATATGTGTGATGTAGCAGATTACGTGTGAAATTAGACTTCCGTTTTATAACGCCATCTCCCTACGGAGTTTGGCAATCGAATTGGCAACATGTTATATAAGTATACGCGTATAGAGATGAAAAAGTCGGCACAAATGTCACATCGACGTAAATTCCGCAGCACATAATAATTAGAAATCCGCCATTCAACAAAGATAGAGTGTTAAAAAACAATCAGCCAAGAACCATCATATACTACTAAAATCAAGTTCAGTTCGAAAGATAAAGCGAATGAAAATGTATGAAAGTATGTAGTGAATTTCAATATTACAATGTTTTAACGGTAGTATAGATAAATTAAATATGAGTTTTTAATTCTATTAATAATTTAATATTTGAGAGTCAAAAGTAATTAATATTGTTCTGAAGCTATTTTCTTGTGGCATTTTAAAGTAATTACTATTTAAATGGGAATAAGCCACAATTAAAGGTTAAAGTTAGTTTATTGACGTTTCAATTTCCACTTCGGAAATCGTTCTCAAAATACAAACATTAGTAAATTAAACAAATTTTGTTTTTTTGTTACTTAGTGAAAAATTCTTCTAATTTAATTTTATCTGACTGATCTATATGGACAATTCAGACATACATTATACATTTTAAAGTAGACGACTTTAAAATGATATTGCCAATATTGTTGAGTTGCGTTCCTGGGCCGACTTTACTTATAAGATAGTTCATTCGATTACATGAAATCAACTTTAACTTAAGAATATCCGTCAGAAAAGATCATAACATGTAATTCGTCTTTAAAAAAAAATACATGCCCTGATGACAGAAAAATTCTCCTGTTAGTGATTCCATAGTAAATTATGAGGGAAAAACCAGGAAAAAACCTCATAATACTATCCCGACATGGTAAGTATTTGATCGTGCATGTCGTTTACCTTCAATAAACACCAAATTTCGATTTTATATGTTTGTTATTTAAAAACCATAGATGATGTATCCTCTATATGTTACTGACTGACCAATACTGGTAATTTCCTTTTTCCTAATTAAGCATCTGGTTACCCATATTGAAAGAGGAAGTTATTAAAAGGAAAATACCAGTATTGGTAAGTCAGTCAACATATAGAGGATACACCATTTATGTTTTTTAAATACCAAACATATAAAATCGGAATTTGGTGTTTATTGAAGGTAAACTAAATGCACGATCAAATACTTACCATGTTTTTTCCTGGTTTTTCCCTCATAATTTACTATGGAATCACTAACAGGAGAATTTTTCTGTCATCAGAGCATGTATTTCTCTTTATAAAAACGAATTACATGTTATGATTTTTTCTGACGGATATTCTCAAGTTAAAGTTGATTTCATGTAATCGAATGAACTATATTATAAGTAAAGACGTCCCAGGAACGCAACTCAACAATATTGGCAATATCATTTTAAAGTCGTCTACTTTAAAATGTATAATGTATGTCTGAATTGTCAATATAGATGAGTCAGATAAAATTAAATTAGAAGAATTTTTCACTAAGTAACAAAAAAACAAAATTTGTTTAATTTACTAATGTTTGTATTTTGAGAACAATTTCTGAAGTGGAAATTGAAATGTCAATAAACGTACTTTAACCTTTAATTGTGGCTTATTCCCATTTAAATAGTAATTAAAAGTAATTAAATTTAAGTTTATGTACATATACCAAATAATCAGTACCGGATAAAAGGGCGCGCAAGGCGGTCGACTGCAAGGGGCGCCAAAGACTTATTAGAAATATTAAAACCTAACCGAACCGTAGATTCCGAAATGCAAAATGTATTAAAACTTGAACCGAAACACTGGTGCAGAGTCGATAAAAGCATACTTTATACAATTCAATTTTTGGCCAAACAAAACTTGGCTTTTCGAAGATTGTAACAAGCTATTTGAAAGAAATAATGGAAAGTTCTTGAAATGTATAGAAATGATAGCAAAATTTGACTCAGTTATGTCTATGCATATTAAGTAATATAAGAAACAGTATTTTAGAAGAAATTAAATTAGCTAAGTATTTTTCAAGAATCATCCTGAAATACTTCCCACCCAACAAACAAATATCAAAGTCGAAGGACTAAATATGGAATCCACGGAATATTTATACAGGAAAAGAATATCAGAGAAGATCGCTGGGAATGAAATATAAGAAAATTATAACATCAAGGAAAGCAGGGAAAAATAATCTATAAACAAATCAAAAATAAAACGAATACTTTAGTTAGACAAAGAAAAAAAGAACACTGGCAGAGCTTCTCAAAACAGATGAAACACGACTTCTACGGAACACAAAAAGTAATATGGAGAATGACCAGAGGACAAAGAAAAGAGACGAACGAACTAATAAAAACAAAACACATTCAGAAGGAAGCATGGGTAGACTACTTTCGATCCCTATTTGCTTAAGGTGACGATAATGAACCACCAACACCAGAGGTGACGACAAACGAAGAAAAAATATTGAGGAGGAAGAGGTAAAGAAAGCAAAGGAAATTAAAAAATAGAAAATTGCCAAGAGAAGACAGAATACCGAGCTAACTCCTATAGTACGGAGGACCAGATCTGACCAAACATTTTTAAAACTAATCATCCAAAAAATAATAGAACAAAATAGAATTCCTCAAGAATGGAGATCAAGCATCCTAATACTTCTCTTCAAAAAGGGAGACAAATCGGGCCCGGAAAATTGCAAAGGAATTAATTTATTTAACACAACACTAAAATTAACAACCAAAGTAATAGCAAATAAGCTGAATGAAATTATAACACTAGCAGAAGAACAACAAGGGTTTAAGTCGGAAAGATCATGCATTGACGCTATATTTATAATGATGCAAGTGCAAGAGAAATCATTAGAATACAAAAAACCGGCATATATATGTTTCGTGCACCTTAGGAAGGCATTTTTCCGGGTCAAATTAAAAGACGTTATTTACTTACTGTACGCAAGAGAGATAGCTCTAGGAATAATTAATACAATCGAAAATATCTACCAACACAACACAATAAAAGTAAAAGTAGAAGAAGAACTAACCGACCCTACTGAAGCTGGCAATGGGATAAGGCAGGGAGATTCTCTGAGTCATCTATTGTTCAACCTGATTATGGATGAAATAATAAAAAAAGTAAGAACTAAAAAAGGATACCAAATGGGAGAAAAACAACTTAAAATAATCTGCTATGCAGACGACGCAATACTACTCTCTCAGAGTGAAGACGATTTACAACTTATGCTGCACCAATTTAATATAACCGCCAGAAAATTTAACATGTTAATTTTCCAAAAAAGACAAAATGGGTGGTTACAGTAAATTCACTAAGATGTAAATTGGAGCTGGAAGGTCAGATAATAGAACAAGTGATAGAGTTTTAATATCTAGGTATTACATTATCTAGCGACGGAAAGCTCGAAACTTAAGTAGAAGATCAAGTGAATAGAGCAAACAGAGCCGCAGGCTGCTTAAATGAAACAATATGGAGAAATTAAAATATCGGGAAAGAAACGAAAGGCAGAATTTACAAAACAGTCATCAGACCAATAATGACATACGCGGCAGAAACAAGACCTGACACAGAGAGGATAAAAAGGATGTTAGAAACAGCAGATATAAAAACACTTAGAAAAATTGATGGTTAGACACTATGGGACAGAACTAGAAGTACAGATATACGACGTAGATGCAAGGTGGAAAACATTAAGAACTGGGTAAGAAATAGAAGAGTAGAATGGAACGATCATATAAGCCGAGTGTCAATAAATAGAGTAGTAAAGACGGCAAGAGACGATTCAGAAGACGTTCAGTAAAAAGACCACGAAAACGATGAAACGACAACTTACTGAACGCACATTCGAAAACATACAGAGTTATCTCTATAAAAAAGAAGAAGTAGTATTTTTCAGCAACACTAGATTGTACTCCTGATGTGAGTCACCAAGAGCAAATTTATGTTTGCATAAGATAGGTTAATTTAAAATACAATGAATTTAGTATCGAAGAACGTTTTGTATCATTTTAGCTTTTAGGTGATATAACAGGGAAAAATTTAACTAACTTTTTGCTGAAAATTTTAAAAAATTATACTTTAGACATTTGTAATATGCGAGGACAAGAATACGAAAATGGTCGAATATGAACGGTTATCATCAAGATGTACAAAAAAGAATTTTAGATATTAATTCACGTGCAATATTTTTTCCATGCTGTAACCACAATTTGAACCTTGTCATTAACGATTCTGAGAAATCAAATATTTTTAGTATAAATTGTTTCTTAACTGTCCAAGAGTTATTTAACTTTTTTTCTACCTCAAACCATCGGTGGTCTTTCTGAAACGTAAAATTTCAAATTTAAAGTTAAAATCTTTGTCAGAGACCAGGTGGCTTAGCAGAATTGATACGATAACACCTCTAAGATTTCAGTTGGGCGAAATTTACGATCATCAATTAACCTATATTTGTCCACTGCTGAACGTAGGCCTCCCGTAAAATTTTTCACCTATTCCTATCTGGTGCTTCTTGCATCCAGTTTGTGGTGATGCGCTTGATATCATCTGTCCATCTAGTCGGTGGTCGTCCTCTGCTTCGATATGCCTCTTACCTTGGTCGCCATTCCAGAATCTTTCTGGTCCATCTGTCATCCGTTAATCTGGCAACATGTCCGGCCCAAGTCCATTTAGCCATGGCTATTTTTTCCACTGCATCTGTGACTCCTGTTCTTCTTCTTATTTCTAGGTTTGGTACTGGAAATTTACGATGCTATATATGAAATTTTTTCTTAGAATAATTTTGATAACTCTACAAAACATCTTGTGGTACAAGGTACTGATTAAAGTCGATATTGTTACCAAGATTCTGCAAACTAAAAATTTATTATTAAAAATTTTGCGAAAGTTTGCACAGCATAAATGTCTTTATAAAAGAA
Organism: Diabrotica undecimpunctata; assembly: GCF_040954645.1. Taxonomy (NCBI): domain Eukaryota; kingdom Metazoa; phylum Arthropoda; class Insecta; order Coleoptera; family Chrysomelidae; genus Diabrotica; species Diabrotica undecimpunctata. The sequence continues at coordinate 49,506,678 of NC_092807.1, forward strand.
TATCGTTCAGATAAAGGCTTCAGTGACATGCTAGTAGATGCCAAAGAATTAGCAACTGGCTTGGATGTATATGCGAAATTCAAAAGTGCAGAAATCTTACGGTCACGAAAAGTAAAAAAACAATTTTTCTATGAAAGTGAAGATCAGCCAATTAAAAACCAAGAATTAAAATTTAAAGTCAACTATTTTTTGGGAATAGATGTTACTCTTTCATCTGGAAATGAGAGATTTGAGCTGTTATCCTCCCATGCCGATGTTTTCAAAGTTTTGTAAAATATTGAGGATTTCGGCAAGTATTCTGATAAAGGTCAATTTAATTTTTATATATTATATTTTGTCTAATTACAGTGCAAAAAATAACTTAGCGCGCTCATTCCCAAACATTACTATTGCGTTACGTGTATTATTAACTATACCGATTTTTGTAGCTTCAGTAGAGAGATTATTTTCTAATAGTCTTCTATAATTGATCTTTGTACATTCATTTGATTCCTTATGTCCTCATTTCTCATATGTTCTAATCTAGACTTTCCCGATGCTCTCCTCCAAAAATCCATTTCAACTGCCAATAGGTTACCTTTAAGTTTTTGTGATAACTGCCATACTTCTGAGCCATAGACGATTACTGGTTTCAATATGGTATTATATATTCTTTTTTTCGTTTCCGGTCTTATATTTTTCTGTCATAGTACTGAATTCAATGCACCTATAACTAGTAACTAACTTATAAATTCCCATTGGTTTTCATCATAATAAGTGTATTTTAAAAAAAAAATCACAATCTAAATATGTTTTATTTGATCTTCAGTTTTTTAATAATTTTAAGTAATGTTTTATACCTTTAACATAGTTTTTATTTTGTTCCGTTTTATTGTGCAATATAGTGTTAAATATATTATTTTTTATAAGTGTACTGTGTGTAACCTCGGAAACCTTTTTTGGATGATGTAAAAAGATTACCAATGGAGACACTGCGAACGGCAGCTGGATGGTTAGTGGAAAGTGAGTCAGGGGTTCGAAACTAGCTTTTGGAACCGGGAATGGATCCAATAGAAGAAATAATAAAGATAAGACAAGATAAGATAGATTAGAAAAGACAGAGAAATAGATAACGAGAGAGATAAGTAAAATTCCTAAAGATAAGAGAAGATAAGAAAAAGAGCGCCACCTAACTTTTTGGGGTTACAAGGAGAAAATTAAGAAACCTTAGAAACGAAAAGAAATAAGGAGAGATAATTAGGTTCTGGGTCCAAATACAAGAAAAGATATCAACAGTCAACACACTACATATACACAACAAATAATACAGTATAGCCCAAAATAAAACAGTACTGAACTTGTAATTTTATTGTTTTAAAAAATAAATATTATTGACACTTTACAACATGTTCTAAATGAGCTCCTCTCACAAGACAGACTTTATACCAATATTCCAGATATCTCGTAATGTTATGAAATAAAGGTTGTCTCAAGTCCGCGAAGAAGACTCTAGTGGCATCTTTTAACTCATTGATGGTTTGTGGTGCCCGTTTAAAAACGGCAGTTTTAGCCATGTCCCAGATGCATGCGTCTGGAGATGTTAAGTCTGGAGAATGTGTAAGATAGGGGAAGTCAGTAAATCGTGAAATGAATTTGTTTGGAAAATGAATTTTCTTTTTGTTGGCACAATACATTACCCCTATTCCTAAACTTTTCAACAACCTTCAAAATTACAGCATTACTTGGAGAACGTTTATTAAACCGTTGTGTGATCACACACGTATTGCAGACTTGCACTATTACGTCGGCCGATTCCGTATGAGCGAAAATAATGCTCCACAAGAAACACTTTCTCCTCTGTACTTAACACCATTTTTAACAATTAGGCCTTAATAATTAATTGTTTAAGGATTACTTGACAAAACTAGTTATTTTGAATATGACAGCGCACACAAAGAGACATCTATGTTTCAGTTTCAGTACTGTTTATTTTGGGCAATACTGTAAATAATATGTTCGGTGGAATTCGACTAAACTCTAATTTCACTATTTGGGAGAGTGATTCATCGTTTGAAGGCGGAGAAGTGGAGAAAGACGTATGAAAGTCCAGTGGCGTACACTCACTTTTATTTCAACGTTAATTATATTATAATGTTTAAATATTATTGTTCAAAATAGTCCACAATATATTTATCTGCAGGTTTTTACTGAAGTTTCCATCTCTATATCCAAAGTCCGTTTTCAAAGATATAAATTATAGTTATATTTTTATAAAAAACGACAGAAGAAATCAAACCTTTCACTAAAAATTTGCTGGGCCATGACGAAATTAACTAAGAAAAGATACGTGACTGGTTAGCAGCTGATGACTCAGAACGTGAATTCATCGACCAGGACATCATTGATATGGTTCTTTATCAAGACAACCTGAGCATATCAGATGACGACCCAAGAGGCAACAGGCAGCACAAGACCGTCGACGAGATTTTCAATGCTTTAGAGGAAAGAATTTTATACAGTAGGCCTAATTAGTTAGGGACACGACTAGATTCTTAATTTTTGTTGTCATTACATAAAGTTTTGTCCTTATCAGATTGCTTTACGTTTCGTCGAACAATCTAATGAGGCAAACTCATGACGTTCTGCAAATTAACGATGGAGGGAGAGAGAAACATCGTTGTCAAACGAAAACGTAAAAAAATAGCAGATTTCTTTAAAAAAGCATGTTAAACTTGTTCATTTTCCTTAATTTTATTACTTTATTTTGGATTTACTTATTAGAAAACATTACGAAATCAACTCATAGTATTTTTTAATAACAATACTTTGATCAAGAATATTATAAAAAACAATGTTATTTTTAACCGAAATTCTTGTTATCCGAAACGGCCTCCCCCCAATTATTTCGGTTAACGGAGGTTTTACTGTATGACTAAAAATTTACTATAAAACGACAAACTATAACACTCTTATTATCAGTAACACGTTTTATCAATATTACAATACAGTATTGATAAAACAGTATTGACAACAATAAGTTTACAAACTTATCACATAAAATATACTCACAAAATGCAACACATGCACTACCCATAGAAACGCCAATGGAAATGAACCATCGGTCATGTCTTGATGGACATTTCTTCAACGAAAAAATAATAAAAACTAGTTTTACAGCTATGTCTGGGTCGGGATTCTAAATCGGAGTTTCCTCGCTAATTTCAACGTTGCCAAACGATTGAAAAATAATTTTTAAAATATCGATTTTTATTTTATAAATTTAAATATGTAACGAAACGGAACATATAAATAAAATTTATTTCATTACAATTTTGTGCTTAATTTTTACTATTGAAAAAATCATGTTTTTTTGGTATTTTCATGACGGTAACAATCGCTGCGTGGAAGAATACAATTTTTTTATGACCATAATTACTACTTGTGAACAAGAATTGGCTACACTGTACGACAACTTCTGGTCAAGTCTACTATAGAGAAGCACAAATAAATATACTACTTTATATATTCTGTAATTTCTTATGAGGAAACGCAAATTGCAATTGAGAAAACTGGTAGTTTTCGAGGGCCGCTGTGTACATTTAAATTTGAGGATATTCAGCTTTAAAACTATGAAATCACTCTTCTAAATTGAGGATTTCTACTATACCTACTTACTTACAAACATATACCGCCTGATCTTTCTCCTGGTCGAAGGTATCGGGATAGTTAAATATTTTTATTAGCAAATTTTCAGAGATACTCTATTATCAGGAAACTTATTAGGAGTAGATAAATAAAATTCAGTAGGTAAACAAAACAAAATATATTCAATAATTGAATCACCAGACGGGTGAATTCCAAAAACAAGAAATACAAATAAATCTAACGTATACTGCAACAAACTTAAGTTTGGGAATATGACTCATAGTTCGACGATGCGCAGTAAATCATGTTTACTAGTGTTACCATGGAAACGACCAGTGTACTGCTTGCCAGTGTCGTAGTTTGAGAAGTGCGCATTGCAGAGAGTGTTTGACATGTTGATTTGATCGTGTTGGATATTTTATTAGTTTTTTTTTTTAGTGCTTAGTATATTGGTAGTAGTAATTAGTGTATTGTTAAGTCATTTAGGGTGAGTGTGTTTATTTTAGTTATTAATAATAGTTACTTAACAATATGGCTCCTAAAAAGATAGGAACAAATAAAACCATCATACTTTTGAACAGATAGTCTTCAAATCATTTCGAACAAACTGCAGGTGGCAAAAATCCAAAGACAATGCGCTGAAGACAATGTGAGTGTCCTAATGAAAAGTTATGATATTCGTTCAAAACTATTACAATATTTAAAGCAGCTAATTCAATTTTGATCTGAGGGTAGAACCATAATTTATACCAATGAAAGACATATGCTTACACATCAGCCATACTGCACCATATCACTGGGCAGATCAAAGTGGAAAAACTTTAAAGAATCCGATTTCTAAGGGCAAAAGGCTGATTATTGTTCAGGCTGGAGAAGAGACTGGATTTGTTCCTAACGCTGTGTGCTTTAATATACGTGTGAATTTTTAAATCAGGTGCATGTTTATAATTAAAAAGTCAATTGTTATAACAATAACAGTAATGTAAGCCATAATTACTTTTAAAGTTTCATAATAAATCAAATTCTATTTTTGACAAAAATTTCATAAATATCTTATTAACAACTGTCTACGAAACTAATAACGAGTTAAAGATCGTTTAGCAAAAATATACAATGATTATTTTTATTTTAATTCGCCGAAAAATCCTCCAAAATAATTTTATGACATTTTTTCCATCTGTATATGTATTATATTTTGAGCTTGAACATCATGGACATCAAGGTCTTCACTTGCCTCCCTATCATCTGGAGTTAAACTCTATCGAAAAATATGAGCTTTGATAAAAGGTAGAATGACAACTCATAATACAACATTTAATATAAATGATGTTGAAAATATAGCAAAAACTAAATTTTCAGAAGAAGTGTTATTAGAGGAGTGGATTAATATTATATAAACACGCGCAAAATTATAAAAACATTTAAATCGAAAAAGAACATTTGTTAGACACTACGCTGTACAACTTACGCAATTTGTTGTTAATACTGGTTTATCCGGAGAAAGCTTTTCTGAGGATGAAGATTGTAATTCAAATTCAGGAATAGAGATTTTAGAATCATGCGAGGAATCATAACTAACTAACTAACTTCTTGTTTAGACAAATAAATAAATTACTTAATTAGTTAAAATAAACTACTTATTTTTTTTTGTATTATTGAAACCCTTCCTTCGGGGTAATGTTAATAAATTGTAAGTATTGAGGAATTTGTTATTTATTAAAGTACTCCTAATATTTTACTCATTATTTTTCGAGTGCAATTGATTATAAACTTAATAATTTTTAAGAACTATGATAATAAAAATTAACAAATTCATTGTTAACTTAATTGGATATACTTATAAAAAATTATTTTAAATCTACCTGTTTCTGCTCGCCACTGGTAGAAACAGTCCGCCCACCTGCGTTAAACACTACGTCAAATTCCCAAACTTAAATTTGTTGCACTCTAGCATGTAATGTAATGTAAAATCTTTCAATATAGTAGACATAGATACATGCACATATAAATAAAATATAACATTAAGGAGAAGGATGTTTTAAAAAAGTATCCAAAAGAGTAGATCGTATAAATATCTCTCCTTAATGTTTTAGGCTTATCTCGAGATAATTGGCTTTAAAAGTAATAATTTATGGCAAGTACAAAATAATACTAATTCAATTTACAATTCACTCCGCACTTAAAGAACTCCCTCTTAACAAGAACCGACTTATTTTCATTTTCGATGGAAACATATAAACATAACGGTATTTTTTAAAAAGCTAGGTATATATATATATATATATGTCTTCATATCAATGTGAGATCCGTTTGTATCATAAGCTATACAAGATGAGATCCATTTTGCAAGGCGAGATCCGATTTTGGATCTCACCTTGTATTCACGTGTAATAGTGATATCTCGATGTAACAATGATGGGGGTACAAGGAAATCGATTTTTGTCTGGACCTCATTTTGCACCCCTTTTGGCGAATTTTATATTGCAGTAGTTCCACGGAATTCGCTGTAGAGGTCAGGGCGAGTGATCCGTTGTGTATATGCTAAATATACATTTTGTAGACAACCCGAGATCCGGTAAACTTGGCAAAATCGCAAATGAATTTTACAGTCAGCTCTCTCCCACCCCTCGGCTTATTTCTGGTTTGAATTATAATATTTACATTATTAAAGAGCTCTGTCCAGAAAGGCGATTGTCAAATATCTCGAGAACTAGACGTCGTATCGGAATATTGTTTATTTGTATTGTAGTATTATTTTTTTACAATTTTTCTTATATATCTTGTCCATTGTTCGTTTTACAAAAAATGTTAAAAATTTATTTTAATCGCTTTTAAAAGACCTATAAAATAAACCCAACCGCTTTCAATTTGATTGAGAGTTATTAACACAAATCTATTTTGCATATCATTTATAATTAAGGGACCAACTATGCTGTTCACGTACTATATTGAGATTCCAAGGAAATATTTTTCAATATATGTAGTTCATTTCTGCTAAACTTGGACACTGTACGTCAAATACACACACACACGCGAGGCGTTCAACCCAACCCCTAGTGACATGTGTATACCACTGCTAGTCAGTGGGATCCACATGTCCGAAGATCAAACCGGTCTCGCTCCAGAAGAATCAATCATTCTGGTTCGGTACCTATCTGACCCCCCAGGTTTTTCCTCCACCCCTTCACTACGTCTGACATACGCAGTGAAGGCTTATGAACTTTACGTCGGGCGATTTGGGCAATAAACAAAACCCTCCGTATCTACATGGTTGTGGTTAGGCCACCTAAAATCAAGGGGTAGCTAGAAAGCTTTTCTCCCCAATTACGTTACTGAGTTTACTTTGGTGTTAGCATTACTTTGGACTGTTGTCCCTAAAAAAGTGTGTGCCCTGCACGGAGGGGCACCAACCTAAGTTGGTGTCCCTCCGCACAGGGAAAGTGTGTGTTCGGTCACTCAGCTGCCGATTTGGCAAAATTTAATTTGTTCTCCTCGCCAGCTGGGCAACCGACTGGTCTGGCCACCGAGCCCATGCTTGTCGCACATGGCCTCGATGCTCAGAAAATCGCGGTGCTGGTCTCCCAAATAGACCTGCCTTAGGGGCCTAAGCCAAAATTTTTGCTGTACGAAGAGAACTTATGGTTCTCTTTGTACTCTCGCTTGGTGCATATGTGTGTGCGACAGGGTCAGTATCGCGCAGATTGTGGGTTGACGACCCGGAAAACTATGAATAGGTACTAATCTATTCCTTGCCACTATAATTTATTCGCGGTATTAGAAGGTATTTTCCCGATTTTTATACTAATTCTAAGACTAAAACTAATATATTTTTTTGGTGAGCAAGGCCTGGTGTCCGGAACTCTAAAATGCCAAGACCCCAGTTCTTACCTTTTTTTTTCTACTCCTAACCCGCGTTGCCTTTGACTACTCTGTGCCTATTTCAATCCTCATATGTCTTTATGCTATTGGGACATATCCAGCTATCTGTTGTTTACGTCGTCTATGTGTCGTCCTGATATTTGCATCATAATCCGTTAGCTCTCTCAGCTTTCTGTTGGGGTGGTTTCTTATTTCGTTAAGGATCTCGTATGCCTTTTCGTTCATTGTATGAAGGATTCTTTTCTGCTTTGTATCTCTGTATAGGTACCTTAGTGGTACATATCTCGGTACGTTTAGTGCTTCTCTAATTAGCTGGTTTTGTTCTACTTGTAGTTTCTTCCTGTTTGATTTACAGGTATGTCCCCTCGCTGCTGATGCGTAAGTTAACGTTGGAAGGATTATGCTATTTGCTACCCTTATTTTTGTGAAGAAATTTAGCTTGTTTTTCCTGCCTATTAATGAGGCAAGTTGTATCTTTGTTAGTTTTGCTTTATAAACTACTTGGTTCACGTGTTCAGTAAATGTGAGCTTGTGATCAAGGGTCACTTCTAGGTATTAAGCTTGATTGCTCCATTCTACGTTTTCATTAGCTAGACTTAGTTCCATGTTTGGCATTTGTCTCGTTTTTCTAAACATGACGGCCTGTGTTTTTTCCGGGTTGAGTGCTATTTTCCACTTTATACACCATGCATGTAATCGATTTAGAGAGCGTTGTAAGTCTCTTGTTGCGAAATTTCTTTTCGAAAAAGTGTCGAAAAAGCGAAAATCAGTGTTTTGTGATCACTGAGTGTGTCTGCTGTATATATGGTATATAGGTACGGAGATAACAGAGTTCCGACCTCGGACAGGGCAGGCCCTATCCAAACTCTGAATCTCCGGTTCGTCAGGTATGATGCAAGGAGACATGTCATTGCCTCACTATATCCATATTGACTCATCTTATAAAGCAGGCCTTCATGCCAGACTCTGTCAAAGGCCTTACTGACGTCTAGGAAGGCTGCCGCAGTTTACATTTTCTCGTTGTATCCCTTAGTGATAAATTCGGTTAGTCTAAGTACTTGTAGTTCGCAGTAGTGTCTGGATCTAAAACCGAAATGTGATTCTGGGATCGTTCCAATTGTTTTTGACTCTGTTTGTAGTCTCTTTAGAATTATTTTTTCGCTATTATTATCTTTCAGCTATCTTACTTAGTGATGATAGGAGACTTATTAATCGATAATTCTGTGGAAAGCTCTCGTTTTTCCCCGGTTTTTCTATCATTATAACTTCTGCTTCTTTCCACCTGTCTGGAAAGTATCTTAGTCTTAGTATACCGTTAACTATATTCGTGATATACACTATGATTTTGTTTGGTACATTTTTAATTGCCCTGTTTGTGATTTTATCTGGCCCGGCTGCTTTCTTTGGATTTAGTACTTTGATTAGTTCTTTAATTTCTTCTGGACTTGTGTGTTCTAGGCCTATTATGCCTTTTCTTCTTCTTAAGCGTCTGGCGCTTCTTTCTACTTCCTCCGTGAAGTCTAGGTCTTCTGCCGGGTGAAAGTTTTTCATATTATTGGATTCGAGTGTATTTCGCATTACTTCAACTTTTTCTTGTTCAGTATATTAAATACTTTCTGAGTATTTTTGATACTTTCCAGAATACAGATTTATTCGGGTTTAATTCTTGGATATATTTGTCCCAATATTCACTTCTGTGTTCGTTTAGTCTTCTTTTGACTTCTCTGTCTAGTTCATTAGCAATTCTTTTGTCTTCTTGATTTCTTGTTCTTTGTGCTCTTCTTCTTTTCCTATTCTTTTCTTTAATGAGATCTTTTAGCTCATTTGATATTTCATGGAATCTTCCTTTTTGTGTTGTCTTTGTTTCCGTTTTTGAGCTGGCGTCGATGGCATTTATTATTGTTTGTTCTAATCTTGTTATACTTTCTTCGAGTTCTTCTATGTTGTTAATTGTTGTGATTGCCCCGATGGTTTCGCTCAATACTCTTCTGAAGTTGGGCCAGTTTGTTTTCTTTATTTGATGGGGCTGCAGTGGATTTAGTTCCACTGCGCCTAGGGTCAAGACGATTACGTTGTGTGTGGAATCGCCTTCATTTATTGATTTTATTTCGTATTGTTGCCCTATATTGTGTAGAATTGCTAAGTCTATGTGCGAGGGAAGTTCTCCATGGAAGCATGTTGGGTCCATTGGACCCGCTACAGTGGTGTTGTTTTTGTTTTCGAGATAGGCACAGAGTCGTCTGCCGTTCGCATTTGTCCGTCTATCAAACCAGTTGGGCGTAGTTTAGCTTTAAGTGCTTCTATCATAGTATTAATGCCATACAAATCTTGTAGAGGAATTAACAATCTGTCTAATTCACGAATTTGATTTGAAACAGCTCTTCTTATATGGGTCCTTTTATGCTTTCTTAAGTAATCTTCCGCATATTGGCATATTATTACATCTCCCTTTCCATTTAATGAAATTCGATCAGCCTGCATCAAATTAAAAATTTCAGATTTCAATCTTAATTTATCCAAAAATCTCTTTTGAGATTTTTGTTTATATAAACCTTTGCAGTATATACAGGGTAAGTAATCTGCTGATACAGTATTAGAATTTGAAAAAGACGAAGGTCTCTGGACAGGTCTAATGGTATCGGCTGCATGCAAATATGAAAAATTCCGTTGCTTTCTTAGGAGATCTAACATATGCTTTCTAGCAATATCTCTTTTGGGTAACATGGTTATTTTTAAAACACTCTCCTCTTTAGGATGTTTTCTAAAAATATGCCTCTAAAAATTTGTTACGTCCAAACTGCAGTATAGGCAGCGGTCTCTCTTGTTCCACACCCTTCCTTTCTGCAGACTACATTCTACACTTTTGCCCTTCGAAGTGCTGACCTATTAAAAAAGAAAATAAATAAGTCTACTAAAGTCAAGGGAATTATTTAAAACAAATCACAGTGAGAAATTCTTACTGACCAATATCTAAAAAACTACAACAGTTAAAAAGCCACAGCATAGTTAATTTAAGACAGAACAAATTTATTGACAAATAAGTAAATAATAAATTTTTGTCAGTGGATTTACTCTACTATATGGAACGTATTTACTCTTGTGCAAAACTAATATTTTTATGTAAAAACACGATTAGAATGTTACAATGATAGCTTTTCTTATACAGATAAACTGTTAATTTTAAATAATTTCCCCTTTTTAATTTTGTACATAAATAATAAACAAAAATAGCTTTGAGAATAGAATTCAACAAATTCAATAAAACAGAGTATTTTAGTTATTCGGTTTATAAAGTTTATGTTGAATTATTTGATTATTAACAGAAAAATTATAATCATTACTTACTTTTTGTTATCTTTGAATTTTGTTTCACTAATTCAACTAACCGCTGCCCTCGAGACATTTATAAAATATAAAACACCGTAACCGCAAATTACTTTACTCCTTGAGTAGGAAATATGTAATACAAGACGAGCTCTGGTCGCTCGACTAATACCCTTTAGACCTGGCAACAGTGTGGGATCTCGCGTTGATCGGAAAATATCTAAAATTTTGTATATAAGTCTTCCCCTTCCCTTTTCAGCTACGGATCTCGTTTCGCTTTCAATTTATCAGAAAAATTTAAGTTTAAAAATCTTTTCCCCTCTAAGTGTGCCATGATTAATATGTTAATTATAAATATAGTTATGAACAATATACTCAAATAATTAATTTCCTATTGGCGGATCTCGGGTTGTCCTCGATTTAATCGGATCTCGCCTTGTTATGAAGACGTATATAATATATATATATATATATATATATATATATATATATATATATATATATACAATAGTACAATATACAATAAGGAAGTACAGAGACAAGATTATAAAAATCGGTTTTACCAAAAATTAAAATAAGGACCAACCCGCACTTGGTTCACAAGAAGCTACTCGCACAGTTTTTATTTAAATAATGAATGTTTTTAATTAATATTTGCTAACGAAAAGATATGAAAGTTCTGAAAAGTGCAATTGATGAAATCGTTGTTCCTTGTCGAAAATAACCCGTAGATTATTCTACTTTGTAGATAATTTGACCTAATATTAATAGTAAGACTACTTACAGTAACTCTAGATGATGTTGTCTCTTAAATCGCACTGAATTTAAACGGTACTCAACTTTAGTATCAAACACTGAAGTTAATTTATAATGTAAATTTATATTAGATCAAACTACTTGAGATACAATAGAAGTGTATATACACACTTATAGATAAATTCCCAGAGAAAGAAATACGTCCAAACTCTTAGACGACGCAACAAAAAGTCAGTCTAATCTCTTAGGCTACCCAACGAAAAGTGATCCTCTTTTTCTCAAATCGGACAAACTATCCCCTAAAATAGGATCATCTGCACTTAAAGAGCTCCCTCTTAACAAGAACCGACTTATTTTCATTTTCGATGGACACATTTAAACATAACGGTATTTTTTAAAAAGGGAAGTAAAAAGGCAAATATATTGAGGGGAAGGTTCTCTTTGAATTAAAGCTATTTGTAAGAAGTTTAACAAATTTTATTACTCTTTTCCTAGCACTATACAAATGGAGCCTAAATGTTTTTTGTTCCCAAAAAAATGACGATTGCTCACAAATTTCTAACAAAGCAGCCATCAAGTAATCTGTATGTTTCGGTATTTTTTTTAAGAAATAAAAAAGCTGAAGTATATTGAAGAATTAGGTCTATAAAGATACAAAATCTAAAGTACCGTTACTTTCTCATAAAAGACTATATCGGCAGCTCTCATTCGTTTCTGAGAGGTGCAAAAGGAAGATTCTTGGGTACGGCTATTGACATAGCTGCGGTAATTGCAAAAAGTTTTTAAAATTAATCTTAAAGTAATATATAATAATTAGTTACTAATCTAATTATAAGAAAAATGTTACATGTGTACTTATTGTTTCCTTCACAAAAAATCTAGATAGATGTAGAAAAAAATTCGTATAATTTCACGTTGAAATGTAAAGGAGTGATTGATTATAATATTTATACCCCGGTAATTTTGATAAAGGCTCTTATCAATATTTCGCACGACTGCGCCGAAGTTACTTGGCGCGTCCCTGCGTATAAATGGCAATGAGATTGGCAACAAGTCCAAGAATATATCTCCCTATGCCAAATTCAAGAACTTAGCTAAGAGGACCAAAGTGCGGAAATCACTAAAGAGCAAGACTGGGATGGTCAAGATTTGAAAAACTCAGTTGAATACTTAAGAACCGGAAAATACCTCAATACTTGAAGTGTTCAACCAGTGCATCCTTTCTATCATGACATATGGATGTCAAACCTGGACCCTAACCAAGGCAAATATGAACAACTTGCCACCATAGAAAGGGCAACGTTAGGTATACGACTGTCAGATAGAAAGAGGAGCGACTGGGTAATATCAAAAACAAAAGTCGATGAGGAAGAAGAAGAATTTTTATGGCTTTTATCAAACAACATTGATGCAGACAAAAGATAATTATTAATCAGTATCACGTATCACAAAAATCTACTTAAAAAAAGACGAAGATTAAATTTATAAATTACAAATATCAATAAGTCTATGAATAGTCAGTGATACTAGATACTGGCACGCGCCAGACAGGCGCCTGTCATACGCATTAATGGTTAAATAATTTTGTCCCCTGTAAACTTTGTGTTAATCACACTTCTTTTTGTCGTGCGTACTTTAAAGTGAAATATTAAAAAAGTTTATATGTATAGAATTAATTAATTTTTATTCTTAAGTTACAGAAATTTCGGTATCAGTAGGTATCTTCTTCTAAATGTACTTATCTTCTAGAGATGTTGGCGACTACATTGACCCATCTTATTCTATTCACAGCAGGTCGAAATAAAGTAGTTGACGTTAGACCAATCCACTTCCTAAGATTAGCCAGCCAGGATATACGCCTACGTCGAGGGCCTCTCTTACCCTCAATCTTGCCTTTTGGAATTAACTGTAAAAGTCGGTATTTATTATTACGCATGATGTAATTTTCTGTTCTTTACGGTGTTGATAATTTCTTAGCCTCTGAAGAATAGTTATATTACTTGTGTGGTGTATATATGAGACCCTCAACATATCTCGGTAGCACCGCATTTCAAATGCCTCTAATCGTTTTATGACATCTTCTGTAAAGTTCCAGCTTTCTACTCTATAGAGGAAGACACTAAAGACGTAACATCTAAGAATTCTTATGCATAAATTGATACTTAAAGATAGGTTGCAGAGAATCTTCCTAAGGCTGTTAAAAGAGCTTCTGGCTTTTTCAATATGAGTTTTTATTTCGTAGCTGTGATCCCAAGTATCCCTAATATTGCAGCCCAAATAGCATATTTTGCAACACCAGCAACACCGTATTGTCTGCATATCTAATATTTTTTGTAAGTTGGCCATTTACAGCAATCCCATCTTCTGATTCGTCCAAGGCCTCTCTAAAGATGTTTTAGGAATTTACGTTAAATAATGCCGGTGACAATATGCAACTCTGTCTAACTCCTTTTTCGACTGTGAAGATCTCGGACAGTTCATTTTCTAATCGCACTGTTGCTTTTTTTTGGAGATATAAGTTTGAAATCAGTCTTATATCCTTACCATCGAGTCCTGATGTTTTAAGGATATCGATTAGTTTTCCATGTGGGACTTTATCAAATGCCTTCTCGAAATCAATGAAACATGCATATACATCGCAGTTGACATCTCTGGCTCTCTGTATTAGAACTTGCAAACTAAAAATTCAATTCAATTTCTGTAGATTTCTCCATCAGTCATGCTTCTTTTGCTCGTAATAAATAATAAAAATTGATTACTTAAATTTATGGCAAGAAATCATAATATTAATATAATTTCAGGCTGAAAGGGCTATTATAATGCTTAAAAGAAATTATGCGGATATCAAAATCATAAAAAAAAACAACAGCAAGAAGTGTCAACAAGAGGAAAAAAATTACTGGGTTTTTTAAATTAAAAGAAACCGAGACCCAGAGTTAACTGAAAACAATTCTCAATTATATTTGACTCTGGATTTCGGCAAGACTTTTATATCTGGTTTCGAAAAAATACCTTCAATCTCAAATCTAAACAATCAACAACTGAAAACAAATCTGGAACTGAGTACCATTAGCAAATAAAATTTTAACGAAAATTTTAAATATAATGATCTTGGTACTTGGCCACTTGAATTAAATTCTACATACAGAGATCATGGTTTATTTTATTGTAAATCTTGTTTCGATTGGTAGCCTTTCCAATTTTTTTAACTTAATTAGTATGATAAAATTTCCCTAGTGTGATTTTCAAAAAAATTTATTTAATTAACTATGTTTTTGAATTTTTGACGAATAGCATTACAAAGAAGCTTCAAACTCACTCGTTATGCTATTTTATTATGTTACATTACTTGTAACTAAACAACTATTGTAATATTTTTTAAATAAATAAATTTTTTCAAAGTTCTTTATTGTGTAATTTTGATTTTTTACATTTTTTATGATTTTTTTTTAATTTGCAGTAAATTTGTATATTCTTGTATGAAAAAGAGCGCCAAATTTTGTTTTGTATAGTGCGCTCAAAACCCTAGAACCGGCCCTGCAAATAATGTTGTATTTAAATAAAAAAAAGTGGACGTTCACACCGCATACAACATTGTAACTATTTTTATAGAAATAGAAACGTGCGATTTTGTGTAATGTGTGTAGCCAACCATTCAGAAATGTTACTGTTAAACTTTTGTTTATGTTTATGTCAAGAAAATTTCCTAAATGATATCTGACAAAAACGTATCGATAAAATTTAACGACCGACCTTATTCTAAATATAACCAACGAATATTAGCATTAGCGTCTGTATACGTTGGACGTTGAGATAACTTACCTTTCCTAAATGTTTACTGGCACTTTTTAATAAATAGTTTGGTTATTTTTAATCAGCAAGAAATCACAACCTCAAAAACTAGTCAATTTGTTGTTAACAGTTGTCACACAATACTTACGTAACGCGCGTTTTATTTTATTAATATCTACTTATTTTATAAGTAGATAACAACACACAATCACGTTAGTAAATAATTAAAACAAATAACAAAATGTTCCTTTTGGAAACACTGTTTTATGCATTAGGTATACTTCATTTCGCTATTAAATTAATTTTTTATCTGTTACAGGGGCGGACTAACTACAATTATGTATTTTGCAGATTATTAGTCCATACATTTTAAAAATAAAAAGACTTTAACAAAAGCCAAAATTACGCTTTTGCGACACACATTTATTAAACTAGATTCTTTTGTTATATTTATTTAATCAATAGAAAAGACGTACCATCTCGTGGATATTGAAATTTTTACTGCGTCATGGTTTTTAATTAACATTTAAGCAAAAAAAGCGACTTTTTCAATAAATACAGTTACGTGATTTTTTATAACCTTTCAGATGGTGTATTTTGTTTTTTTTTTTGTAAAGGTTAAAACGACGCAGATAAATAAAATGTTTTTATGCAGAAAAATGATACTTCATTCTGCATCAATTATTTATAGGTAAACAAATAAAAATTATTCAACTTTTTTAAAAACATAAAAGTTTGAGTCCTTAAGAAGAGAATTAGACTAAAAAAACCGTTCTAAGTATTGACAAAGCACCTGTACAGCCATTTTAAAACGACCTTTTGGTCAATTTAGATAAAATGCTCACATACCCTCAAATGGGATAACTAAATCGTCCCTTGAGAGCAGAACTATTTTATGTCCAACATTTAACGCCGAACGTATCCATTAAAGGATGCTTGACTTGCAGCAGAAACAGTCGAAGTCCAAGGGAGAAGAGACCAGTAAAATTACAACTAGTCTATGTCACATCATAAGTAACATTTTGTCTATGCTGTGTCTATGTGTTAAAGCTTAACCCAGATATTACTACCGTCCTTTTAGATGGAGTGTTTTCAAGAGCCAGCATTCGACAAGTTTTAACGATTTTAGTGCGCGCACATGCTATAATTGTGAGGTTATCTGTGTAAATTGCCAGGTTTTGGACTACAAAATGGATGCTTATAATTGGAGGTAAGTCTAGAATTAAAAAACTGTTATTTCACGGCATTGGCATGTGGATTATTGTATAATAGGGACTTATGTACGTATATTCTTGGCTCGAATAGTTGTCACGTTGTTCCAAAGGCTCGCCGCTTGGGATTTCATTTTGTTCTTTTAAAAGGACGGTAGTAATTAGTACTACCAACGTGCGTATTGTTTCAGGAGGCCTCTCAAATTGCATGAGCTATTAGAAGAGCTTGATTCTGATGAAATCCCAGTCCCTCCAGATGGTTTGATCATATTTCCCCCAGAAAATGCCAATGATGATGTCACCGATTGCGACTCCGGCGATGAAGAACTAACTACAATAAATAATTTACCGGGTAGTCAGTTGAGAAACGATGTAGAACTTGTTTTTGACAACGCGACTGAATTACCACAAGATTCTGTGAATTCCAGCCTACCAGAAGAAGATTCGGATGATGACAATATACCATTGGCTTTGTTTCTTTCCAAGGAAAAGCTGCCCCATCAATTAGAGAAGAGAATATCTGCACGCTGGATTCAAGGAGACTTGTATCAACACCCTGATTGTACTTACTGGAAAACTCAATTTGGACCGAAAATGACTCAGTCGCCAATGGAAATTTTCAATTTGTTTTTTGATGATGAAGTCATCAATTTGGTTACCGAATACACTAACATCTACGCAGGACAAAGAAATCTTTTGAACGACATTACTCAAAATGAGATTCGATGTTTTATAGGCGTTCTTGTATTGAGTGGTTATGTGATTGTGCTGAAAAGGTACATGTACTGGGAAAATCGTGACGATTCGCACAACGCAATGGTGGTAGCTGCTATATCTAGGGATAGATTTTCCCACATAATGAAAGTTTTGCATGTTTGCAATAACTTGTCATTAGATAAATTTGATAGATTTGCCAAGATGCGACCCCTGTTCGACGTAATAAACAAAAAATGTATACAATTTTTCCCTTTAGAACAACATCACAACATAGATGAGGCAATGGTTCCGTATTTTGGTCGCCATCCCACAAAACAATTCATCAAGGGAAAACCAATCCGTTGGGGGTACAAAATGTGGGTAGGAGCCCTTCGTCTGGGATACATAGCATGGTTTTCTCCTTACCAAGGTAATTACACTACAATACCTGAACAATATAAAGTCCTTGGATTGGGTGCATCAGTAGTTCTATCCTATGCAGACAGATTGAATGAAGTATGGCCTCAAAGGCGATTCCATCTTATTTTTGATAATTATTTTACTTCTATTCATTTACTGCATGAGCTAAAACAAAGAGGCATATTTGGTACAGGCACTGTAAGGGAAAATCGCAACCATGAAATGCCCTTTACCCTGTTCATCTATTATGAAAAAAACTGAACGTGGTAAATACGAGTATCGTCTTGATAAAAATACAGGAATAGTGGTTTGCCGCTGGCATGATAATAATATCGTTTCTATTGCTTCCAATTTTGTACCAGTAATGCCTTGCTTCTCTGTAAAGAGATTTTCACAAGCAGAGAAAAAACATATTTAAGTTCCTCAACCAAATATTGTTAGAATATACAATAACTTCATGGGTGGCGTTGATCGCAGTGACCAGAACATCAGTTTATATCGAGTGTCCATAAGAGGAAAGAAATGATATTTTCCCCTTTTTGCTCATTGCGTTGATATGGCTATTCAAAATGCGTGGCAGATTCACAAAACTCAAGACGGTAAACTGGATCAACTTGAATTTAGAAGATCTATTGCAACTAATATTTTGGAAACTTTTAAAAAAGAAACAAAACGCGGACCTTCTAAGCGGAATTCGAATTCGGTAGCCAATTCAAGATATGACGGTATTAACCACTTGGTTCTTTATCAAGAAAAGCAATCGCGATGTGGATATTGTCACAAAAAGTCCAGTTTTTGTGTGAAAAGTGCAAAATACCTTTACATCCAAAATTTTGTTTTAAATCCTTTCATTCTTTGTAAATTGATACTAATAAAATATATATATGATATCTGGTACCGTATATTACTACCGTCCTTTTAAAACAACATGTCAAAACTTGACAGGTATCGTCATAAAAAAATATATGATTGTGTTTTTTGGTTCCATATGCTATAATTTCCATGAAAATTCGAAATTAACTTAAAATGTTAACAATAAAAGTTTCAGTAATATCTGGGTTAAAGCGTCGTCAGTTCAGTGCAGAAGTCTATATATGCAACGGTATACTTATGAGTGTACGTTGTATAATTTTAATGGACATATACTTGTTCTGATCTGTTTTCAGTTTATTAGTATATTGCGGTAGTGGAGATAGACTTGTTCCAACTGTATTCTGTGTAAATAAAGTTTAATTTTAATGGGAATCGACTTGTTCTGACCTAGGTTTGGTACATTAGTATGGGATTTCATTGGAGATACACTTTTTCTGCGACATTCCTTCTCTAGTAAAATATGAATAATCTAAGGATTCAAAGAATGTTTTAAAACCTCCAGCAAGGGAAGGAGAATAAGTATTTAGGTAAGTAAAATCGATAATAAAAAAATCGCGTCTGTTAACCATTACCTACAAATATTTTGTAAGGCAAATTTATATAATTATAAAAAAATACTTTTCTTAGAAGATTTCATGTGTTTCTTAGTCATGTTCGTCATATAATCACTTCGTTTGGTCTTACATTATTTAATTCCAATTATTTCATAGCATAAAATTTGTGTCATTTGAAATTAATTATAAAATAGTACTGACTTATTTTTTTCATTTCAGATAAGAAAATAACTGCTGAAAACTCTCCCCAGAAATCAACTTCAGATGTGGCAAACCATGTAAAAAATGTTCGTTCTTTAACCTTCCAGTGGTAACGTACGGTCCCTGTCACCGACGTAGTAGATTTTTCGCGCTAAAACTCAAATGCGCGTATTGTTTTGTCCGCGCTGCCAGGTAGCTTTCGAATCCTCATCACGCTATTCAGTCTTAAAAAATCTATGGCCGAGTGAGGATAGTTAATATGTTATTCGACCTGACGGTGTGAGCGACCGAGGTTACCATTAGTGTTTTACTCAACGGTAATAGTCAGTTTAAATAATAGATATTCATTTTAAGGGTTGTATGTGAAAATGGCCTACGAAAGAGAACAAATCAGGTTGCAACAACTTTTTGACGAAATTGTTGCTAATTCCAAACCGGAACCAGAAGACGACGACGCAAGTTTGCAAGATGATTGTTCAGAAGTTCTAGAATATGATACCAATTAAGAGGAGAATTTCTCTGATGAAGAATATGTCGAAAATCACGTACCAGTAGAAGTAATACCGCGCATACCACGTTTGTTTGGAAAAGATGGAACAAGGTGGAGGAAACATCATGAATTTAATCGTAACGTTCAAACTCGTACTGAAAATCTTCTACCCAATCTGGCAGGACCAAAAGATGATATTAGGCGAAAATTGGTGATAAAAGAGATTTGGGAATGTTTTTTCACTACAGATATTCTAGAAAAAATAGTAGAATGCACCAATAAGTTCATAGCATTGAAACGCTATGCCACAGTCAATAACAGAACGGCTAGGCCAATTGATCTTATAGAATTAAAAGCTCTGTATTATACGTCCAAGATGGAAGTATATGTTGGTAGACAGCCAGCAGGAAAATAGTTTGTTGATACGTCAAATATGTCACTTGTACCTCGTCTGTGTGAACCGATTTAAGGAACGGGAAGGAACGTTACCATGGATAATTTTTTCACAAGCGTTCAGCTCGCGCGATTACTTCAACGTGAACATCGTCTAATTGTTATAGGAACGTTACGAAAGAATAAACCACAAATTCCTCTAGTGCTAACACAACAAAGGCCAGAAAAAACAAGTATGATCGCATTTCAAGAGAAGTGTACCCTTGTATCGTATGTACCCCGAAAAGGTAAAAATGTTTTAGTGTTATCTACTGTGCATTAGCTCCACAACATTGATAATGCAACAGGTAAATCAAAAATAATCATAGATTATAATAAGACCAAAGGAGGCGTGGATGTCAAGGACAAACTCTGAGCGGCATACAATTGCGCTAGAGCAACCCGTCGCTGGAAAATGGTAATTTTTTGCAGTTGTTTGAATATCGCTTGGATAAATTCCTACATTATAATAAATCGAATACAGACACACGCATTCCTAGACGAAAGTTTTTGAAAGACTTAGGTTTTCAACTTATTGACGAACATATTTGCAGACGAGCCCAAGAACAAAATATTCCAAGAACAATTCGTATGAGGTTAGTGGAAATTTGTGGCATGCAGACAAGAAATCAACCTATCCAGAATAATGTGTATGGAAGATGTACGTTCTGCAGTAGTAAGAAAAACCGCAAAACTCGGTTTCTTTGTAGGCAATGTGGCAAATATATGTGTTTGGAACATTTAACCGGACTATGCGTTGTGTGCAGTGTAGACGAAAATGAGAAAGCAAACGGACCATAGTTTCAGTTTATGTTGGACATCTGTTAAATAATTTTATTTTTTTTTGTGATATTTCAACCCTTGTCTGTATGTTTGTTGATATTTTGTATTCAAAAACTTGATATGTTTTTGTAATTTTTTTGTCAATTTCTTACTATATTGTTATTTAAATATAGTTATGTTAAATATTTAGTCACATCAAAATATTAACGTTACCGGCGGAAGGTTAATGACCAGATGTAAAAACTTGGTACCTCCATCTTATCTGTTATTAAGGGAAACATCTTCCAGTAAATCAAATGTGTCATTTTTATTTTCAATGCACGTTGTTTCAAGAAGTCAGTTTTGTACATCTAACATTAGTTCATCCCGATTCACTTAATATCAGTCAAGTGAAGGAGCCGTTGCTAACCACAGTTGATGTACCTACTACATTACATAACATTATGATGAAAGATAAGGTAACAATTAATTTACCTGGTCTATCTTCAAATATATTGCTTGATGAATTTAAGTCTATCTTCTTCAGAGTGGGACACGTTTGGAGGAGATGGCGAAGGTAATGACCCCAATTATAAATTAAAAGCTACTGTTGGCCGTCATAATCAAATTCGAATTAGTTACTCTGAATCTGATAGTTTCGATGAGGAAGACACAAGTGGAAAAGAAAAACAATGCCGTAAACGAAATACCTGAAACACCTGAAGAAGAACTGAAATCGAAGTACCGAGAAATAGCGGCAAGTCTTACATAAACTGGAAAGGAAATCCAGTACTTGAAAGAAAAATTAAGGTTTCGTGGAAATGCAGGATAAAATGTTCTGATAAAATAAAAGGAGACAGAGAAAATACATTTTTGGAATCTTGCATATATAAACATATAAAGAGATTATATCTCAAAATTTGTTCAATGTAACAGTAAGGCAAGAACGCGAAACCGAAATAACGCAGATGAAACAACCGAGAACAACAAAAGAAGTTTAAGTCTGCAAACTTTTATTTCTTTATACAGTAAGTATTAGCGTTCAGATGATTAGGACTGTATTTAATAAGATTGATTCAACGGAAGTTATACGTGAGGACAAAAGAGGTAAAGTTTGCAAAAATTCAATGTTACAACAGTTAAACAATCCATTCTCGACCATATTAACTGATTCGAAACTGTTGAAAGTCACTACTGTCGACAAAAAACAACACGTTTGTTTTTACCTGCGACTTTAAATATATCCAAAATGTATAGCCTCTGTAAAGAATATTGTCAAAAGAACAATATCGAACAAAAAGCGACGGAAAGTTTATACAGAACAATATTTAATACTGAGTTCAACATGTCTTTTTTTCACCCCAAAACATACGTAACGATACGATATGTACGATAACACGTAGTTAAAAAAAAGTAAAAAGATTACGATCATCTGGGCGATTAGATCATCCTGGCAAGATTACATATCATCTATCAACGAAAACTCCAATCCTAGCCAATTTTGGAAAAAAATAAGACAAATTCAAGGTCACAAAACAAATAATAAAATTACTCGTTTATTTTCAAATGGTATAGAGATCACTTCACATGAACTTGTTCCTAACGCTTTTGCCAAACATTTCGAAGAGAAGTTCAGGAATAAAACTAATAATATTACTTTATCTCATCATGACTTATATTGACACAGAATAATAAACTCCTTAATTTATACAATATAATTTGGAGTTCTTATAAATTTCCATCTCAGTGGAGCAAATCTATTGTTATACCAATACTCAAGCCAAATCAGCCAACTATCTTTCCACAATCTTACATACCCATCTCTCTCACATGCACTATGTGGAAGCTAATGGAAAAAATGATCAACAAACGTCTTTTATGGTATTTTGAACAACACAAGATTATACCAAAGGAACAATCTGGCTACCAAAGACAGCGCTCCACAAGAGCAAATTGCAAGCAAGACTTGATAGCAACTATCTTTGATATAGAAGGCGCATTTGATACCATCTCTAGAAATGCAATCCTTGACAAACTTTTTGAATGTAACCTTACTGGCAACATATAAGCATTTATCAAAAACTTCCTAACATCTAGATCGTTTAGGGTTGCTGTCAATAAGTTCCTTTCTTCTCCACATTTCAATATGATGGAGTTCCTCAAGGTTTAGTTTTAAACACTTCCTTATTCATTCGTTCGATTAGTAAAATTAAGTGAGAATATAGCTCCACCAATCAAATGCGTATTATATACCGATGACCTAATGATGTACTGTCATGGTAAATCCAACGCAACTACCAGTAAAATTCTACAATTAGGAGTAAATGACCTACAAAACAAAGTAGCTTCTCTAGGACTTACCCTCTCCCACTCTAAATCCAAAGTTATTAAATTTAGCAGAAGAATGAGTTCTTTTGATCCTGAATTCACTATCAACAACTTCAAATTACCGGTTGTTGATAACTGCAAAATATTAGGGCTGATATGTGATTCAAGATTAACCTAGAAATAACACATACAGGAACTTAAAGAAGTTTGCCTAAAAAGGTTAAATATAATCAAAAGACTCTCACATTATCATTGGAGTGCGGAAGAAAATACGTTACTGAAAGTTTACAGATCACTAATCCGCTCCAAGCTCGACTATGGATGTTTCATCTATATGTCTAATACTAAATTAATCTTAAGTTCACTAAATACAGTACACAACACGGTATTCGTCTATATCTTGGAGCGTTCCGTTCTAGTCCGGCAGAAAGTCCTTACTGTGAAGCTAATGAACCTCCTCTATGGCTTAGGCGAGAGAACCTTCTTCTCTCCAATGCTGCTGCAATTTCTTCCAATACGTCCAATCCAGTATATCATTTAATTACATCATCACACCAACCCGATAACAACCCTCCATGTAACTTAATTATACATCATATTCCTAGTCTTCTACAACCGTTACTAAAAGATATAAATTTGTCTGAAACCAGAACTCTACCATTCTCTAATAATCCCTATTGGACCAATATACTCCCACATCATGATATTTCTCTCACCAAATTTAACAAGGAAGATACCAGTATTAGTACATTAAGAATTATTTTTCTAGAACTTATAAACAAAAATAAATATACCATAGTTCTTTACACTGACGCGTCAAAGACTGAAAGTGGTAGTGAAAGTGGTGTTGGATATTCTGTAACCACTGTACAACAGCCTATCAAACTCTCTAAAATTTCTCCTTGGAGTGGTATCCACACTGGTGAACTACTAACTATCTCACATGCTTTCAAATATGCACAACAATATCCAAATACACACAGCCATATGCTCTGATTCACTTTCCTCTGTACACTCCATTAATGCTATATCCACAAACCATCATATCGTCCAAGATATTCATGACACATATCAGTTTCTTATAAACCAAAATACAACTTCTTCTTCTTCTTCCTATGCCGTCCCCATTAACGGAGGTTGGCGACCACATTTTTAAAAGCTTCTCTGTCTTTTGCAACGTGGAATAATTCGTCTACAGTCATGTTTGTCCAGTCTCGAATATTTCGCAGCCATGACTTCCTCTTTCTACCTATTCCCTTTTTGCCATCGACTCTACCCTGCATGATGACCTGCAGAAGACTATATTTATTATTTCTCAGTATGTGTCCAAGATACAACTATTACTCTTATATGGGTAGCATTCCATGTTGGTATTAGTGGTAACGAAAAAGCTGATTGCCTTGCCAAAAAAGCCGCATCATCCACGGACACCATTATCAATATACAAATTTGCAACGATCTCAAAGCTAGACTGAAGAATAGAATAGAAAAATGCTTTATTCTCAGGATTCACAAGTTACACACAAATATAAATTAATAGAGAGAATGGTGTCAATTATAATTTGTAATGGTTGCTGTAACAACCTACACTTAACATAAAAGTAATATTAAAATATAAGGATAATAACAGTGACACTTAGATTCAGATAAGAGCCCTCAGTCTCCCTGCAGGTCAGCTTGAAGGTATTCTTCCACTTTGTACGGTTCAAGGTGTATGAGCAACTGTTGAACAGACTTTCTATATTTATTTATGTCAGTTTCTATTTTGATGCTATAAGGCAGTTTATTAAAGAATTTAATACAGGCATATTCTGTGGTTTTCTCAGATGCTGTTAGTCTGTGTATTGGTATATTATAGTTTATGAGATTGTTTCGTGTATTAGTATTATGGTTTGTTATGTGTTTCAAGAATATATGTCTATTTTTAAAAATGAAAAGTAAGCATTCATATATGTATGTTCCAGCCATTGTTAGTATGTTTAGTTTTTTGAAATTACCTCTACATGAATCCCTGTATTTCAAGTTAAGTAGAGTTCTGATTGCTCTTTTTTGTAATATAAAAACCTGTTCAGCGTTACCACTTCCCCCCCAGAAAACTATTCAAAATCGCATTACAGAATGAAAATTTGAAAAATATACAACTCGTTTACATTTTTCGTCCAAATAATTTGCTGTTATTCTGAAAGAGTAGCAGATAGATGGTAACCTGTTACATATCTCATTTATATGCACTCCAAAATCTAAATTTAGAGTAACCATTTGCGATTGAATTGAGACAGTTTCTGGTAAGGTACTATTATTTGTTTTAGTGACGAAACAGATATAATTTGTTTTTTCTCTGTTCAGTATGAGTTTATTCATATTGAGCCATCTCTGTGCTTTATCTAATCTATTATTAGCAATATTCAATAAATTATTCAAGGATGACCCTATAGTTAAAATGTTAGTGTCATCTGCAAATTTCACAATGAGAGTATTCTGATTGTTGTCTGTAATGTCGAAAGCTAAATCATTTACATAAAAAACAAAGAGAAGAGGACCCATAATACTTCCCTGAGGAATTCCCACCGAAATGAGTCCTTCATCAGAGAAGCAATTTCTTCCCTCGTACTTAAATTTTACTTTCTGTTTTCTGTTTGATAGGTATGATTTTATCCAATTATAACCTGGCCCTGTAATGCCATATCTGTAAAGCTTTTCCATTAGTATTTTGTGATTTAAAGTATCAAATGTCTTTGATAAATCTAAAAATATGCCCATGGATATATCTTTCTTTTCATAACCCTCATTTATCTTTGTTATAAAATCATAAATAAGAAGCTTAAATAAGAAGCTTAATCTATCCACCTGGCAGATTCACTGGAATAATGTTACTTCAGCGATGCATGAAATTAAACCTTTAGTGAACCTTCTTACATATCCCAGTTTATCTCGAAAAAATATGGCAATCATACGGAGATTGCGTGTAGGACATACCCGTTTAACTCATGGCTACCTGATGACATCATCTCCACAACCAAAATATCAGCACTGCAATACGACTCTCCAAATCAGGCATATACTTATCGAATGCCCTTTTTGTGCCAAAATATGCCAACAGCTCGATATCAGTACTAACTTCAAAGAGGTCCTAAACAGCACAGACCAAATCAACAAGGTTATCAAATTTCTCGAGAAAAGTGAACTGTTCAACAAAATATAAGTGTTATATTACAAGTTTTTATTATTTTCTCTTTAAGTTAAATGTTAACTACATTATTTTGTAATTTATATGATATCACCATGTAAATCGTAACTAGTGCTAATGACGATAGTTGACGTAGACGATAGATGAGTAGACGATAGTCACATGCACGTTCATTTAAATAAAAAAAAAAGATGTTGAAACAGACTTTCATATCCCAAATGTAGTTTTCATTAAATATTCTTACAGTAACGATGATCTATTTAAAAAAATATTTATATCTAAAAAAGGAAGAAAGTCACTCAACGTTAATGCCAGAGACTTTATGTAAATTTTAATCTTTTAAATACACTTGCTGATTACACATTAAATATAAATGCCGATATCAAAAAGATGTATCGTCAAATCAAAATTAAACCTGCTCAAACTTTCTTATTAAATAGTTTATGGAGAGAAAATCTTTCTGCTCCCTTTAAATACGTTAAACTTAAAAGAGTCACATATAGAACAAACGCGGATTAATTTCAGACAACATATTTGTCAAAGGAAATTGCTTATCCGTTTCAAGGCACCTTCCCTTTAGCTGCATATGGCTTTAATGGATCAAATGTACGTTGATGATATTGTAATAGGGTGCTGTTACAAAAACGACTTAATTAAATTGTACAATGAACTGAATTATTGTTTAACTGGCTGTGGATTCACTTTACATAAAAGGAACTCCAAAGTGATTTCTTGAAACAAGTCACTCAAAAAACTCACAACAGTAATGGTATTAATTTTGATGATGTACCAAAAAATTATTTCTTTTGCATTTCGTTATTCACTACAAAAGGACAATATGAAAAGGCAATTCTTGTCCAATATTTTAACACCAAGAATTTATAAAAATATCATAATTCACACCCCTAGATGAACAGTGCCACATTGAGGAAAACTCGATTTTTTTTTCTTTTAGAAAAAAATGCGCTCTTTCAATCTGTAAAATTACCACATTCGCAGAAATTATTTTTCTCATGGTAAAATGAAAAATATCGGTATTACATTTAGCATAAAATGGCATAGTACTAAGTGTAACAGTGCCATCAGTCAGCATGTGGTACTTTTGCATTGCAAGATTATGGGAGTTTTACATGTAGTGTGACTTTAAATAATAGCGGCATTAAGAAGTAGGTGGCAGTGTTTACGTGGGAGAGCTTGTATTCTAATCATGGTACAATGAACACAATATTCCGCATGACATTTGACAGCTGACCCAGGCGTGTGACGTAGTCAAGAACGCTCGAACCTCGAACCCATTATTTGTAATGATAGTTTTATGAGTTTTACGATAGACGAGTTTTTTTGACATTGTATCAATTTACCTCGTTTTTTCTTTAGTTAAAGCCACAAATTCTATGGTTAAAGCATTATAGTGTCTTAAAAAGTATCTGTGGTGTTGAGTTACTGTTTAGTTTATTATACTGTATAGTAGTTTTTTTGTAAAACTAAAAGTTTTTATTTACGATTGTATATCTGGTTTTGTAACTTTTTCAAAATGCTCTGTGCAGTTGCTTGCTAGTAATGTTTTATTTGCTTGCTAGTAATGTTTTATTATGCAATTTGCAATTTATTTAAATTTTGCAATTAATTGTTTGTTTTATTATCTTTTATTTTGTGATATTGGCGATTTTTGTAATTTCAGTACAATTGTACAATTTTCTGTGACAATAAATCTTATTTCTATTTTATTCTATTCTATACCCATACGATATAAACAGTTATCGTCAATATTTTAAACATAGTGTTAAGGAATTTTTGATTTACCATAGTTTCTATTCTATTGATGAGTATCTGTCTCATGTATTATATTGTATTTTTTATGTTTGATGAGTGTAATAATGTAGAAATTTACATAAATAAATATATCTATCTACTTTTTAAAATTCTCACTTTTTTCCTATTAACATATTACAACAACATCATTAACTCTTCAAAGGACACCGAATAAAGTCAACATAAACAATAGTATAACAGAAATCTTTGAGGTCCATTATCATCTAAAATATTTAGCATAATATTAGAAAAAAACGTTATTCAGGGAACAAATATTAATAAAACAGGTCTGATCTACCACAAAAAAACATCATGCTTAGCATTTGCGAACGACTTGGTAATCTTGGCTAAAAGGAAAATAGAGCTGATGGACACAGTCAAAAAACTAAAAGATAGGGTAGCAGCCAAAGGAATGTATATAAATAAAGCAAAAACGAAGTATATGGAATGCACAAATGAGAAATTTGTTCGGAGGCAGTACATAACAATGATAACAGCAAAGGTCTTCTTCTTCTTTGAGTGCTTCTCCTATCGGAGATTGGATATCATTAGGGCGATTCTAATTTTATTTACTGGTGTTTTGAATAATTCATTAGTGGTACAGCTAAACCACTCTCTTAAATGTATCATCCAGGACATTCTTCTACGGCCTGGATTTCTGCGTCCTTGGATTTTTCCTTGCATTATATTTTGTAGGAATGTGTACTTTTCTCCTCTCATAAGGTGACCTAAATATTTAAGTTTTCTCTTTTTTATATTTAGTATAACTTCTGGATCGTTATTTATTCTTCGTATTACCTCTTCATTTGTAATTTTATCCACTAACTTATTTTTAGTATGGCGGTAGGACCACATCTCAAAGCTTTTCGAGATTTTTAACATTTCTCTGTTAAAGAGTCCATGCCTCAACACTGTAAAGCAAAGTACTGAATACATAGTATTTTAACATTCTAGTTCGTAGCTGAATACTAATATCACGATTACAAAATATTTTTTTCATTTTTATAAAGGTAGACCTTTAGGCAAAGGTAACACAATATAAATTCGAAGAAGTTAAAAGATTTGAGTACTTAGGAAATGTCTTCACAAGAGAACCTAACTGTCAGGAAGAAATACAGAAAAAATTATGTCTGGCTACCGCGCTGTATATGCTCTCAACGAGTTGTTAAAGAGCAAAAATATATCTCGAAGAGCAAAACTAAGGACATACAAGACCGTAATAAGGACAATAGTAATGTATGCTTCTAAAAAATGGGTTACAACCAAAAAACACCAGAAGTTTTTATTAGTTTGGGAGCGCAAAATCTGGCGGCAACATATTAGCGGTAATTAAGGTTCAAAGACTTAGATGGTCGAGCTATGTGCAGAGAATGATTTCATCTAGAATTCCCAGAATGGTACTACCTAGTGCATTGGCAGAAAAAAGGCGAAGAGGAAGACCAAGGTCAAGATGGAGCAACGAAGTTAAAGAAGATATGAGAAGACTTAACCTAACGAACTGAGAAAAAAAAGGAAGTGACAAAAAATAGTACATCAAGCTATGGGTTTTCTAGGCTCGTATTGCTTACATATTATTATCATTATTAAACAATACCAAGATAATTTTATATGTAAAAATTACAAAAGATGTCATTTAAAACATTATGCAGTATTGTGTGACCCCACTACACTCATATTATTCGATGCGATTGCTATCTAGCTCATCCGATCTAAATACAGTTGACTTTATCATTATTTATTTTGATTTTGTGTATAGTTCAGTATATACGTACACATTTTGTATACCTACATTACAAAGTGATGTTTAACAAATTAAGAAGTAGGAATACCTTGTATATTTGATAATATTTTTAAAATTTTTCTCGACCCATTTTTATGTAGATACCACTTTTTTGTATATTTTTAAACATTTGAAATATCGAACTCGGAGTATAAATTAATCAACCTGTACCTACGTGTAATAAAAGATAATTAAAACTTGTTTTATAAAGGATATCTATGTTAACAAAGTAAGTGTATCAAAAATCAATAAAATTAAATTAACTTCAAATATTATTTATGATTCAATATTATAATAACATAATTTTATCATCTCTTTATAATTACTATAATTAAATTAGCCAAATTATATAAAAAAAAACTTAAAATTAAAAGTCTTTCCTATACAACTACATTCAAATGTTACGTTGTGTCAAATGGTGAAGAAGCGTTCTTGACTACGTCATGCGCGAAGCGAACCGATTTTGGAACATTATGTATCATACCTTGTGTTCATTGTAAAATCATTGTTTTACCATGCATTCTAACCACGGTACAATGAATACACAAGGTATGATACATAATGTTCCAAAATCAGTTCGCTTTCGCGCATGACGTAGTCAAGATCGCTTATTCCCGCAACATTTGAATGTAGTTGTATAGGAAAGACTTTTAATTTTAAGTTTTTTATATAATTTGGCTAATTTAATTATAGTAATTATAAAGAGATGATAAAATTATGTTATTATAATATTTATCCTTTATAAAACATAGATATCCTTTATAAGACAAGTTTTAATTATCTTTTATTACACGTAGATACAGGTTAATTAACTTATACTCCAGAGTTCGATATTTCAGATGTTTAAAAAGATACAGAAAAGTGGTAATGGAGGTACACAAAATTTGTACGTATATAGCCTATAGCTAGCTGGCCATCGAATATGAGTGTAGTGAGGGCACACAATATTGCACATCATTTAAAATGACATTTTTGTAATATTCACACATAAAATTATCTTGGTATTGTTTATAATAATGATAACATTGTATATTTTAATAATGATAACATGATTTAACAAAGAAAAATATGTTATTTTGGAAGATGCTAAATTGATTTCCTCCGAAACAGTTCTTATTGCAAATTGCATAGCAGGCTGAGGCTAGTTTCTTACTTAACAAATCGATATGAAGAAACCATTTAAGGTTTCATGACTAATAATTAATAAAAATAAAGATTTAGACTTACGTCGTTGACCTAGAAGTTGTAAGAAGCTGCTCAACATACTTTTTGGACTCTCTGTGTTCGCCTCCTTGTACGCGTTTCTTTTGGTTGGTTAAAAGGGTAGCCGATGTTGATTTAGGCAAATAAAGACTAGGTACTGCCTCAGGTTTGAGTTTTAGACTCTTTTTAGAAACGTAATTTAAAAGTTCCTGTTGTAGATTTCTTTGGTAATCTTCAGTTTTAAAATGTATATAACAAATTCTTGCAGTATTACAATTAAAATTATCCTATCTACAAAAAGATATAATCCACAGTTTTCTGGTCACGCTATCTTTAGGAAATGTATAAAACCTAAAGATTTTATCTTCATTCTCACTATTGCAACAAGCAATTGCACAGCGTACTTTGAAAAAGGTACAAAACCAGATATACAATGGCAAATAAAAACTTTCAGTTTTACAAAAAAATACTATACAGTATAAATAAATAGTAACTAAACACCATTTGTATAAAGACACATATATAAGCATATATCTAAATTATTTTTCTATTATAAAATAGATGACTCAGTCAGTATTGAGATACTTTAAAATATATTTATTATCTCATAACTTGCAATTTGCAATAGTCACCATTGATAACCGATATTATTGTTGAACTTTTGTTTTTATACAAGCTTTCTGTCTTGCCGGTGTAAAGTCGTCTGAAGTCGATATTTATTGTGTTTTGCGTTTGAACTAATTTGTGTCTTATTTTCATATTATTATATTGTTTGATAAGTAAATTTTGCATATAATAATCGGTAAGTTATAGTAATGTGTATATTTTTTATTTGACTAAATTTCATTATAACTCATCTAAAATACCATATTGAATTGTAAAACAGATTTTTCTCTATTATACTCTATTTTGTTTTTATTTCAGTAAAACTGCTTGGAAGTGAGTGACAGTGAATCAAAATAAGCAAATCTAGTACTATTTACCTATTCACAGTATTTCCTCTGCAGAAAATTTTTAAATTTCAAGGGATTTGCATACAAAAAGAGTACTTATATTATTAGTATATGTATGAAAACAAAAATAAATATTTCGCCTGAATCTCTAGAAGTAAAGGTTTTACGCTACTGAAAATATATTTTTTATTCAATTATAACCAAAACAAAACAAAAAAAAAATTAGATCACTTTTTAACCATAATTTCAAAATTAATGTGTACGTTAAGCTGTAATAATGGGTTCGAGGTGGTTCAGGAGATCTTAACTACGTCACACTCCTGGGCCAGCTGTCAAATGTCATGCGCAATATCATACCTTGTGTATTCATTGTACCATGCATTCTAACCACTAGTGGTTATACTTTTGTTGTCAGTTCCTGGGAATTTGTTTTTACCTAATTTTGGTTTAATGTTTACCTACAATATAATCAATTTGTGATAATCTGTGAAAAAAATTAGGTCTAGAGGAAAAGAGCTTCTAATTTTAGCATTAAAAAATAAATAGTCTGAAGATAGAATCGTATTTACCTTATTATACTCGAAAGTTTTTGGACATAAATTTACCAGAACCGAGTTTTCATTTTAATTTATTTTATTTATAAGCTATATGAATTATACTAAAATTATCCTTACATTTTATTCTAGAAAGAAGACAAATTTTTTGAAGGAAATAATAATGTTTTTAGTACAGTACAGAACCAGTAGAGGGATACAGATTTTTTTAGTCACAGTATATATCCCCCTAGTAAGGTAAGTCTCATAGAAAGTTTTGGGAGAGAGTTTCTAGCGATAAATGCGGACGGGCCGAAACTAATTTTATTTGGCGGCAAATTCAAAACGTAAGTTCTGAATTTTAGGTGGCAGATTAAAAAAATATGCTCTGAATTTTAGGCGCCAAAATTCAAAAAGTATGCTTTTAATGGAAAATAAGTATAGTCATAAAATAATAAAAAAAAACTAATTCTATGCCAAAAAATATATTGTCTCTGTCCAAAAATATAGTATACACTTAAACATTTTTATAGAGTTAAGAACATCTTAACAAGAGTTAAGAATTTTAATGATTTTAAAATATATAGTATATAAATAAAATATTCATGTTGGTTAAAATTTAAAGGTAATTTAACTACAGAAAGAAAATGTACAAAGTAGTATAGATGAGTTTGTATTTACTAACAAAAGTTTGGTATTAGCTGTTCTTACCTGGTGCTTGTAAAATAAACTTCCAATCCATAGATAAATAATATAGTATATATATATATATATATATATATATATATATATATATATATATATATATATATATATATATATATATATATCATCATCATCAGTGGTGCTACAGCTCTAGTTGAGCCTTGACCTTCCCCAGTCTATTTCGCCAGTTCTTTCTGTTCATCGCCAACCGTTGCCAATTTGCCGCGCCGATTTTCCTTGCGTCCTCGTCCACACCGTCCCTCCATCTCAGTCGTGGTCTGCCTCTACTCCTATTTCCCACTGGGACCGATAATAGAGTTCGTCTGGGTGGGTAATTTTCATTTGCTCTTGACACATGTCCAGCCCATCTAAGCCTACCTATTTTTATGAAGGATATTACATCTCTACCATTTACTATTTTTTTATACTTCTCGTACAATTCGAAATTATATCGCCTTCTCCAAATACCATTCTCACAGAATGCGCCCATTATTCTTCTTAGTATCTTCCTTTCGAAGACGAGCAGAAGATTTGCGTCTGTTTTGGAGATGGTCCATGTTTCTGACCCATATGTCAGCACTGGTAGGATGAGTGTTCTATATATTATTAGTTTGGTTTTCTGGCTTAAATTTCTGTTTTTTAGCTGCTTGCTTAGTCCAAAATAACATTTGTTTGCTAGCAGTACCCTCCGTTTTACTTCTTCAGATGTGTCATTATCGTTTGTTATGAGAGAACCCAAATATGTAAACTTATTTACTACCTCAAAATTATATTGGTCTATACTGAAGTTTTCTTCGGCGTTACTATATATATATATATATATATATATATATATATATATATATATATATATATATATATATATTTGTTTTTAGTACAATCCTGAGCCTTCGATAGTAAAACTTAAGCACAAACCTGAACCCCGTTTACGATCCTGAACCTGTATATTGGTTCAGGATTGGTTTCCTTATATAACTGACATATGATTTAAAATTTACAAATTAAATCATTTTTTTTTAATTAGTGGTGCCATCAGCGGACAAAACTGCCTAACTTTCAATTCAATATGTCATTCGGAATCCAAGAGAAACCTGTTTGTATTGTGGTTCAGGATTGCATTTTTTAGTTCAGCCATTTGCCACTTTGGCGCTGGAAACAATTTCTTGAATATACATGATTTTTATATACATTATTACAATTAGTACTATCCTGATCCATACTATGTGGCAACATTGCTTTGTCATTATTTTGTTTAGAGAATTGGGGAATTCTATTTTTAGCCAAGGCCAGAGAGATTTCTTTTCAATAGATGGTATAAGATATTATTATTTAGTTGCAACAGTCGTTTGTTTTGGTTCAGGAAGGTGTGTTTAAAAATGAATAATTATAAAGGACGTTATAAACTGATGGTTGATATGTATTTAGGGAGAGGTTAATTATACCAAAGGTATTAAACTAAATTGTCATTTTGAGCACTTTAGCTTAAAAATCTAGATGAATTGTGCTTATTTATATAAGTTAATATTAACAGAGGTACAGGGTGTCCAAGTAAAATAGTTATTCTTGATTTTAATTCATATTTACAAAAAGACTGTGTCAAGAGTTTATTAAAAATTATTATAGGCGATTTTCTTATCGAAAGAAGCTGATTTGCAATTTGGGATGATCATATTATCCGGTTTTTAGGATTTGTTCTAAATAATGTTTAAAAAAAAGTAAGTTTTTATTTTTTTAACCAAAAACGTAATTAATAGAGGGGAATTCTGTGATACATCATTTTAGACGGCTTATGAAATGTTTTTAGTAGTCTGTGATATCTCAAAATATTGAGTTCCTGTTTAAATTCATTTTATATAGGGCATCCCAAGTAAGAGAAATCACGTCACCTTCTTTTTGCTAACTGTTATGCAAGATGTTTTAAAAGTACTTCGATAAACCTCTAGGGAAATTATCTTAGAAAGAAAAGTATATCTAACTAATGGACATTGATGTCTTTCTGTTTATATTTTTAAATTAGTATTTTATCACTGTCAGTATCTCAGACGAATTTGACTAAATTAGCACTATTACATGTTATTTAGGTTAATAAGTTTAAAACCTTTTTCTCTATTAGTTAACAATAGCGCAAAGGGGAACTGTTTATGAGGAGAACTTTTCATCTATCAATCATACCCCTGAAATTTTTCAAAATAGTTTTGAAACATCCTGTGCAAACTGAACCAGAAAAGCAAAGAATGAGAAAGGATTTAAAGATTAAATGTATAATTTTTAGACAAAAACGTAGAAAAAATACACTTTGATTATTGCTCGAAAAATTCGGAGAGTAGCTTATATCCAATTTCTCAGATACACGTAAATAAAGATTCAAAAGCTTAAAGTTCAAAAGAGAAAAATGAAAAGGGGAAAGACGAAAAAGAGCAACGTTTAACGAAAGTAAATTGGCCAAGTTTAAATAATATTTTATATACTTACTTAATAATAATGGGTCTGAAATGCTTTTTTCTAATCTATTAAGCTCGAAGAATAAAATATATTTTTTAAAATAAATTTCCTGTATTTACAGAGAAATTCTAATCCTTTTGTATCAAAATGTTACACTTCTTCGACATTCAAAACATTAATCATGTGCTAAATTACCAATATTAAAATATCTCGAAAAGAGTTAATATTTGGAAGTTCAAAGAAATATAACTATCTTATTCAAAAATGAATGGGTGTCAAAATAGGTTAGTTGTAAATTATTGAGTGACAAAAAATTTTAAGCTGATTTCTTCTATTTAATATGATGAAAGTGGGGATATCTCGAGAACATACAAATCTAATAACATAGGGACCCAGATCAAGCAATAAATATGGATTTTTTATCCGACGAATGTGATTCCTATGCGGAAAATAATAATGCTGTGTTTCTACAGAAAAAAAAATTAATAACTCGTCTAACACATCCAAAAACGAATTTATAGAGGATGACGACGATTCCATAAATATCCTAATTATATGCCATCAGAAGACGGCCGAGCTAAAAAAATGGGTAGCTATTTTTTTGTTTAATTGTTCTTAAATTTGGTTAAACTTTGACTCTTTCTTGCAGTTCTCAAATTTAAAAATGCCACAAAAAAGAGCCATCCACAAATCTATAACAGCAAACAGTGTGAGAACGATTCGTTAATACTTGAAGAAGTGATTGATAGAGCGGAGCACGGGAATGTTTTCCGTTTTGCTAGACATATTTCTAAATCGCACTTAGAAGAAATTGACGTAGTTAGCATATTATGTCATAAGGTTAATTTAAAAGAGAGATGATGATTATTTAAGCATACCAAAATTTGTCCGTCTAATTATGATGAGAAAAATAATAGAAGACAAACGTCCCAAAGCGACGGACAAACTACTTTGCTTCTACACCATTTTCTTAAACGTAATGATTTATTAAAATCAAAAATTTTCTTTGGAATGCGTGCAGACGACATAAAAGGCCGTCAGAGTAAAGGCAAAATTGATTTGGTAAGACAAAATATGCGAAGACTCGCAAAACTCTTAGACTACAAGACTACAGAATCCTGATATTAAGAAACTTATAGATATTCTTCGCCCAAAGCATGTTCAACTAATAATTTCTGGAGTTAATAAAATAAAAAAATATAACCCAGAAACAAATAATTATGAGTCACCAACGTTGGCCATAAATTTTGGGACACTTATGAGAAAATGTTGCGACTTAGCATATATTATTCTTGTTCAGATAGAAAACCCAAGCGATGAGAGAAAAGAACTTAAAATATTAAAAAGTCTTTTAGAATCCCAATGGTGTAATGAAGTTTCTGCTCAAAATGTACCAATTTAAATCAAAATAAATGGAACCAGGAAGAACTTTTGCTGCTTACTAACGACCTCAAGAAACTTAATATTTTTTTTGTAAACATCTACAGAAGAATTATTTCACAAATTGAAATCAGGTGAATATGCCAAAAAATGTCAGTTGGAGAGACCTGCGAGTATAACAGCAACAAAACTTCGAAAGCATTTGGCCACCATTATTCAATTTCTTCAATTTTCCAATAATGATATGGAGCAATTAAGCAAATTCATTACAAATGACACACATTACAAATGCATTGCAATTATTATCGTTTGTCAAAGTATATCAAACGGCTAAAATTTCTAAACTTTTTTTCTAAACTGAAAAATACAAAGTTAAAACATTAGACGAAACTAACATTAACTTAGCTCCTCTCTCTGATGCGGAAGAGGAAGAAATGGAAAATATCTTGGATACTCATGATAATCTAAACGTCGAT